>NC_069382.1:162774451-163089785 GCF_027475565.1 Acinonyx jubatus | reverse complement strand
AATATAAAATTATTTTGGGGGCACCTGGGTGGCTCAGTTGGTTGAGCATCTGACTCTTGATCTCAGCTGAGGTCGTGATCTCATGGTTGGTGAGTTGTAGCCCCACATGGAGTTGTGCACTGACAGTGTGGAGACTGCTCGGAATTCTGTCTCCCTCTCTCTCTGCCCCTACCCAACTCGTGCTTTCTCTTTCTCAAAGTAAATAAATAAAACTTAGGGAAAACATTTTTAATTACTTTCAAAAGGTGAAAGTAATAAATAGAAGTCATTGTTTTGATGAAATAAGATAGCCAAACCAATCTATTATAGGATATATACTATGATAGTAAATAATAGCAGGTATTTCATTAATCAGTGTGGAAATTTAACTTAAAAATTCTTATCATTCAAAAATGCTTTTGATCAATTTGATCATGTCTTCATTCAACTTTCTTAGAAATATCCAAACGTAAAATGTCCATCTTTACACATTTTCTGTTGTTTTATGCAGTATGTGAAATCAAATAAAAATAGTAAGTTATATTAATTATTAGGCAGCCTCTCAAATAATGACCTGCATGTAGTTTTCTCTTAGTTTTTAAAAAATTATTTATTAAAAAATTATAAACACAATGGTAGTTCTCATTAAAAGAACATTTCAAAGCACCAAATAGTTTCCATTGGGTGACTTAAAAAATAACTTACATACATTATAGAACAGCATTCCCTATCTTGCATTCCATGCATGTGAGAAAGAGAATTGAAGCCCAGAAGTGCATGTATTTGGGAGACTGAGAATTCGGTGGGCATGACATTTTCTAGCCAGATAAAAATACACATGCATATGTCTGCATGACTCATTCCACACAACTCAAAATTGCTGGAGAGTGGGTGTAGCTATGAATATTACTGCACAATGAAGTTTTCAAAGAAAAAAAACAAATTTGGCAGCTTCCAGTCTTCCTGGATAACTTTAGATTAATTGAAATTTCAATTAATAAAATGCCCAAACTAAAAATGCATTAAAAGCTTGTCAAGTGCTAGAGAACAAATGAGGGAGAATGAATAATGCAACACCAAAGTGATAACTGTTCTATAAATGCACATATTTTGTCTGTCTGTCTGACTGCATTTTAACAAAGTTAGGTCATGTCTTGGCCAGAATTTAAATAGGTAATTGATTTTTTTGTCAGTACTTCAATTTCATTGTATTTCATATCCAAATTGTAAAATCTGAATTGTCCAGATAGTTTGTTTCAATTTCAAACATCTTTTTATAAATTGTGACTTGATTATTAGTTGTGAATGAGCCAGCTTCTAGTAAATAAGAAAAATAATACAGACAGCTCTAAAGCTATAACTTTTGAGTGTTTCCTTATGCCAGGTACTTTGGTAAGTGACTACATGCATTAACTCTTTTGAACCTAAAAGAAACATATATGAATTTCTTATTATCTTCTTCTTTTTTGTTTGTTTGTTTCAGGTGAAAAAAAAATAGTATAGTGTATTGCACAAAGCTAATAAATAACATTGTCAAGATTCAGTTCCAGGTTTGTCTGATGCCAGATTTCTTCTCTGACCTATTGTACTATTCAGCATGTCTAAGAAAGAATTATTTCAGTTTAACAAAGGTTGTAGGTCTGTAGGCATACAAAAGCAGTGACCCCAAGATGTTCCATTTTGGCATACATATTTTTCAAGCTGAAAACAATCAAGGTCTGAAAAACTCAGGAAGATGCTTTAAACTTTCCCCCAACTACCTAAAAGAATTTAGATAGAGCACCTGCTCCAGGACAGGAGCTATCACCAGAGATAGCTATAGTACAATATGAGCTAGGAATGGTCGACAGTGAGGAGCTTAGCACAGTTTGTTAAAATTCCTCTCTGTGTCCCATTATTTCTGTATGATACAGCAAACATATGTTTACCAAGCGTTTCCTCTTTTCATCTTCCTATAAGTTGTTTTCCTTCCCTTTGAAGTCTCAGACCCCTACCTCTTCTCCTTGGTTCAGGAGGACATATACACCTCATTTTGCCTGACTGTTTTCAGAAGCTCACATGTTTATATGCATTCCCTGTGCAGATATAATGTAATTAAATTTGATTTTCTTCTGTTAATCTGTCTCGTGTCAATTTGAGTCTTATATCAGCCAGAAGAATCTTTAAGGGCAGAGAAAAAAATTTCCCCTCTCAACAGGTCATTAATAACAATTAAAATCTAGGTGAGAGGAATGATATAAAAGCATGTCCTGTCTACAGTGGTTCAAACATGTATGTGAAGGTTCATCTATAAACAATCATGTATTTATATAATATTAGTTTAATCACTGCATATTCCTACTGTATATAAATTGTCCAAACAATTCGCTCAATTCGAATGTAGCAAAACCAATATTATGATTTTATTTTTTACACAAAGGCTCATACAAACATAGTAATGTACAGAAGTTGTGTAGGAAGCTTGTTGTTGGAAAGTTTATAAATGGACTAAATTTTATCTATAACAGAACTGAGTGCACAGAGTTTAGTCTCTGTAAATCACTTCATAGAAATTTTTGAAAATTGGGTGGTTAATAAAGGTTAAGGCCCAGCCAGACTCATAGTAAATGAACCCACTTCATGAGGACATATTTATGTGAGGGAGGGAAAATAAGATTAAGTATGGAAAATAACACACATGGGTCATTTCTGTGCATCTTAATAGTCAATACCAATCACTGCAGCTTTCGCTGCTGCTATTGATTATGAAATTGGCATTGTGAACCATAAAGGCTTTGCTTGCTGTCCTGCCATCCATTTTATTGACTTAGGCATAAGTGAGCTTCAATCAGCAGATATTTGCTTTGTGCACGTTGAACAAAGCAAAAAGCAAACAAGAAAATAACATTACTTTTCCTTAATACTTTTTGTGCTCTTCCAACCTCGCCTTAAAGGCTTCGTTCACAAATCCACAACTGTGCATATGTTTGTGACTTGCAAAATGCCTCACATTGATCTCACCTCCCCTGATTTCATATAACCCATTTCATCTAAATAATACATTTGGTCTTTACTATCAGTCAGATTTGAATTTCCCAATTGTATCCCAATTGCTTTTCTTTCCTCAGATAGTAAATATTCCCCAGATGGTAAATATAAGCTCATTAGAGGCAGGATGTTTCATATTAATTCACTTACTTGTGCATGCGGGCATTATTTCATTCATTCAAAAGGGATTTATTACCATGAAACTACCACAGCTTTTTCCTACTTGAAATTAGAAAAAGTCACTTAGCTACCCCAAGCTTTAGTTTTCTCATGTCTAATATGTGGCCTAGCAAAGTGAATTATAATTACGGCGAAAATTAAATGAAAAAATTTCTGGAAGAGGCCTAAAACACAGCCTGGAAGATTCTCAGCACATATGCATTCCTGCATTTCCTTGGGTAAGACCTGGGTAAATGCTGAACCGAATGTTAACAACTGATTAGTTCCATCAAACTGGTCAAAGAAATTATCTGTTTAGATGTAACCATTCACTTCTTTAAGTCCTTAATAAAATTAGACTTTAGGGGCTCCTGGATGGCTCAGTCAGTTAAGTATCTGACTTCGGCTCAGGGCATGATCTCACAGTTGGTGAGTTCGAGCCCTGCGTCAGGCTCTGTGCTGACAGACAGGGCAGCCTGGAGCCTGCTTCAGATTCTGTATTTCTCACTTTCTGCCCCTCCCCCACTCACACTATGTTTCTCTCTCTCTCTATGTCACACACACACACACACACTAAAAAAAGAATGATAAAAAAATAAAATTAGACTTTAAAACACGAAAATAAATTTTCTTCACCTGATATATTCGGGAAAATATATCAAATGCATTGTAGAAGGTACTCTGGAAAGAAAGAGAAGGACGTAGATGAGGATCTGGGGTGGAGGGGGTGGCAAACAGGAGAGGGACCTTGTACCGACCTACAACAACAGTGCACCTAGGCCTTAGGATTAAATTAACCTCTGCTCCTAAGAGACTGGGGAGGGAAAGGGAAAAGCAACAAACAACAACAAAAACCAACAATGCATTCATTTCGTTGGCAGGCGCGAAGAATAATAAACAAACGTTATATATCCCAATGTGAGTAAAGATAGTAAGTCCATGTGTTTATAGTGTTTATATAGTCTCTCTGCTATTTATGTAACTAACTGGCTAGCTAGCTGTCTAGCTGTCTAGGTATCAGAGTAGTTAGCTACCTAACCACCCAGCTTTCTAGTGGTTCATGTCATTGCTGGAGGTGAGTGATTCATGACATTCATATCATGATCTTCTTTAATTTGCACGGGTGCTTCCGGCTTGACATTTCCCTTCCCCCTTTCCCCACAAAGGGAAAGACAGACTTGCAAGCCTTACCTCAGCCTCCTCGAAACATGTACATCAATGTTATTGAGGAAAAAAAAAAATCATGTCCTCTAAAGATGGACTTGAAGCTTCAGAATGAAATGTAATAGATTTCATCACAAAAAAGAATTGATACTTACATAAAATATTTTAAAATCCTAACGTGACTTTAAGACTGGAAGTATTTTCCTTTGAAGACTTAACTCAAAATTCTCAGTGAAATTTCCTTATCATGGAGAAAGCAAGATATCAGGCCGTCAGAGTGGTGTGGACACTGAGCTAAAATGATTTTGAACCAAAAAAAGAATGCATTTTATGTAAAATATAATAATGATGGTATTTCGTATCTTTATGAGGAGATGTTTTTAAGTGTATTTCTTTATTTTGAGAAAGAGAGAAACAAGAGAGTGAGAGTGCATGGGGCAGAGGGATAGAGAGATTCCCAAGTAGGCTCCACACCCCGCATGGAGCTCGACATGGGGCTCGATTCCACGACCAGGAGACCATGACCAAGAGTTGGATGCTTAACCGACTGAGCCACCCAGGCTCCCTTATGAGGAAATTTTTAAAGCCAAACATCTATGATCTACATTCTCATATTGATAAAACTTACCTCATTTATTACCTTTATAAAAATAAACTTTCTAGATTTCTACTCTACTTAAAATTATTTAAGGTTTGCCCTTCAGCAGAAAAGGATTATATATACAGGAACAATAGTAGACTATTCCTGAGAAAAGTTTCCATTGTAGCTTTTTCTATGCTGCTCTTTTAGCACGGAGCCTCTAAGAGACAAGACACTTAGAACACAGAGCAATGCTAATTGGTTCTCACATGTTAGTCAAAATGAAATCTTAAATATCCTCTTTCAGAGTGTACCTTTGTTCTTTCAGAACGTACCTTGAATGATATGCCTTGAAAATATTTTTTAAATCATACAATTTTACACTGTGCCAATGCATTTTCAGGGAAGAGTCAAATTTAAACTAATGTCTGGATAAATACATGAAGTCCAAGGCACTGAAATAAAGTTATATATGTTTTAATCCTTAGGTAATTGTATTACTTTTATTGTCTCCTTTAAAAAAAATGTTAACTGTGCCTTCGTAAAATTTTAGTGAGATGACATACTAATATAGAAAAATTTTGTACAGTGAATATGGTAATTTGCTTAAGCTTAAAAATTATAAAGAAATTATGATACCACAAGTATAATAATAAAGTGATGTTTTTCGTGTAAAATAATGATTTATAATTACAGAATTCTGCTCTTAATAGAAGAGTTTTCTATTTTTAATATTTGATAATAAGAGTTGTACAGGAAATTTTGCATCAATGTGTCCATGGAGTAGAAAGTTTTAATGTAGTTGCAATAAAAAATAATTTGCTAAGATTGAAGTGTTACCAAGAGAAGCCTTATCCTTACAGTAAGAAGACTTACAAGGGGCCTTTACTCAGTGATCTAGGGACAATGTTACTTCACACATGAGTGAGAATATGGACAGAGATGCCTGGGATTCACGCATGAATACTCCCACTTACCAGACCTAAAAGCCAGACCCTTGCCCAGTTGATTCTGCTGTAGGTTGTCCTTGACCAAACTTTGAGAAACACTGCTAAAGAGTCTGACTCACATCCTTACAGACTCACAAAGCTGGAAAAATTTTAAGTACGTCAAGAATGGATCTCTCTGTCTGGAGCAGACTCATGTGCACAGAGAGAAATGTATAGTTGACCCTTGAACAAACAATACAAGTTTGAATTCTGTGGGTCCACTCATGTGCAGACTCTTTTCAATACAGTGCCGTACTGTAAATGTATTTCATTTTCTTACGATTTTCTTAATAACATTTTTACCATACTTTATTGGAAGAGTATAGCATATTATACATATGTATAACATATAAAATATGTGCTAATCAACTCTTTATGCTATCAGTAAGGCTTCTGGTCAACAATAGGCAATTAGTAGTAAAGTTTTGGGGGAGTCAAGAGTTATATGCAGATTCAACCACCTGGGTCAGTAAGGGTTAGCACCCTTAATCATCACGTTCAACTGTATGTAACAAAATGCTAAAGTGTTAATTAAAAGGAAAACTATAACTCATGCAAAGAAGTACACTTAGATCACTAAGGGAGACAGAATCAGAAAGCTGCCTGAAAAATACAGTCTCAAAACAAAATGATCTATAGAATTCAAATAAAGTAGCATCAAGTTATACATTGGTATTGATTTCACACACACACACACACACACACACACACACACACACAACTTGTTAATTATGTAGAATGGTTTTCATTTTGATGGATATAAAGGTATGGAAACTTACAAAGAACACAATACTCCTTCATATATCTATCACTCAGAATGAACAAATGTTACAAGTGTAATATATTTCATTCTTAAATGCATTAATCCATTCACACTTAATTCACATAATTTATACATATGATACATACATACTATACATATATATTGTACATATGATATGTGCATATATTGTGCCTTAGCTTATAAAACATTGATGAAGTGCCTGTTGAAAACCATTTAGCCCCTTCTTTTATAGCATATTGCAAGTTGTTTTCTTGCATCATGCATAAGCTGTCAGGAATAATGTTCACTTACATGAAAGTACTGAATGTCTGTTGCCATCCTGTCACTGTCAGCTGTTAGCTTACCATGCTGCTACCGTCAATCCCTTTGAAATGTACCCAGCGGTATTGACAGGGTGCTTACTCCGTATAGCAGCTAGAAGGATATTTTACATTCGTAGATACAAACAAATAATATAAGAGGAAAATATCACATAAAAAAATTATGACTGCACTCATTTTAGAAGCATGAATCAACAGTAAGGATTAAGACAAAAAGTTAGAAATTTCATCCTTCAAAAAGGAGCATACATTGCAAACAGAAATATTGATATATAAAAGGATATAAATCTTAGACGGAAGAGTAAAAATTTGCATAACTACTATGGCTCTAAAATGAAGCATAATAGCCTAGAATGGAGATCATCAAGAAAGGCCTTTGGCGACAGGGGGATTTTGACCTAAATCGTAGCAATCCTGGCAATAATTAGGGGAGGGGAAAAGGAAGATGACCTTTTCTGGAAATGATTCATGCACAAAGTCGCAGAAATGGAAATGAATAAGCCTTGTGTAGACCATATCACAGGACCACCTAGACTATGGCTCATGACACTTGTTGAGATTTTAAAAATGGGGGAGCTGATAGATTTAAACAGTAGGCTTTTTCAAAATGATTTTCAAACATTAGCTTTCCTTTCATGGTGTTTGTTTTTTTTTTTTAATGTTCATTTATTTTGAGAGAGAGAGTGAAAGAGAGAGAGAGACAGACAGACAGAGATGGAGTGTTAGGGGGAGGTGCCAGAGAGAAAGGGAGAGAGAAAATTCCAAATAGGCTCCATGCTGTCAGTACAGTGGGACACAATCCCACTAACGGTGAGATCATGCCCTGAGCTGAAATCAGGACCCAGACGTTCAAACGACCGAGCCACCCAGTTACCCTCATGGTGATTTGAAACACATTGGCGTTCTGTTAGATATTAATGCTATCTCACTTCCCCTCCAAAATAATATATTCTATTTGGGAACTGCTACCTACTCTGTACCCTCCTGGCAATTTACAAGTATTAGCATATCTTAGTTCCTCTGCCATTGTAGAGCAAAGAAACATCTTTACATTTGTTCACTTTAGTCCCGGAGCTCTTTTTCATAAGAGTAACCATTTTAGGGTTTGGTAACATTTGCAAGAGGTAGTGAGAATGAGTACAGATTCTTGAACAATTTTGCAACCTGGTAAATATCATCTTTGGGAGGGAAGGCTGGAACCTGGTGAAAGAAATCTATGGAGGTGGAGAGGGGAAGAGAGAATCATGTCAGAAAATTGGCAAGGTGGCTAAATCCTTCCTTCAGGTGTCAGGATGAGACCTGCATGGCATAGAGGAAATAAGAAGGGGTGCAGTCTGAGAGACAATGAAGCATTGAGACAATGAATCAAATGAAAAGAACATATTGGTTGCTTAGATATAAAGGAACGAACAAAAGGGAGGGACAAAAACAGCCATGAGTTAGTGAAAGCCACTTAACTAGCCTTTTTCTCTTTATTGTCTTTAAAAAGCAGAAAGAGTTCAGGGCACCTGGGTGGCCCAGGCAGTTAAGTGTCTGACTCTTGACTGGCTCAGTCATGATCTCCAGGTTCCTGGGTCCCAGCCCTGCATCCGGGCTTTGCACTGTCAGCCCCTCCCCTGCTCTCTCTTTCTCTCTCAAAGATAAATAAACTGTAAAAATAAGTACATATATATATATAAGCTTTAAAAAGGCAGAAAAGGGCTTAAAGAAGTCAGTGAGGACAAAAACGAAGTTCTATGGTGAATGTGTAGATTCTATGCAGAATAAAAGTAGGATTAAGGAATTCAAAGAAAATGGAAGATAGTTAACTAGTACATTAATCAAGAAAATAATCTATGAAATTTAGGTCACCCGTGATATTAATATTTATATATCTGCACTATTTACATATATATAAATCTACCCTATCAATGTTATATATTGGTACATACATATAAATATTATGTTAGGTTTTTTTTTGTTTTTGAGTTGTAAAGTCTGGAACTCAAGGAGATTTTAAATGTTTATTTTGTTTATTTTTGAGTGAGAGAGAGTGCATGGGAGTGAGAAAGGTGCAGAATGAGAGACAGAGAAGAAGTAGAGAGAGAATCCCAAGCACGCTCCTTGCTGTGAGCACAGAGCCTGATGTGGGTTCAATGACCTTGAGATCAGGACCTGAGCTAAAATCAAGAGTTGGACACTTAATCGATGAGGCACCCAGGCACCCCACAAAGGAGATTTTAATACTGAGTTCAGAGAACATTTGCTGAGGAAAATACATTTAAAATAAAGATGGGAAACATATACTAAAATTTGTAATTCATGTGTTAGTGGTCATAGAAAAAATAACATTTTGATTAATTTTTCCTGAAGCCTGTGATGCAACAAAAATGCCAGTTCATTCTCTATCCACTGCCGATACTGGCTTCCTGTGGAATGACAAAGTAAGACAAGTCAGGCAACAGTAATTTCAATCACCTCAAGATTGATTTATTTTCAATTGCAAGTTCGGTCTGGTGAAAGGTGTGATAATGGCAGCTTGAGATCCCCCAGGTAAATTAGAACATGAGAAGCAGTAATTTAAACTGTTCTCCACGTAGGGCTCTATCTTGACCTAGAGAATCGCTGTGGTCATTCAGTTATTGAATTCCTCTTTTGTTTATACTAATGCTCCTTAACTTCAATCTTGTCTGTAGAGCAAAGGGTCCTTTATGTAATTTCTATCCATGCCTTCAATAGATAAAATATACAGTGTATTATCCTTCAGTTACAATAACGGGACACTGGACGATTGTCACTATGGCACTATGGAAATGTGAAACATTTATGTAGATGATACTCTCAACAATGGGTACAGCACTTAACTGCCTTACAAAGTAACTTCTACATTATTATCGCATTTGATATTTAGCAATAACATCATGTTTAAAATTGTGAACAACCGACTGAGTGCTTTCTCCTGAATGTGCCAAGCACCACAGAGCTATATGCTTTCAACCTGGATTTTTCCATCTTGGATCAGGAGCCCCCCAGGTGTATGCAAATTTACACGTTACTTTTTTTTTTTTTAATTTTCTATTTCATGTTATTAGTACAAAACATGAACTTATTCTGAATTATCTGAATGATCATCTTATAATTGAATGCTGAAAAGTTTTCATTCCTGCTTTGGAATTGGGATTTGCAATAACATGTCCTTTACCAACTCTAAAATAATGGCATTTAACATTAATTTCAATGCTTCTCAAACTGGAGTTCAGAGACTGAGGCATCTGAAAACGCGTTCTTGGAATGCTGAATACTTGGGGTGCAGGTTTCAGTTGCAGAGAATAGAAGCCACTGAAGCTAGTTTAAGCAGAAAACAATTTAGTACAGAGAATTATTAAATGTTCAAAGTCACTGGGAGGTCAAAAGAACTATATCTCAGTAAGAACAATTCCCAAAGATGCTACAGAAATAGAAGCCAAAGTTGCTGCTGCTGCTGCTGCTGCTGTGACATCATACGAGTGCTGCCCATGGAGTCAGCAAACTGGTATCACAATTAGTGGCCCAGAACCACGCAGCCTCGGCTACAATACGCACCAGCACTATGTAGTTCATCTTCGTGTGTCCGGGAGACGCAATGCTTAGCATGAGGGAGATAGCCAATGAGTATTTACTGAAGAGATGAACAGATCTTCTTTCTTCTCTATTACACTGCTCCAAATTCATTTGGGCAAATGGCTAAAGAATGTAAGAGAGTTAATGATGGCCATGAAGAAAAGCTGGCGATCAATACTGTTAGACATATTGTTGTAGACTTACGTATTATTTACTATCATTAGTCACAAAGATAAAACACAATCCATGAAATTTCAGTGGCTTAAAGGAATAAGTAGTTCGTTTTTCACAGTTGGGTGAATTTATAGGCAGTGGGAGGATTGGGGGTTCCTTTGCTTCACATCTCATGCACGGACTGGGTAGTTTGGGAGCAATGCATTGAAAATAGCAACCTTCTGCAGCCTGGGTCGACATTCAGTTGGCATTCGGAAGGGTAAAAGTGCTTATGGTCCAGGCCTTGAAGGGGCACACATAATTTTCATTCACCTGACATTGATAGGTCACACAGCTCCAGATGACTACAGGGGGGACAGGGAATACAGTAGCGTTGTTCATTTTATCCACAGGAAGGATTGGAAATAGATTTTTTTTTTAATTTTTTAAAAAAAATTTAATGTTTATTTTATTTTGAGAGAGAGAGAGAGAGAGAGAGAGAGAGAGAGAATGAGCATGAGCAGGGGAGGAGCAGAGACAGAGAGAGAAGAATCCCAAGAAGGCTTCACGCTTAGCCCAGCATGGGGCTTGATCTCATAACTGTGAGATCATGACCTAAGCCGAAATCAAGAGTTGGACGCTTAAGCAACTAAGCCACCCAGGCGCCCCAGAAACAGATTTTAATGGGCATAACTGACTTTGTGGCAGTGTTGGAAGAGAAAATGTAGCATTTGGTTTCTAAAAATTCACTAAGTGTGAAGGCT
The DNA here is from genome assembly GCF_027475565.1 of Acinonyx jubatus. NCBI lineage: Eukaryota > Metazoa > Chordata > Mammalia > Carnivora > Felidae > Acinonyx > Acinonyx jubatus. Next base: position 163,078,287 of record NC_069382.1, on the reverse strand, counting down.
GCTTAAGATTTTCAGTCTCTACCCCCCCTTTCCTGTGTGTACTCTCTCTCTTTCTCTCCAAAACAAACACAATTTTAAAAATTAAAAGAGAATCCTTACAGTAAATTGTATTGTGAATGCTGTTTTTGAGAGACATTACCACAAGTATACACAGAAACATCTTATCTGTCAAAGTAGTAATGATAGGACTGTAAATAACCTTCTGGGACCACAAAGTTGGGTGGTCCTGCTTCTGGACATGGAGTGCACTGCTCCTCCACCCATTGCATTTCATGGGAATTTCATTTAATTAACACTAATCCTAAATTTTAATCCTTAAGAATGGACCCTTCAAAAAGGAGATTGATATTGAATCTAAGTGGATGTATGCAAAAAAAAAAAAAAAAGAGATAAGAACTGTGAAGAGTTGAAAGAAACGGAAGGGCATGTGACAGATAAAGACTTTTAGAAAAAGGGTAAAATTCTATAGCTGCCCTAAATCTATGAAATTTGCTTCTTCCTGTACATTTTTAGCTTTTTGAATGCCTTAAATCCAGTAAATTAATTTTTGACAATAGCTGGTTTTACGTATTTTGAATGATATTATATGAACATCGATTATACAAAAAAAAAAAAAAAAGGAGGAATCAGAGACAACATTCCCAAGACTCTAACTTGAAGAAGAGAATCAGGTCTTAGTCCTGAAGAATAATAGATTGTAAGAAATTTTTTTTTGGTTAAGCCATGGAAACTTATCTGTGGGGAATAAATTTTGGAATTCCCTGAGCTGGCACCAATGGGTTAACAAGGCATGAAAAATTAGGAAGCCATAGGATGTACACACTTGAGTTTGGGTAAAGATTAGCTAAATAAGATTAGGTAAATGGGGCAAAGGCCCCCAGTATAGTATAGGACAAAAGCAGAAATCTGCTTTCACAGGAAGGAAGGACCAAATTAGGTAAACAGGTAAATAGGGCTATAGGCTTCAGCAGGGCGAAGTTGCCCAGAGGAGAGCTGATTAGCAAAAGAAAGATGCCTTGTTGACCATGAGGTGGCTTGCTCTATCTTTCTTGTCCCTTAGGCCAGTTTAGGTAAACAGAGGTGGGGCCTCATGTTTGCTGTAAACAACCTTCCACCCAGCACCAGAATCTTGTTTTGTATTGATCCAAACCGCTAAAACCACATATCTCCAAAACCCACTTTTCCCCACCCATGAGTTAATGTTCACAGTTTCATTGTCTCTCTGTGCACACCCATCATGCTTGTAAGCCTTCTGATCCTAATAAAAAAGGAGCAAGGACCCTTACTCGTGGCTCTTGTCTCTTCCTGGACATTAGCCTCTCTCGTATTTTCAATCCTGCATCCCACTCACTTGCTGGACAAGAGAGAACTCCAGACCCAGAATCTATGACACTTATCTGTCCTCCTCTAAAAGCAAAGTTCAGATGCCATAGGCAAAAGATTAAGTTGCAAAAACTTAGTTTCATTTTGATTTTCAAGAATATTTAGCTTTCTCCCATTAGCAGTTAAGACTTGGGGATATGATTCTCATAACATAAATTTGGCTATTATAGTATATTACGTTTATATTGGCAATGCATTTTATTTTTATATTTCATCTTTACAACCTGATTACACAGATCTCTCTCCCTCATTTTCTTTGTTCTTGAAAATGGCAACATTTCTCATGTATCTTTTTACAAATCAGATATCTAATAAATGTATGTTGTTGATGTTGGTTAGGTACACATTCGTACATTTTGTCCAATCATCAGCATGTGGTCAGAAAATTAGAACATTGTTAGTGAACAATGAAATCACTGTTTATGATTTTTCAAAGAAATTCTTCTTAATTATTTGCACTAAATTTGCTTAGAGTTGCATATTTTGCTTTCACAGGCAATATTAATATGTCAGATATAATGGACTTTCTCCATCACTGGCACAGTTAAATTTAAAATTCAATTGTCAGTAGATAACACAACGTTAGGGATTCTGCTAACTAAAGAGGCTTTTTCCAGAAGGAATTGGTTTTTTATTGGGATTCTTCAAGGTGTCAATGTGGACATAACATTACACATTGATGTTATAATTGAAACAATTATTATTCATTTAGTGTGTGTGTGTGTGTGTGTGTGTGTGTGTGTGTGTATATATACACACACACATATACACACTTCATTCTATATATATCCTTTGTTATTCATTGTCTAATGTTCCAAGATAGAGCAGTGATAGAAGACTGATAAGTAGTCTGCATTCATGGATTTTTACTTCTCACAGACAATAAGAATATAAATAGATGAAATAAAGCAGATAGTGGTATGTGCAAAGAGAAAAGAAAACAGGAAAATGTTATAGAAACTGACTGTGATAGTGTACAACATTACACAGAGGAGTCAGAAGAGATCTCTCATGAGGTGACATTTGTGCTAAGATCTGAATGACAAAGTTGTCAGCCATGTGAGAATCTGGAGGAGGGGCTCTCTAGGGAGAAGCAAATGTAGAGGCCATGATGACAGAATGAGTTTGGTTTATTTGCAAGGAGAGAAGGGGAGTGTGGCTAGAAACCTGAACAAGGGGGAGAGGGCTGGGCGAGGAGATTGGAAAGGAAGCCAGGGCCCTATCTTAGTGATGATTCTCTCATCTCTTGTGCTAGGCTGGAGGCCTCCAGAGAGAAGGCAGCTATTTGCAACTACTCATGTAAGAATATTCTTAGCAATTGTACATATGAGTTACTTTTATTTTTATTAATTTTTCCAATTTTCCCCAAACATGGCCATAATATCTATTCATTGTGGAAATTTTAGAAAATAGAAGCAAGTATTAAAAACTAAAAAGTATCTTAAATCCCAAATGTTCAAGAAAGTACTATGACAATTTTGTTTTTATGCCTACTTTTCCTAAGTATTTAGGCTCCAGAATCTAAGCTGTCAATGTGGAGGTCGGTGTGGGGCTTGAACCCATGGACCGTGAGATAATGACCTGAGCTGAAGTTGGATGCTCAACCAACTGAGCCACCCAGGTACCCCTTAATATTTATTTTTTACATATTTTTATTCAATGTATGTATAATAACAAGCAATTGTTAGGGTCTGCTACTCAGTTTCCTCATTTATAAAGTGGAATAAATATAGTACTTACAGCCTTTTTGTGAAAACAGAGTTTATGTATGTAAAATTCTTGGAACAATGCTTGGCACAAGAAAAGGCTAAATAAATATTATTTTTACTAGAATGTTTGTTACTATTATCATTTATTATTATATATGCAAAGCACCATAAAATTAACATTACAAAAGACAATACACTTCTTTTATACCTTCCTTATACTACATGGTAAGTTTTCAACAGATATCAAGTCAATGAATGCAAAATGGAAAAGCGCATTGTGGAAAATTGAGATTTGGACACAGTAATTTCAGGGAAAATTTGATGTGTGATTGGACGTGTGAATGTATATGTATGTCAAAAAAAAAAAAACAGGAAGAATGAGGAATATATAAGCACCCTGCTTTTTTAAAAGTTTATTTCTTTAAGAGGGAGCACGAGCGTGTGAGGGGCAGAGAGAAAAAGGGAAAGAGAGAATTCTAACCAGGCCCAGCACTGTCTGCACAGAGCCCAACATGGGGCTCAAACTCATGAACAGTGAGATCATGACCTGAGCCGAAATCAAGAGTTGGACACTCAACCAACTGAGCCACCCAGGTGCCCTAGCATCCTGCTTTTTTATGCATACAACCAACTGAGAAGATTTTGGTTGCTTATTCATAAAGGCAATAGGAATGAAAACAATAATAGCAACAACTAATAGCCTATACAAAAATTATCTAGAAACTTGAAAGAACATAGGATTGTAAAATATAAAAGAAGTTCCCTTTTCTTACAATGCCATAGGAAAAGCAGAAATTTCCCATAAGCTGAGAAATTTGGCAGAAGTGTTATTTGGAAAGAGGCCAGAAAGGAAGTTTCTTGAGATAACAAAGGATATCACTAAAGCACATACTAATTATCAATGCCCAGCTATTTTTAGGTGAAGTTTCCCCTGGAAGGTCTGCTCCCTTACATATTCTAGGTTATATACATTCTCTTGTGTTGCCAGGTTGTTTATCTGAATGCATTATTTTAATATCCTTCATTCTTTCAATAGTTTATTTATTCAATAAGTATTGATTTAGCACTATTCTATGGCAAATATTGTGCTAGATATCCTGAGAATGTGTCTGTGATAAATAATAATAATAATAACATCATATAATATATACCATATACAATAATGTATAACAATATATAATTATATGTAATAATTATTATTATGGTAAACTTTATAGAAACTTTACAGAGCACTTACTATGAGTCCTGTTGGGAATTTTTCTAAGCATTTGATTATCATAAACAAAAAATGTCAAGACAAGTATGATAATATCCCTGATTTATAGGTGAAGAAATGAGTCACAGAGAGGTAACTCCCCCAAGTCCATAAGCCAGTAGATGTCATAGGGGGCATAACTCTAGTCTATACCTCTAGCCACCATGTTGAAGATGCCTCTGATGAGCATATATATGCTCTCAGAAAACTTATAGACAGGCACAAGGAACCAAATAGTTACAATAAAACATGACAAAAACTATGTTGGGGTATATTTAAGGTATTATGAGAACACATATACTAAGTATCCAACCTAAAGAATGAGAACAGAAAAGACCCTATCTAAACTGAAGCCTGATGTATGAAGTATAATAATTGGATGTCAGGATGGGAAGCCAAAATGTTCCAGGAAGAGGAAACAACACGAAGTCCCCAAGGTAAGGGGAAATAAGATCTGGTCCGTTTGAGAAATGAAGTAAAGTTGATTGGACCTGAAGGGGAGAGATGACGAGGATGAGCCCAAAGATTTAAGAAAACAAAGTCAGGATGCTAGAGCTGCAGACCCAATTCTTCTCTTACAGGTCTGTCCAAAGAGGTGATGTCTGACTCGCCCTCCAGAGCTCCACTTGTAATAAAAAGCGCATGCATATTTCAATGGGCCGCTACCCTGCCAAGCAAAACCATTCGGGGCTAGAACAGGAAGAACTTCTAGGAGGATGATTAAGAGAGTGGAGTTTGGATGCCCTTTTTAGATGTCAGAGTGAGTGAAAAAGTTAAAAGTGATATGAGGAATGATTTTAAAAGGAGCTGAGTAAAGGAAAGGCTCTCAAGAAGAAAGTCAATATTCTCTAAGACTGCAGAAGCATTTGATGGAGACAGTAATAACAGAACAGCAAAAAGAGAGAAAATCAGTTAAACGTAAAATAGCAAAAATCTAAATTCAGGTCAGAGAATTTGTCTATATCATTAAGGTAGAAAGTACAAAGAAAATGTCAGACAAGAATAAAATATCAGACAGAAAACACAGAATAGGCAAAGAAGAGAAAGTTAGAATTAGTTTTAACATATTAAAAAATGGACAATAAGATGGAAGAGAAAGAGAGATCAGAAATGAAGGAAATGTTCCTTAAGAAAGAAAAGCAACGTGTGCCAATGCCAAGGAATTAATCAAGAAGTCAAAAATTATTCTACAGCAAACATATCAACTTAAAAATTGCACAGAATAATTAAGGTAGAGTTTGGTGTTCCTCTTGGGTTTGATATTTGATATTTGTTTCTCTTGGGTTCTCTGCTGAGTCTTTCAGCTCTTTAAACAAAAGGCGTTCTAAAAAACCTTTGGATTAAAGGTATATTAATAAAAGGTCAGTACAGGAAAATTACCAATAATACTTATGAAAGAGAGGGTAGAAACATTAGAACCTAGAGACCACTAACATAACTGAATGAACACTGGTCACAAGACTTATGTAGACATCTCATTGCAAAGGTTGGCTCGGCAGAAGGCATGACACACGGGGCAAATGATGTGCCACAGAGATCCAAAAATAGCTCATTGTGAATTTCAGAGGAGATCTGAAACAGGACAAAATAGGGAGGTGGGAAAAGTTATTAATTAGCTTATTCAAAAATATGGCTTTGATGATTAACTATAATAATTCTTCCCTTAAATCCCAAACCAAAATAGTGTTTGCCAGATAAGCTGCTAAAATAAGCAAGGATGTTATATATCAAAGTGACCCACATTCTAATGCTCAATGGGTGGAGGAAGAAATAAATTAATGTGCCAAAGAGAGTGAGGCAAGTCTACCCACACAGGCCTTTCTTTTCATGTGTGTTTTGCAGACCCTCTCAAAAGAAAATAAATAACAAATCTGAGAGAAAACAAATGGGAATGATTAAAAAAAGAGATGCTATCCGAGGTTAGTTAATAAGCCTAGGTGCCTTATGCAGATAACATCATTTTGACAATAGCAGACAAACCCGAGACGTGAATATTTAACATCGATAAAGCCCAGGAGAGCTGGGGCAAGAGGCACAGTGCTATCAAATGAGACAGAGGGAGATGATACTGAAAACCTCAGAGTGCAGGCTGGGCCACTGGCGATTCTTGACTTGCTTTGGAGAGGGAAAAGACGCAAACTGGCATTAGTGCAATGAAAATAAGAGAACAGACGATGAAAATAAACAGAGGGGATTTGAACGTTATTTGGAAGCCGGATACATATAATTAAGCACTGCCAAGTGCCAATTCGTGTTTCCACATCACTGTTCCCACCACTGTGTGCAGCTCCTTCATTAAACAGTCATTTTATTTATTTTTATTTATTTATTTAATTTTTTAAATATGAAATTTATTGTCAAATTGGTTTCCATACAACACCCAGTGCTCATCCCCACAGGTGCCCTCCTCAGTGCCCATCATTTAAAGTTCTCATAGCACAACGGGGGCAAGAAAACTTAAGAGGAGGTTTTGTATGTCTCATGAGAAGATGATCAATGTCAAAGTATTTTATCAGTCCATGTTTTTGTCTTTCAAATACGTGAAGGCAGAAGGTGGCAAAAAGTGGGCCAGATGATGATGCACAGCACGGTGGGAAAGCACCCACTTTGTCAGGCGCAAAGCCCCTTTGACGTCAGGTTTTACAATCTCAGTTGCAGGGCTGGGCTACTTAACTCACAGCTCTAGTGTGTCTGCATCCTGAAGTTACGGTGAGCATTAAATGAGGTAATATATGCAAAGTGCTCAAATATGTCGGTAGATTTTCAGAGAGGTAGAATTTGAAAATCTGAAGACTCAGAAAGGGGGGTTGCATGGGAAGACAGCATTGAAATAATAAAACAAATTGAAGAATTTAATGTTGAGAGGTTTAGAAATGTTTTTAGGTAGGTCCTGGAAATCATGGTGATGTGGAATGTTTTGCATAAAACAAAAACAAAAAACACAGAAACACCTCCCACGCATGAGAAACGTGAGGAGACAATGAAACAACATAAGAAGGCTTTTGGAGACACTCCTTTAAGCAGGGGTGGTTGGGCAGGGGGAGGCTGGGGGAGTGGAAAACTCTCAATGGCAACTACAGTGTTGATGGGGGCAATATTCAAAGAGAATAGCAAAGAGCAGAAAGAAAAAATTATTATTCATTCCTTCATTCGTGTGTTCATTCATTCACTTATAGATTTGACAAATATTTACTGTGCTAACCATGCTGAAATAGTTAAAAGAAATAACTGAGAAAAGAAATTACATTCAAAAAGGAGATTAAGAGCACACACACATGTGTTCGCATTAATTAAATCACGATACATGAGATGCCGATTATAGGAGGATAAGAATCTTCATCAAGAAATTTACAGGGCGCCTGGTTGCCTCAGTCCGTAGAGCATGCAACTTTTGGTCTCAGGGTCTTGAGTTTTGAGCCCCACGCTGGGTGTAGAATTTACTTTAAAAAATGAAAAGGTGTTCATGCCTTTATAAAAAAAAAAAAAAAGAAAGGAAGGAAAAAGAAATTTAGGGCACTACATGTATGACAGCCTCGTGTGAAATCCCTGGTCGGATTTTCACAAATTTGGGAGAATATTTTAGTTGGTCTGACTCAACCCGCAACTCGCACTTGGGGAATAGAGAGGGAGGCATGCTTCACAGAGGTTTTTGGTTTGCCTTTGAGCTGCTTTGAACACCCAGAGTTCATAGCTTTGATGGAAGAGAAGGAGCAGAAATGTATGAATGTAACGATGGTTAGCGCTGCTTCCGAACAACGTCTAAGAGGTCAGCTAGGTATGAATCACGCATAAATAAACTTGAAACTATTCACCCACGGTAGATATAAGAGATCTTTGAAAGATCTAAATTATAAAAATTATAAGAGATTATTATTTGCTACTGGTCCATGAACTACGCAAGGGCCAGGCTTTTTCATATTTATCTGTACCTACACAGCTAGCTCCCAGCACAGTGCCCTGCACAGACATGGCATTTAGTATTGGTTGAACTTGAGTACTTGTTTGTCTTTCAGTGACCCTGTTTACTTATGCCTTTACACCATACACTTTGTAAACGTTTTTCACGGGTATGCCTAGGCTAATAAATTAAACCCCAGAACACTCTGGGAACATATTTCTAGCTAACAAGAGGAAGCTGAAGTTCTATTTTCTCCGATCTTTCTCCAATGGAAACATTAAGAAATATTTCCCAAAATTAAAAAAAAAATTGGACAAAATAGTGACTTGTCAGGCAGCATCATTGAGTTAATCAAGTTAAGTGCTACTTTAAAGATTTCTTCCCACCAAAGCAAAACTAAACAAGAACAAATAAAACAAGCATTACTGTATTTAAGAAAGACTTATAATGTCAAGATGACATACAGTTTCTGTAATTATAACGTTCCTATCACTCAGCAAGTGGCTGAATAAATTAGAAATAGAGCACAATATTACCCATTTTTTAAAAATAACGCAACACAAAAGGTTGCCAAGATACTGAGCTTTCATCATCTCTAACGCTTGTTCTCCTGGTTACTTTTGTTCTGTCTACCCTATGTGACAATGTTTGTTGCTATAGTTAAATCCAATTCTCATTTTTAGTGCGGTTGCATGCTGCTGAGATGCACAAAAGGGTAACAACACTGTGTCTTCAGGCAAAATTCCTCTACCAGGGTGCAACTTAAGCTCTTTTCCCAGAGTAATTTTTCAAAGTTGAAATGGTATCAAGAATGCTTAGCTTGTGCCAAGTTTTTTTCAAGTAAAAATATATTCTCACTTACCTGGTAATTGTGTTATAAGGTAGAGAATTCTCCTTCTCTCCCTTATGTATTACTTCCATATAATGTGTAATATGCAGTACTGATTGCATATTGAAATTTTGCCTAAGAGGAGTTACTACTTAATATATCTCATCTTCATAAAGACTTTATCTTTGATCGTGGGTTTAACAACCTTGAATTCCGTTTACATATTTAAGGAATTAAGAGCTTAAAAGGAGGATGGACCCAGATAAATAAATCACAATAGCTATCTCTGAGAAGTGGAATCTATAAGGCATATATTATAGATAGATAACTTATCTATCTATATCTATTTCCATATCTATATCTATCATCTCTATATAGAGAGAGATAGTAAAATAAATATATATATGTATGTCTTTATATGTAATTTAGTCACACACACACACACACACACGCACACACACATATATATATAAGGCTATATTTGTAATTCATATCAAAGATGTTTTTCTATACTTCCAAATTTTCTCTACTAAATTGCTTTTTTGTTCCAGAAAAACAGTAGTACATATTGAAAAACCACAGTTTTAAAACTGGCATAATCAGAGTCTAAGGTGTTTTGGAGACAAATTCCCCCCTATTGAAGAAAGGGGTGAAAGGCATGGAGATAGGAATTAGCCAATGGCTAAGAAGGGTAAGAAGAAAGCAAAGCAGTGAATCATGATAAATCAGCTTTAACTGAGATGTTACCTTCTTTAATTTCCTTCTCTATGCCTTTCTGTATTGTACCCTACTATTAGAAAATATTCACACTTCATCATTACTGTCCATCATCTTTTTCAAGCCTCAGTTCACAAGACACATGTCCATCATTGTGTCATCAGATGAATAGAAATGCCTTTTTTGGGAAGCCTATCCTGAATAATTCCATCTTATTTTTAAATCCAATACTTAGTTTAAAAAAAAAGTCAAGGTTAGAGAAAACCAGATTCATATCAGTATCTGTGTGCCAAGGTGTGACGCAGCTGCCAGCATTTAATGAGTCTCTGAGCTACATCTCAGGTCAACTTCATAGAATTGTAGGGCTTAGACCAAGAAAGATAATGGTGTCATTGTGTCCTCAGATTGTATGCTCACTTTTGAAGTATTATGACTGTCACAATTCAAACATGTTCATAGAAGAAGGACCAAAATGGTAATGATCTGGAACTCTGAAGAAAGTAGACATATTTAACCCAAAATAAAGAAGATTTGCTACATGTGATCTCTTCCTTCATGTATTTGAAGGATGTTCATGTGAAAGAAGGAATAGAAATGTTATTTATGTTTCTGAAAGGAAAGTGCTAGGACCAGTGGGGAGGAAGTGATAATAGATAAGTTCTCAGCTCAACATGACGGAGAACTTTCTGATAATTGGATATAATGTTAAAGAAAAATTATCTTGGCACTTGTTAAAATGGTAAGGAAGACTTCTGTCAAGACTACTGCAAAGCAGGTATTGAACAGGGGAGAGAGATTAGGCTCAACTCCACATACAACAAAGACAATTGGGGATTTATAACCAAAAAGAAGAGTGAGGGGGTCAGTATTTGGAAAACTGCTAAGAGGAGACATGCTTATTAAACTTACTTAATAGGATTCTTACAGAAGGCGGACCAGAGGGATTAGATATAAAGGGTGGGGATGAGGGATTTCATCAGCTATCAGGGTGACGTTTACCAAGGGTGGGGAATTCTCGATAAACTGACTTGACAGAATTCTTGCTGCAACTGGACTTAGCACAGATGGACAAGAAACCTAGTTGAGAAGAGGGCTCAAAGAAGCCTAACTAAAATTTAGTCAAAGAGAGAGTCTTTGTCAAAAATAGTAATACTAATGATAGTCATAATATCATCTTTTTAAATAAATGATAACATTGAGGCTTACAGAGGTTAACCAACTGTCAACCATGGACCTCTCCCACCCATCTGCTAAATGAATTGTATAGGAGGTAAAGAGATTGCTGAGGTATGTTCTAACTTTAAGTGCCCATGGCTTTATGATTCTACTGTGATGATCACTTTCATTTTTAATCTGGGCCAGAAGGAATCTTAAAATAATCTAATTTTTTTCCGCATCCTTTCAACACTAGTTATTTCTTGTCTTTTTTTTTTTTTTTTTTTTACAATAGCCATTCTAATAGGTATGAGGTGGTATCTCATTGTGGGGAGCATGGTGACTATAGGTAATAATTATTGTGACTCTAGTTAACAATGTAGATATAGCTCCATGGTTGACCATTGGAGCTCTAGGGTTATGCCTTTCTGAGTGTGAATCCCTGCTCACTAGCTAAGTGACCTTAGGAAGGTTAATCTCTGTAAAATAATCAATGCATAGATACAAACATAAAAAACACCCTCATTTTATTTAAAATTTTTTTTCTTGTGAAATGCAATTCAATCAGTAATTTTCAGGGAATCGATAGGATTATTATTTTTTTATTGAAGTATAGTTGACACACAATGGTACATTACTTTCGGGCATACAACATAGTGATTTGACAATTCTATACTCGATGCTATGCTCCCCACAAGTATAGTCAGCATCTGTCACCATACAATGCTATTACGATACTATTAACTATATTCCCTACGCTGAGTCTTTCCTCCCCATGACTTAATTCATTCTATACTTGGAAACCTGTACCTCCCACTCCCCTTCACCCATTTCGCCCATCCCTCCACCTTCCTTACCAGTTGACAACCATCAATTTGTTCTCTATATTTATGGGTTGGTGTCTGCTTTTTTTTGTAACACTCTCTTTTTAGAAGTGGTAAAACTGAAACTAAGAAACATAAGATGGATTGTTGATGATCACATAGTAGGTTTGTTACAGAGCAGAGAATAGGGAAAGTCCATGGACTCATGGGTCTGAAATTATGCTTGTCTATTATTTTGTAATTATCTAACCCATATCCAAACATCTTATTGACTAATTTTGCTTAAACAGTATGTCTTCACTCTTGCAGAAGTATAAGAAAGTGCAGCATTGCCTAACACAACTCAGACAAAGGATTCTTGACTTTCAAGATCCTCAGAAATTTGGTCTTTAACTGTCCTTCAGAGTGGACGGATTTTTTTTCAATGTTGGGGAGAAAAAAGTGATCTGAAGGATTTTTTCCACTAATGTATTAACTCCTTAATTTGTCCAGGATATCTGCATTTTAAAAGATGACCTACTGATCCAAATGAAGCTGGAAGAGGAGTTTCAGTTGGTATGACTTTGCCATTTAAGTGAAGGAGCTATTTTGGGGATAGAGATATCTCCTACCGTGCAGAAGAAATGAAATGGCCCATCTTCCTCCATACTCCCAAGTTATTGATCCAGAAGCCTAAGAACCACACACACCACATTTTCTTATCACAGCTGGCTCTAAACATACTGAGATAATTCCAGGCTTTGTAAGCTCTTCTTAAATTCAGCTCTTCCTAGATTATTTTATTCTCCCAGGGGTTATGCTATGCATGTATGGAGTGTTTGGGGTTCCAGTCAGCTGTGTCAATAGGAAATTGCTGGAGTTTCATTTGGCATCTCCTTGGGGGTCAGCTAGAGTCTGGAGAACTGGATCAGCAGCACAGAAGACCCCTGCACAAGATATGAAGCAACGTCTGCTTATGTATGTTCACTTTCATGTATTGTTAATCAGGAAACCTAATTTCTAGGTTCAGTTAAACAAACAAACTCTTTAGGTCTGCTTTTCCAAAGTGAAGTATGATAGTTTATGAAGCTAAATTATTTAGGCAATCTTGGGGAAAAGAAAACAACTAAGAACAACGGCAATAAATTTCATGTTTCTTTATTTTGTACCTAATAAATAATGTATTATGTTTTGACCAAAATCCAAACATTTGCTGGTAATTTCACAGTGCTGGATTGAAGTAAACAAAAATAATTTGCAAAGGCCTACTGGAAGAATGGAAGCTAAAATGTTATTTTTAATTATAGCTTAAATTATTCCTAATAACTTAAGCAAGAACAGGAATAACACTGGAGAAAAGCTTTTACAACATTGTGACAAAAGATTACAAGTCGAGCTTTGTTAAAATATGTGACTCATAGGAACATGGGATAAATTATGCCTTTCCAGCCCTAGTGATGCTCAATTTCAAAGCTACAATATACTTTATATTTTGGATTGGGTGAAGAAAGGGGTGCACAGGAGCTTTGTTATTGTCTCAGGGAACTGGTTCTCAAAAGTAATAGAGAAATAAGTCTGAAGCATTCCCTGTGAACAAACGATCAGCGTTTCTGTTCAATATAGTAAGTGGACTTTGTGCAGAGAAGGGGGAAGTCAGGAAGTCAGTCCAGAGTGGAAGTTATCTCTTGAAGAGTTAGATTTCTCTGATTCTTACATTATGCTTTCTTCAGGAATAATTAGAGAAACTTAGAGGACTTAGAAAATGATGAGAATGTATATATGCTGTTATTTTCAAAAGAATGGATGCTTGGTAGAAAATCAGTTAGCAAAGTGGAAAGAACCCCAAGTTCGGAGTAAGAGAATTGATTTGGTTTGAGCTTGGGCTATGCCACATTCTATTACTGCAACTTTGACAAAATTAACTCTTCCCCCTCTCCTCTTCAGTTTATCTCATTTGTGGGGGGGAAGAATCCAATATTACTTTTTACATAGTTTTGCTGTAAGAATCATATGAAATACTATAGATGAATCATAAATGATGAAGAGTTATGCTGAATCACTTACTGGATTTTTGGAAGTATTTATTTTATTGTGAGACGTTCCAGTATTTGAAATGGTAGGAACTAGAACAGATATATATATATATATATATATATATATATATATATATATATATAGTGACATTTTGTTTAAAATGCTACCCCTCAATTTGCTTCTTATAATGGCCACACCTCCCTTTTTCCTTGTTTCAAATTCAACATTTATCACTTCCATTCTAAATATAGTGGTTTAGGGTACTGGTTCTGAATCCAAACTCATGAGTTGGACTCTCACTTCTGCCACTTAGTAGTGACCTATGTTAATTCATTTTACTTTTCACTGCCTTATGTTTTCTTCTCTATAAATGGGATAGTAATAACACTACTTAACCAATAAGGTTATTTAGAGGATTCAATGACATAATATATGTCAAGTTCTCAGTACAACGCTTCACACATACGTGTTGGGACCAATACATGTTGGCTATTTTCATTATTTGCACACCAGATGACATAGTCAAATAAAGTAAAAACACTTATCCCACCTAAAGGCAAATTGATCCTCCCACCTGTGTCCCCCAGCCCATCCATGTTTCATTCTTAAAAGACCCTGCTTCTTCCTATGCTTCTCTCCTTTTCTCTTTTCTGAGAACCTTTGATTTTCAATGCTTATTGTATGCTTGCTATCTTTAAACCTCATGAGGTTCTCAATTCTTCATTACTAAATGACTCTTTCAATAGACTCTGAGAATTGATACTTCTAATGAATTTTTTTCTATCCTCTCTATTGTTCTCTATCATGGCTCGGATAATCCTAATTAAACTATCTTTGGGGGAAAAGTTAATTCTGTGCTAATACATGTATGTCGGATACATGTGTATCTAATTTCATGCTTCTGTAACTTCTCTGCCTCCTTCCACCCCCCCCCCCAACTGTAACTTCTTTCTTAAACTTATTTTATTTTTGTACTCTTTCATTCAAGGTAACTCATTCATTTTCTTGGCTTTAGTGATAATCCCTATGAAGATGACTCACATATCATATTTCTATCATGGGACCCTATCTCCGTTCCAGGCAGTAGGCTACTCAACTTTCCACTGAAGGGTTTATCTCAAATAATAAATAAAAATAACATATTTACTCCAAACACAAAGTTTTCACTCAAAATTAGCCTTGTCTTCCAATTTACCTGTCCCTATTCCTGGTGTTTTCATTGTCCCAGCTCCTTAGATTTGAAACTATAAAGTTATCTTTGACTCACTCCTTATCTCTATTCTCTATATTCTGTAAAGATAGAGAAATCCATAGTTTTACTGATAGAGAATTATTTCGGTCTTCACCTTCCTATTTCCACTGTTATGGGCCACATTTTACTCATAATCAAATGATAATTACAGCTCTTTCTTTAGCTTTTCCAGAATTTCCGTTGCTTTGTTACCCAGTTTTTATAATTAACAGCCAAATTAGTTATCATTACATGGGTTTTCATCTTGTGAGCCCCTGACTGAAAGCCTAAATGTCCATCAGTGTTACTATTTCAAGTCTAAACTCCTGTGCCTGGTTTTCAGATTCCCCACTGCCTAAAGAAGACCTATATACATGTGTTCATACCTCACTTCTTTGTAACACTTCTGTTCTACCCAGGCTTACCTCTTCATTTCTCCTCAAAAACATTTTGCTGCATTCTTTAACCATATCAGCTATTGTTATATGAGAATGTATCTTTCTTTCCACCAGGGCAAACTCTACCACTCTTGTGGTAATGTCAGCTTGTGTAAGTTATACTATTGTAATACACAGTTCCTAGTTCTTAGTGGTTTACAAAAACAAAAGTTTATTTCTCACGCATGCTGTGCTAATCTCAATTGCTCTGAGATTCTCTCTACATAATCTTTATGCTAGTCTCAACCTGACAGAGCAGTCTCATGTGGGACAATGACATTCTTCTTGCAGAGGGTACAAAAAGCAACATGGGTTATTAAAGCTTTTGCTCAAAGTGTAACATTTTATATCCGTTCACATTTCTCTGGACAAAGTAAGTCATTTGGTGAAGCTTGGTATCCATAGGATGTCAGTAATCTGGACTACAACTGAAGGGTTTTGATGTGTGCATATTACAACATGAAAAGGATGCCTTTTCACATGAAGAGGCACAGAAAATCCCATGGCTAAGCCTGGTGTCAACAGAACTGGGATGTATAATACTTCCATAAAGAGGAGCAGCTAGTATTTTGAAAATTTATCAAGTCTATTACAGTTTACTCTCTTTGTCACAAATATTTACTTTTGTCTGCCCACAAAATATACTTACTTCCTCTTCAAGAATGGTAATTCAACATTCAACACACAAGATCAACACTCTAATCTTATGATATTCTGTATCTACATCAGGTCAAGATATGGTTCCTCTTGATTTATATATTTATGAACTAAAATATGCCCACAACATACCCTATGGTAGTAGGGGGACATAAAAATACTAGTAAGTATTCAAATTTAGAAAGGAAAAAAGAAGCAGCATATGACAGGGATTGGTCAACAGCAATGTTCAAAAGCTGCTACAGGGAAGTTGTGAGGCATGCTACCATGGAGAGGAAGTGAGATCTAAATCAGACCCTGGGTCTACTCCTTCAAAGCAGCTCCCTGGTGCACTGTTCACTGTCTTTTCCAGGGCACACTGATTTACTTCTTTTATGAATTCATGGAGTACTAGTAAGTGTTATCACATTTTGTATGTTTATTTTAAACATTCTGATCTTATTTCATATATATTAATATGATCTCTCCAAACAACTTGTAATCCCTTAATTTAGTGAGACTGAATCTTATTAGTGTTGCCAATGCATTATTATGCATGTAATAGCTTTTAGAACAAATTACTAAAAGTACAGTAGGGGCGCCTGGGTGGCTCAATTGGTTAAGCATCCAGCTTCGGCTCAGGCCATGATCTCCCGTCTAAGGAGTTTGAGTCCTGCCTCAGGCTCTGTGCTGACAGCTCAGAGCTGAAGCCTGCTTTGGATTCTGTGTCTCCCTCTCTCTTTATCCCTCTCCCCTCTCTCTGTCAAAAATAAATAAACATTAAAAAATACAGTAAAAATACAAAACCATTTGTTTCAGGCTGAACCTTCCTAAGGATAAGTTGGTTCACCAAAAGGAGTTTCAAAAGTAACAGCTTTATAAGAATTATGTATGTAAGAAAGGATGCAAGGGTACTTATAATAGGTTGGTGCTCAGTTTTTTATGTGCAGATGTGACCACTTGACCATGATTCTCCTGATTTCATGTACCTTTTATAGGCCTGGGTTTTGTTTATGTTTTTGTTATGGAGACATTACTGGTACAGGAAAGTCCTAGGAACAGTCAGTAAAACACTAGGAGACAGTTGTCCTAGTACCTACCTGGCCCTCACCCTATATTGTGACTTTGAAAACTAATAACTTTATCCAAGGCTCCATTTGTAGATTGGGGAAATTATACTCTGCCTTTTACTATTCCCAAAGTGTCATGAGACTACCTAAGATCACAGAATCGACTGTTTTGAGTCCTTTACTCTCTGAATAAAGAACATTTCATTGTGATTATTAAAGTCAGGCCTAGATAAAGCTGTGAAGTAAGCAAATGTGCTTTTATATTCTTTGGTCTCCCAATGCATTTATATGAAGTTAGAAAAGAGAGAATAATGTAGAAGTAATTATGTTTGGTTGTGTTGGTGATAGAGATGATTTTGGACAATGAGCCATTTATGACCCCTTCAAGAATACCACCAACAATACTTCTTGCCATTTATGTAGCATAGAAAACTGCTTCCCCACACAATGCCGTGAGATAGACATTAAGAACTGTTAATGTATCAACAATAGCCAAACTATGGAGAGAGTCCAAATGTGCATCAATTGATGAATGGATAAAGAAGATGGGACACACACACACACACACACACACACACTGGAATGTTACTCAGCCATCAAAAAGAATGGAATCTTGGGGCGCATGGGTGACTCAGTTGGTTAAGGGTCTGACTTCAGCTCAGGTCATGATTTCACAGTTTGTGGGTTCAAGCCCCTCATTGGGCTCTGTGCTGACAGCTCAGAGCCTGGAGCCTGCTTCGGATTCTGTGTCTCCCTCTCTCTTTGCCCCTCCCCCACTCATGCTGTCTCTCTGTCTCTCAAAAATAAAAACATTAAAAAGAAATTGTTTTTAAAAGGATGAAATCTTGACATTTGTAACAACATGGATGCAGCTGGAGTGTATCATGCCAAGCAAGATAAGTCGGTCAGAGAAAAGATGAATACTAAATGATTTCATTCATATGTGGAACTTAAGCAACAAAACAGATGAACATGGGGAGGGGGGAATAAAAAAGAGAGAGAGAGAAAGACAACAAACCATGAGAGACTCTTAAAGATAGAGAACAAACTGAGGGTTGATGGAAGGGAGGTGGGTAGGAGATGGGCTAGATGGGTGATGGATATTAAGGAGGGTACTTGTTGTGATGAGCACTGAGTGATGTATGTAAGTGATGAATCATTGAATTCTACTCTGGAAACCAATATTGCACTGTATGTTAACTAACTAGAATTTAAAGAAAAAAACTGAAAAGGGAACAAAAGAATTGTTAATAGTACAAAGACTATACTATAAAATTCCCTAGAGACTGTCTTCTCTGTATCACTGGAGGCCAGAGTATGATAAGGAGGCCTGAACTGATATGGAAAGAATAGCTTTTCATTAGAAAAATTAATATTTCCTTTCATTCCTTCATTTGTGACATCATCATCTGAAATGTGTAATAGCAATGTTTTCTATTGTATATATATATGGTGGAAATGCTGCAAGGCAAATTAATAGTGTAAAAAGGTGTTAATGCATATGTTTAACACTTAGAATAGTAATGTGCACATAGAAATTAGGGATCCTGATGTCAGTTACAGGTTAGCTAAAATATCCCTGCCCCAAACACTATTATTGTTACCAGATCCTTAAATAAATGTTTGTCCCAGATTTCTCACTTCCTCTTCATTCCAGACCTCTCTGCTCACTGTGTATATTTGTTGCTCTCTGACATCTACCTTCTTTGCATCTCTGAAATATATACTTGCTCTAATTATGTTATGCCTGCAACCTATCTCTTCTCTTATTATCTATTAGTATGTACTCTGTAGCCAGATTTTGCTTCTCCAGTGCCTTATACTCACCTTAAAAATGTGCTGGAAATGTAGAATGAGTGATGCTTCTCAGCCATTTTCATATCAAGATACACAGACAAAAATGAGTTTTGCTAAGAATTTGTACATTATTTCACTCATTCATCCAATGAATACTTTTTAAGCATCTGCTCAAAACATCTGCCTGTCTACCAGGCATTCTTGCAACATCAAGATATGTCAATGTTCACAACACATCCTAACTCTCTTGTACTTTCATTCTTGTGCGACAGAATTGTTCTTCAAGTGTATCCACCTTCCGTTAATGTCGGTGAGTCTATTCTCTGCATTGGGTCTGCTGCCCAGGCCAGGGTTAGGAACCAGGTAGAAGTTATGACGAATTGCTTCATCATCATGCGGTCACTACTTTTGCCCAGTTCAGTTCTGATCTTGACGCTGCTACGCACCATTCTTGATTCATAGTGTGTGTGTGACTGAGCTCTTGAAAAAGGCACAGTGTTCTCTCATGGCTGGCCAAGAACAAGTGGCTGTCATCTATGCTGGTGTAAACAGGTATCTTGATAAATTGGCGTCTGGCAAAATAATGATGTTTGAGAATGCTCTCTTAGCTCATGCTGTCGGCCAACACCAAGCCTGCTGGGCAACTTCAGGACTAAAGGAAAGATCTCAGAACCGTCAGAGGCAAAACTGAAAGACATTATAACGAACTTTTTGGCTGGGGTTGAAACTTAAGCTCCTATGGGTTCACATAAAGTATCAGTTGTTTTTGCCATTGTTTCTTCTGGTAATCATTTCCATTTATAAGAAAGATCACTTGCATACTTCTGACATACAGTAATTATGTAAACATAAAGGTTCCATATCTTGGGTGAAAAAACACATAATGTCATGTTGTAATATTCTGAGGAAAATGGGAGGACTATGTAGCAGAATAGATGATATTTAGGAGGATGGCTATTATTTTAGATTGTATAAGACAGGAATAACCTTCTGTAAAGGTGAATATTCAAACACATGCTTAGATACAGTAAAGGACATGAATCAAGAAATAATTCAACAAATGGTAACATAATAATAAGGAAAATAATTGAGGGTGATGATCTGAGTTTTATGTGCAGATAGTCTGGCATATAATTTTAAAAAGCCTTGCTGCTTCACTATAAAAATGTTTCTATTTTGTTGGAGGTGAAAATTATCCAAAACCATCAAGTGAGAAGAATGTGGACAAGTCAATTCAATGTGTGAAAGTCTGTTATTTTGAAATTTTAGTATTTAAAAAAATATATATATTTTTTATTTTTTAGAGACACAGATCGCAAATGGGCGGGGGGGAGAGGGTGAGAGTGAAAGCATGGAGCTTGATGTGGGGTCCAATCCCACAACCCTGCAACCATGACCTAAGCTGAAAACCAAGAGTCAGACACTCAACCAGCTGAGCCACCCAGGCTTTTTACATTAATTTAAAAATGCATGCGGACACACAGATCCTCCCTCTACTCTCCAAATGTCTTTTGTAAGCATAACAAACATTTTAAGAACAGAGGCACCTGGGTGGTTCTGTCAGTTGAGCATCCGACTTTGGCTCGGGTCATGATCTTATGGTTTGTGGGTTTGAGCCCCATGTCAGGCTCTGTGTTGACAGCTCGTAGCCTGGAGCCTGCTTTGGATTCTGTGTCTCCCTGTCTCTCCTCCTCCCCTGCTCTCTCTCTCTCTCTCTCTCTCTTTCAAAAATAAATAAATGTTAAAAAATAAAAAAAAAAATGTAAGAGCCGTTCTTAAGGCAAGAAGTATGATTTGATAGAATCATAAAAATAAAAATACCCTGTGGTAAAGAGTAACTAAATTTAGATAAATTTAGCAGTGACTTAAGACACATGAAAGAAATTACTGTGTCACAGATGTCTTGTCCATGAGGAATATTCTAGAAAAATATATCATTAAGGCATGAAGACACCTTCTCTATAAATTTCCACAGTTGAGAAACAGCAACTATAATGTAGAAGAGTTAGTTTCTCCATACCTTTGTTTAATAGTTTCATATGTTTTTAATATTAAAAAATTCACTGGAGGTTCCCTTTATACCTAGAATGTGAAGTTCTGGAGAAAGTGTTGCCACTACCTGGATAGCAACAAGAAACAACCAGATAGATAAACCACAAAATAAATTGTCCTTAGCACATCAGGGAGCTGAATTCCCAAATCACACAAGAAGCCTGAAATCCAAGAAGAGACAGGTTCTGCCAAGATAAAAACAAGACTGGCTTATCACAGACCAACAGACTATGAGAACAGATAGTGTCACTACACAAGCAAGTAGGGAGAAATCAGCTAATTTTTTATAAATGTATTAAGGCTTGGTATAGATTAATATGACTATGTAGAACTCCTAGAACTGTGAAAACAAGGGACTTTGAAACCATAGGTAGACCTGTATCCATCCGTGGACTGCCTTTGGGTACTCATAAGAAAGACTGAGGACAGGTGGAATGGGTCTCCTTTTTAATTGAAGGCATGCAGGAACTTTCCCTTAGGAAAGTCACAAAACCCCATAACTTTCTCTCAAAAAACTTAAATCTCTGAAGAAGGGACAGCCAACTCTGTCACTACCAGGCATGGGAAAAAGCCCTTAACCCCAGGGGAAGACTCAGCTAATATCTCTGAGAAATTATCTTACACCAATACTAGTAGAGGTTTTCTACATCTGGGGAAAAGCACAAAACTTTCTGCTGCTTAATACCTACCACAGACACAAGTCACAGGTTGGCTACCTACTATGGGAAGGATGAGCAGGAACATTGAAAGAAACCTACTTCTGAGGCCACACAGAGCTTATCTAAGACTTGAAGGTGAACTATGTCACACAAGAGAAAGCACCAAGTACAAGCAAGAGTCTAGCCTTGGAGGAGAAATGAGTGGTGTGAGAGAACACCACTGTAACACAGGCATACAAGATGGCTGAAACTGAGAGTGGAACACAAACTTTGAGAGAAACCCTCCACCAGTGAACAACTGTCACTCCAATCATAGAATAATAGCATTGCCTTGGTAGGTGCACGGCCTTTTAGATTGCCAGGAATGTATCAGAGCTTATCATGGCCTTATGACCCAAAGCATCTCCATACCCAGCTTTTCCTTCCAAACTTTAGGTTAGTCTATTGATTACTCCAACTTTTATCTACTTCCCAAGGCAACAGGCACTAACATAATTGCCTGTAAAAGTTTTGAACATATGTCCCCTGAGTAGCTGCCTGATACTACAGGAATTGTGAGTAGGGTGAGCAAGCCCTTTGCAATGGTCCTTCAGGAAGCCACCAGAGAGGTAAAAACAAACAAACAAAAACAACAGCAACAAAAACCTAACTACATTTCTTGGCCCATGAGGTTTATTTTACTTCTTCCTGTACCCATACGCTGTTTTCTTTAGGGCCACTTATGAGTTAGAAAGCAGTAGATGGGGCCAGAGTGTGTTAGAAACCACAAAGCTCACTGTTCTTCACTGAGATTCAGTTGGGTTTTTTTGATTAAACATCTCACAGGGTCCCATTGGCTTCGATTAATTTGCAGAAGTCTGAAAAATTTGACTTTGCCAGTTTTTTTTTCCCATTGTTTTTATGTTAGTACAAACTTTTGGAGTTCTTTATTATGCCATTTTTGCTGACATCATCATGTCACAGGAATTTGGAGTCTGTAGTGCTCTGAAGATGACCACAACAACAATAAAGCTTAGTTCATAATTAGATTGAGTCCATCATCCATATAAACTTCTTGAGGAAAGTCATGTCCTTTCCAGCTATTAATATTTACCACATCATCACCTGTTCTACAAAAGATATTGTGTTCCATGTAAAAAAATTACAAGACACACAATAAAAAAAAAAAAAAAAAAAAAAAAAAACATTGTCAAGAGACAAATCAATCAATAGGAAAGGACTCAAAGATGGCCAGATGTTGGAACTATCAGGTAGAGAATTCAAAATAATGATGATTAATATGTTAAAGGTTTTCATGAGAGAAATGGATATCAAGAATGAACAAATGAGGATTTTTTCAGAACATTAGAAATGATAGAGAGGAATCAAGTGAAAATTAAAGAAATACAAAAACCTGATAACAAAGAACCAGAGTATCTGCCCTCGGCTCCTCAGTAGACCTGAAACTAAACAGCACACTTCTAAATAACCCATGGGTTGAAGTAGGAGTCACAAGGAGAATTAGAAAATAGATTTATTATTTTATTGAAAATTAAAATAATATATCAAAATTTGTGTGATGTGGCTAATGAATAGGAAAATAATACTGTCAAATGCTGATATTAGAAAATAAGTTTCAAAACAATGTCATTAACTTTCATCTTAAGAAACTAGAATGAGAAGAGCAAATTAAACTCAAGTCACACAAAAGGAAGATAATAATTAAGAAAAAAGTGGAAACAATAACATTAAAAAAAACAATAAAATAAATGAAACCAAATTGTGATTATTAAAAAAAATCAGTATAATCATTAAACCTTAGCAGTATTGCTTAGGGAAAAAAGAATGTAAAAATAAATAATATTAGCAATAAAGAAGGGGACACACCAGCAGGTCACCATAATATTAATAGATTAATCAGGGAGTATTATAAGCAATTTGATGTTAATAAATTCTGAACTTTAGATAAAATAGACAAATTTCTTGAATGACACAATACCAAAGATTATTCAAGAATGCATATATTACTAGAATCCTGTATTTCCAGAATAATTCTATATTTATTTAGGAAATATAATCATAAGTTAATAATTTTCCACCACCAACTACCACAAAAACAAAAATAAGCCACAAAAACAATTCAAGGCCCAGATAGGTCAGTAGTGAATTTTATCAAACATTTAAGGAAGATAACATCAGTATACAAGCCTCCATAAAACAGAGGGTAAAGAACACTCCCAATACATTTTACAAGACCACTATTACACTGATACAGAAACCAGATAAAGATATTACAAGAAAAGAAAATACATACCAACATCCCTCATGAATATAGACAAAAAAAGCCTCAAACAATACTATAAATCTAAATCCAGAAAGGCATGAAACATCATGACAAGTGGGCATTATGTCAAGAATACAGGAATGCATTTTCACATATGAAAATGAATCAATTTAATTTTACATTTAATAAACTGAAGAAGAAAAACATATAGCCACCTCAATAGAAACAGATAATATCTGTGATACAATTCAACAATTAATTTATGACAAAAATATCTTCACAAGCTAAGAATAGAAGGAAACGTCTTCAAACTGATAATGAGCATCTATAAAATCAAAGCCAAACTGAACCAAACCAAAACAACAACAACAAAAACTACAGGTAAATCATACTTCATGATAATGAGTAAAATAGGTAAAAGGTTTGGACAGCTGCTTCACAAAAGAAGATATATGGATGATACATAAGCACATGCAAAGATGTTCAACATTACTACCAATAGGGAAATGCCCATTAGACCTATCATAAGATACCAGCACACTATAAGAATGGATAAAAAAACAATGCAATGGCAATATCAGTTGCTGGTGAGAGTGAAAAACACCAGCAATTCCCATACATTGCTTGTGGGAATGCAGAATAGTCACAGTGGAAAGCAAATTGGTAGTATCTTGTAAAATTAAGTATACATTTACCATCCAACTCAAAGATCCTGTCTGGAAGTATTTCTCTGAAATAATAAAAGCAATGTTCACCCAAAGATCTGTGTGCAAGAGTTATAGTGGTTGTAATCACAATTACCCAAAACACAAATGCCCTTCAACTGGTGAATGGGTAAACTGTGGTGCCACTATACAGTGGAATGACACTTAGCAAAAAGGTCAATAAAAGTAACAAACTACTGATCCATGCAATAGCATGGGCAAATCTCAAATGCATTATGCAAAGTGAAAGAAGCCAGACTCTAAAATTGCGTACTATATAATTTCATTTATATGACACTCTAGAAAAGGTATAGGTAAGTAGTTGCCAGTTTCTGACTTGGGGCAGAGGAAAGTGACTTGTTAAAGAGCCTAAGGAAACTGTGTATTGTGATAGATATATGCAATAGTTTGATGATGTGGTGGGAATAGTCATGTAACTGTATATCTAAAGAGTGTATTTTACTATATGTATACCCCCATGATCTTGATTTAACACAAGCCAATAAAACAGAGAATCTTATTGGAAAAGAGCAAGGAGAAACCCATGAGAGTCAAGCAAAAGCTTAGTATGTTCATTGACAACATTAGAGAATATTTTTCATTGTTGGAAGTATGGACTAGTAAACTGGGGCTTTAAGTAATTCTGAAATATATATATATATGTAGGATCTATAGAGAGATCTGGTTGGTGATCATGAAACTCGGGTTTCAATTCAAGTTGGAATTCAAATTCAGTGACTTATTTGACCTACTTTATTCTGATTTCTACTGTCATTTTATGTCTTCATTTTCTTGGAACATATCTATTTATGCCTGACTTAATTATTAATAGCATCCTGTTTTCCTCTCTAAAGTGTCTTTATGAGAGCAACGATCACATGGTCACACTACTTAAGTACGTATCCTGACAGATACAGGTAGAACAACTTTATCCCTATGGAGTTGCTAGGAAAGGGCGAGGTTCATGCTGAGTTCTCTTGGAAGAGAATGCTGTGTCAGTCTGAAGTTTAATCTTATAGTTACAAAAAAGGAAATATTCAAGGTTATGTACTCAGCATCTTTAATAGACTATCAGACATCAATTAAAAGTTTGCTGAACATGCTATAAATCTTGGTCAGCACTTTTTGTTTTGTTTTTTAGCAACTTAGTTACTTTCTTAAATAGAGAAATTAAGCCATTAGTGAAAATGAAGTCTAAAACCATATTTTAGTGCTGGCACTTCTCTATTTCTATTCCACAGAGCATCAACAGAGAGCTAAAAACAAACAAACAAATAACAACAAAAAAAGAAAGATGAGATCAATGATGAGCCTCTTCTCCAGGGTTTAATGAGATTAAGTAACAGATTCTTCCCTGTTCTTAGGTCATTGCTCCAAGGGCAGAAAGAAAACACAAATTAGTATGGTATTTAAACTATTCATTAAAAATTCCATTGAGAGGAAGGCATGGCCCCATTTTATATCCTACTTTGTGCCTTAAAGAAATAAAATGAACTTGGAACCATCACTGAATTCCAATGAAGCTGCACTGAGTATCACAGGGAAGATGACAAGGCTAGTCTTTTCTCCCTATCACTGGACCCAAAGAGAAAGTCCAATGAATGGATTAGATAGTGCTTTGTTTTTGGTAAGCAGAAGAAAGATAAAGCAAATTAAACTATTGGGAAAATTAGAAATCAAACTATAATTTTTAAGACTATTATAAAGATAGTTCTATGAAAATATAGATATTGACCCCATTTTCCTTCTTTAAGTCTTATTAAACCGTACAAAATATTTAACTTATTTCCTCTTCTAGGACATAGTAAATCTTATTGGCTTGGAAAATTAATTCTCCAAATCCCCGTGAAACATCTGAATTTTTCTATCTGTAGGTCTTAAATGGCCGTAATTCAAACTGCTTCTTGAAGAATTAGACAACCATTAGTAGAGTGGTTAATACCCAAGAAAAGCTGGCATAATTCCAAAGCAATGTTCAAGTTGAAAGCTCCATTTCGGATATTTTACTTACTGTGCAGTTCATCTCAGCTGCAAAGTAGGAGAGGCAACATAATTTACCTCAAGAAATAGGTGAGTCATTTTTTAGCAAAGCAGATATATAGTAAAGTGTTCCAGAAAATATATTAAAGGAGCAGATCTTGGAAGAAAAATATAATAGAAGAAGATGGCTAAAATATGTGCTAATTCCATCAGAAGCCAACTTACTTCATTACTTGGATTCTGATACCTGTTTAGGATCTAAGCTTGTGGGGGAAAAAAAAAAGGTACTTTCTATTCTCTAAGAAAATGCATGAAATAAACCCTGTAGTTTTATGCCATGTCAATTAAGGAATGTGACAGTATTTGACAGGAGGATCAACCTTCTTTCAATAAATAAATCTTGGCCTTTGGAGTTCTCCAAATAACAAATATTCCATTTTAACCTGAAGTTCCTCCTAAAATACCACTATAAGAGTCAATTAAAATATTCTTTCATTCTTTAAATAACAAAACTATCAATTTGTTGACTAGATTCTTTCACATCCTTTTGTATTATTTGAATTTGTTTTTTATGCATGAGCTTAAGTTATTTCACTTGGATTTTATTATTCCCTGTTATATGTATTTTAAATTTTAGATTCTTTTGAAGTAGAGAACCCATCTTTTTAATGTGTAGACTGTTTATATTCCATCAAAAATAAAAATAAAGAAAACCAAAAAATAGACTGTTAATTTTAAAGAACAAACTGATGGTTACCAGAAGGGAGTGGGTGGGGGGATGAGTTAAATAGGTGATGGGGAACAAGGAGGGCACTTGTGATGAGCACAGGACTTTATTGTATGGAAGTGTTGAATCACTAAATTCTAGGGGCGCCTGGGTGGCGCAGTCGGTTAAGCGTCCGACTTCAGCCAGGTCACGATCTCGCGGTCCCTGAGCTCGAGCCCTGCGTCAGGCTCTGGGCTGATGGCTAAGAGCCTGGAGCCTCTTTCCGATTCTGTGTCTCCGTCTCTCTCTGCCCCTCCCCCATTCATGCTCTGTCTCTCTCTGTCCCAAAAAAAAAATAAATAAACGTTGAAAAAAAAAATTTTTTTTTTTAAATAAATTCTATACCTGAAAATAATATTATGTTAAATAACTGGAATTTAAATCAAAGAATAAAACAAAATAAATAAAAATACATATGTAATTGTAAAAAATATTTGGATAAAATATGAGCAATATTTTTAATAATTTTAAAACCCATATTAATTGGGTCACCAAGTGAGTCTTTTTCCCCTCAGCTGATTAAATTACTTCATTACTTCCATATTCATTTCATTTGGTCAATAAGTAGCAGTAATAATGTTTTGTGTCAGATTTTGTGTCAGTATATTCAGTTATCAAAGCATCAAGTGATTTCAAAATCTTCCTAAAATCCAAGAATTTAACATTTTGACATTAATTCAGCACTAATCCTCTAAGTGACTATGAGTATATATGTTTATTTGTGTTGGGTGAGTGTGACTGAATGCTTTACTAGACCTTCCAAATTTTCTATATTGGGTAAGTATCATCTCAATCAGATCAAAATAAACAGACACAAAATTCCATGGGTCCTGCATGTTGGAACATAGCCTTCATGACAAAATCAGTACAGCTAACATATCCAAGATCAGAAAAAGTTTTGAGAAAGCTTCTAGCAATAAATAAAGGCAGAGAAACCAGGTAGTACCATGGGATATAAAACCAACCTAGCTGGAACTTCGTACCAAAAGTATCAGCAGGAATCAAGGACACAAGCACCAACCATGGGTTTCAGAGATATCTCCATTTCTCAGGGGAAGTGAGGACCAGGTCAAACAGAGCCATCATCTCAGGAATTATCTCAAGATAGCAAGCTAGAGATAGCCAAATCCCAAATCCCAAATCATCAAACTGCTGAATCTTGCTGTAGATGAGCATATTAGGATCTCTATAGAAAGGACAAGTACCTGTCAGTTCTGTATACCTCCATGGAAACCCTGACCATGGGAGCAGAGCCAGAACTTATGTGAAAGGATATTATGTGTTCTACCTGCACAATTCTACTAGGCTTCTTCACTAATCTTGGTCTTAGAACTCTGATTTCTCTAATGGAAAAAGACGTTATCCTAAAGCTTAGAGCAATGGACCTTGGCAAATGCTAAATGTCCGCATCCTAGTACTACACAGATGTCCAGGTCTATCTCTCACACTATACAGTGTGCAAAGAGACAAGAGGGAATAACTTCATGAATTAATTTAATAGGAGTCCCTAGAGTTACATAATATCAAGAAAAGGAGGGGCTAAAGCCACACTATCTGTTAAGTGTACAAAGAAACAAATTTGTCCCAGATCTTAGAGGATTAATTAATTTCTAGGTAGGATGTAAGCTGTTCCAACAGTGATAATTGGAATAACTCATTCATTCCTTCAATTATTATGTCATTGATGGAACAAATATTTGAATAAAAGTAGACTATTTGGAAGATTATTGTAGTAGTTTAGGAGATAGATGAGTAGGGTAGAGGTGGGGAGAAATGATGACTTCCAGTGATAAGAAATAAATAAGATAAAAGTAGATAAAATAGATAAGACATAATAACATTGGTGAATTAATGTCAAGAAGGATTTCCATATTTCTTATTGAGGACTTGTTTGGAGTCCTCCTGTATGGGAAATTATGGAGAGCAAGAAGTTTCAGGGAAATAAGGAATCATGAGTTCAGTTTTAGCATTGTAAAATTTGAAATGCTTCTGAAAAATCCAAGTGTAAATGTCAAGGAGGCAAATAGTTATATAGATCTATAACTCAGAAAAAAAGTCTTGACTCAATATATAAATATGAAAACATTCAGTTTATATATATTGATTGAAGTTCTGGAAATGGATGTGTGTGGGGAGGTTATGCTAAGAGAAGAAAGTAGGAAAATACTTAGGAACTATGATATTTAAAGATCTTGTAGATAAAAACAGCCAAGAGATAGGGGTGCCTGGATGGCTCAGTCAGTTGAGTGTCCAACTTCGGCTCAGGTCATGATCTCACAATTCGTGAGTTCGAGCCCCACGTTGGGCTCTGTGCTGATGGCTTGGAGCCTGGAGCCTGCTTCGGTTTCTGTGTCTCCCTCTCTCTGCTCCTCCCCTGCTCATGCTCTGTCTGTCTCTCTCTCTCTCAAAAATAAATAAACATTAAAAAAATTTAAAAAAAACAGCCAAGAGACAAGGCTGAATAGTAAAGAAATGGTAAGAAGAAAACCAAGAGGAGTGTATTATGGAACAAAGGATCATACTGTTGAAAAATTAAGTAACATTAAATTAAGATTCTATAGTTTTATTGAAGTGGATCCGCCATGTTCAAATCAATAAATTGGATTGGAGTGGGTTAAAGAGTGAAGAAATGTAAAGAAAATGGAAGTTCTAGGCAGCTCCTGAGAAAGAATGTTTTCTCTATTTTAAACATGGGAAAAAGGAGGATGGCTGAGGATTCAGAGAGGTATTTATGTTTAGTGGTGGGAGGTTGAAGGAGTTCCAGAATGCTGGCTTTTACTTTCTACAGGAAGTAAGAGATTTCTGAAACTGCTTAGTATGGTGAAGTAGGAGAGGCTGGGAGTCTGGATAGAATGGATAGAACTGAAATTGTTATTATGGAAAGTAGGACAATTAGCCAAATAGGAAAACGTCATTTAAAATTTAAGCAGTGTTTATACTAGTGAACCAAAATTGTGGATGATCTTATTCCAATCTGGTTGTGTGATTGCCTTCAGCAATGATCACTCGCCCAGGCGGAGATAGAGAGAACAGGCGGGCTTATTGGAATAGAGGCAAAGAGTTTCAGGTTTGAAGGAGTGACTGAAACAAGGGAATATGTAATCTAATCTGAAGAGAGAAGGAGGTAAAGAAAGGTGGTAGTGATGGGTAATGAGAAAAATGAGATATCAGTGAGTGGAAAACCTCAATAAGGCCAAAGAAAGAAAATAAATGATTATACAAGCATTCTGGAAGGTAGTATGTTGGGGTTGGAGGATGGAATGTTTCAAATGGAAATGGGAGAGTTAGGGTGACTGCAGAGGGTGAGATTAGATGGATGAGTGATGCTGGAGAAGACGTTACTTTCAGTGAGATGCAGCAGGATTGGAGGAGTCTGTGGACCAGGAACGGAAGTCTTCACTAATGTGGATTTCATAAGATGAGCTAATGCTATTCAGAGGAAAGCCTGGAGTGCTGTAGAGCTGGAAAAATAAAAAGGCATTTCACAAGCTCATAGGTGAGAATTAGTCTGGAGTCTGTGTTTTGTCAATTACATCCCAAAGGGGATGGCAGAGGAAGCAGTGTCTACAGGAGAGCAAGTTGGAGGAAATAGGGAAATGCAATACCTATTTAAAATTGAGGCTGGCATCAAAGAGTTAGATGATTGTACTGCAGTCATTGGAAGTAGAAGAAGGTTCAAACTGAAGCATCTGGATCTAAGTTGCTATACTTAGCCTTTGTTTATTTATATATTCAGAATATAAGATAACAGAGTCAAAATCTATATAACTCACAGAGGCAAAGTTAATGTGCAAATTCATGGAATCTCCTAATGAATGAATAAAGAGGATTTCATTTTCAGGCAAAAAAATAATAATAAACCACACCAAAAATGACAAACAAAAGGATCTTGGAATTTAAAAGAAAGGGAAGGAGAAAGAAAAGATGGAAGAAAAGAATGAAGCCCAGTGACTACCATTTTCTCTGACATTACCTTCAAAACAAATAAAAATATATTTCAACAATTATACACATACATTGAATTGACTTCTTTACCAGCATCACTTCTCTATGTTTTACAATCTCCTATTTTTTATTCCCAAGGGTGTAAGTCCTTGCTTCATTTATCTGACACACTAAATATGTTTACTGGCTAGGCAGCATCTAATTATTCTCTTAACGATTTCTTTGAGTGCAAATCCTAATTGTTGAGTTTGGTAGTCTTTTCTAAGCTTGGATTTTCTTAAATATTTGATGATTGAGTTTATTTTATTTGTTTTTAATGTTTAAGTATTTATTTATTTATTTATTTATTTATTTATTTATTTAGAAAGAGAGAGAGAACATGAGCAGGGGAGGGGCAGAGAGAGGGAGAAAGAGAATCCCAAGCAGGCTCTGTGCTGTCAGCACAGAACCCTATGCAGGACTTGAACTCAGGAAACGTGAGATCATGACCAGAACTGAAATCAAGAGTCGGTTGCTAAACTGACTGAGACACCCAGATGCCCCTGGTGATGAAGTTTATTGTAACACATATTTGCAACACTTTCCACATTTTTTTAACTGCACCTTTCTAAAACAGCCATGGGCCTCATGGGGTGACTGACCTCAAATACCTGTGTTAGTTCTATTTCTAATGATAGTCATGAATTGTAGATGCAAGTTCCCTTCTACTTTCCTTATTTTGGTGGGGAATTCATTTCAGTTCTTGTTTATTGATAGTTCCCTTTCTTACTTTCCGGCATGATATGTACTTATTTCTTTTGATAATGGTTCTATTGTTTCTGAGTTTGACAGATATAGAAGAAATGAAGTATGAATGTAGTGTACTATTTTGGAATTAGAAATCTTAAGAAAAGTACACATACACCTAGAAATGATTCATTAAATGTGATGAGAACCAGAGCTTTATCAGTGCTACTTTTATTCAAATTAAAAGATTAAGAAAAGCACTGCCCAATGTAAATTATCTAATTAAAAATTAAAGTTATTATTATCCACTTATATGGTGAGTCAGTTTTCAATCATATTATTTCCAGTTTTCTATAAATGCAGAATCATGGTATATGCTTATTGGTTTCAAACTTCTGCTACTTATTTGTAAAATTCTAAGAGCTCATTCGATTTTTTTAAAGATTTGTTTTCTCATTGAATTATACATTTGGTTTCTCTCCAAGTCTACTTAATTTGATAGAATGTCTGGAATCACACTCTATTATAAAATAAAATAAAGGCGGCCTAAACTCTAGCAGGAAAACAACTTAATTAGTCCATGAATATTAAAAAAGGAAATTGTATCTGAACTTACTAGGTTGTATGCTAACCTAAGAACCAAGCAGGTGAGCTTATGTATTTCAACACAAACTATATACATCCAAACCCATAAGATAATAACCTATTTTGAAAATCTGAAGTGAAGGTAATATTTCAGCTATATTGATCTACAGTTTCAGTATTTGCCTTTTTCTTCTCATAATCATACATCTATTGCATTAAAAATTATAGGAGGAATCACAAACGTCATATCCTTGAAAGATGCAGCATACTTGGGAACTGAAGCCCTACATGGCTATGCTGAAATTCTGAAATATTTCACAATCAAATCTGAAAACTTAAGACCACATAACATTAAAATGTTGGGGTCACCTGGATTCTTTTACACTTCCTATTTGAAATCCTTATCCCCCAAATCTGAAAAGTCTGAAAAAGTAGCATTATTGTGAACTGACAGATACAAGTGGGACCTAGAAACATTACACAGATTGCTCAAGGTTAGAGAGTGGTGGTTAATGGTCAAATCAGGGTTCAAAGCCAAGTGTGTTTCTCTAATATCTATTATTCCCCTATAGCACAGACTACATGATGGCTAGGGATCTGGTATTTTTCTTACTCAGGTCTTGTATTTCGATAACACGCACACACACACACACACATACATATACACTGAATATACATGTTATATGTGAATATATGTGACTATAAATATGTGTTTATAACTCTTCCTGTGCAAAAACCTAGAAACAGGTATATATGTACATACATATGCATGAAATAGGTATATATGTACACACATGCATGTATTCATAGGCAGAGGTTTTTTTATTCATTTAACAAACACTTCTTGAATAGCTGTGTGTAGGCAAGTTGAGCAACTTACAAATGTGAACTTAGCTCCATCTTTTCTTTTAGGTCAAAGTATCAAAAATTGGAAACCAATAAACCTCAATGCTAATTTTATGTGTAATAGAAATCTTTGTTTATGAAAACGAAATAAACATTAATATAATCCTAGAGTTTGAAGATTTGTTTTGCATATGCATCTTATTACAATATTTATTTTATCTTTCTTCCAGGTATTTTTGGTTAGAATTTAAAGCAACACAACCTTTTTTCCATACAATTGTTTTATTGATAACCCTCAATTAAAACTTATAAAAGAGAATAAAAGGAAAATTAATGCCAGAGATCCTTCAGAAGTCCATTCATGTGCAATGCCCAATTTTCCCCAATTATTACCATTTGCCTTCTTGTACAGAACATCCTGCAACATTTGCCAAGTACCTTTTAGAATCGCAATCAAAAAATAAAAGTGAACTTCAATGATTTTTGGCTCATGTAGATAGTGTCCTCAGTAGCAGCTTATGGCTTTGATTTGCCCCAGTGGAATGTTGTTTCCGGAAAGAGGGTGCATGAATCACTTTTATGGGCTAAGAGTCTTTCTCTGCATGTCACCTTGCATTATTAATGGCTGATTCAATTTTGCTGGCTAGAATTAGAGTTCTTTCTAGGGTAAGGTTAAATTCAAGTAGCTCTCTTATGATTTCCTATATGGTCAACCATTAGTATTATTTAGACCCAGAGCATTTTATTTCTCTTTTACATAAGTTTGAATATATTCTTAATTTCAATGTCAGCTTCTGGGATATACTTTTGGCACTTCTTCTGATACAGTACTTTAAGACATGGGCTTTGTAGTCAGACACACCTGGATTTGATTCCTGGATCTATCATTTAAGCTTTATAACCTTGAACATGTTAATATCTCTAAGGCACAATTTCCTTGTTTCAAAAATAAGGAATGAAACAACCTATCTTATTGGAGTTAATGTAAGGATGAAGAAGATAATAAAAGCTCCTAGTAGGGTTCTTGGCAATGTAGGAAGCCTTTAATAAATGATAAGTATAATAATTTGTCAGACACTGTTACATTAAGCAATCAACAAAAACACAGCCATAATTCAAGTTCAAAAACTAACACAGGTCTAAATTATCTTTGCATAAGAATTTTTATTTTCTTGCTCTTTCAAGTGTAGGGTTACATTCTATTTTCATATTTAGTTTACAGTTATTAATTGGACAATTGCTACATGTGTTGCAACATAATAAATATTAGGGGCTTTATGATTCCAAACATTAAGGGATTTAAATCTATCTGAAATGGAAAGATCAGGATGTATGAAGCTGTGAATAATGTAAATGATACATATATACATGTTGCACTGTGTAATAGGGAAAATGAATGTAAGAATTAAAAAGAAGAAAATGAATAAAAAGGAAGATTTTATATATTCAAGAAAGGCTTGATAAAGGACTTAGGAACCTGAGTATAATCTTGAAAGGTAGTTGTAGTTTCTTTTTTCTTTTTCTTTTTTTAAATACGTATTCATTTTTGAGAGAAAGAGAGCAACAGAGCGCAAGTGGGGTAGAGGCAGGGAGAAGGAGACACAGAATCCCAAACAGACTCCAGGCTCTGAGCTGTCAACACAGAGCCCAACACAAGGCTCAAACCCACGGACTGTTGAGATCATGACCTGAGCCGAAGTCGGACACTCAACTGACTGAGCCACCCAGGTGCCACCCAGTAGTTGTAATTCCTATAATAACTGGAAAATAGTCAATTTGTACAGCCTATGAAAGAATGAATATGAGTATGTCTCACTCACAAAGACTTGGAGTTAAATAGATTTAATATACATACTTATATATCTACGTATACTTATATTTAATATATATACTCACACACACACAATCTCTCTCTCTTTCTCTCTCTCATAAGTAGATTAGAAAATTTTTGTTGCTTGCTTAGGTAATACTAGTCAGTAGTTAAGTTCAAACTGATGTCTAGGTGTTCTGTTCCTGTCTCCTTTTTTGCTGCAATATGTTGAATGAGCAAGCCTTCAAAAGCTTCTTGAATTATTTATATAAAATATGGACAATCCTGTCTTACTGCATAAGGCCATTTCCATTTAGAGATATTAGGACTGTTAAGATTTCGCTTATATTCAGCCATCTCAATGGCTAATTCTTTCACCATCAGCTTCAGCAGTGTGCTAGAGCTGGATTCTACAAGTTGCTGAAAGTCTCAAATCTGTGTTCAGTGAGGTCACACCGATAGCTTGAAAAAAAGCCATGGTGGGAGTATTCACACCATGGTAACAAATGTTATAAATTATGACTTTTTTTTCTGAAGAGAAACATTTTCCAGCACACCACTATTTGTAATAATGAATTCTGTACAATTCCACTATTAAAATGGCTAAAAATATAAAATTACATTTTTGATGTCAGATAAGTGGACTTTAGAGTAAGATATGGAAAGGTCAAAGAAATATTAGCCTTTGAAGGAAAAGTGGTGAACATGGAGGAAGTATTAGGTTCTACTAGAAGATTCTCTTATAAGTAAAGAGGAACAGTTTTGACATATAATGCATGTGGAATCTGCAATTGTAGTAAGTTTTGTAATCTATATAAATTTACACAAAGTAAATAGAAATAACATATGATGGATAGATCATTCTGTCCCAGGAATGCAAGGTCATTACTGTTCCAAAAAAATCTATAAATTTAATCTGTTATTCATCGATTGGTAAAATATTTAAAAAAATGATTACTTCAATAGATGAAGATAATGCACTTGATTAGTGATTAGGCACAATGGGATAATGGCATATGCAAGCAACATATAGAAAAATTGAATACTTTCTTTTATATAAGTAAATAATAGTTACAAAATATAATCATTACCCATGACCGACAAAGATGTTCTATTTTATAAATGTAAACATACGCCCTGAAGATTATGCTGCAAACATTAACCAGATAACATACTGTGGGTGATTTTTCTTTCTGCATTAGAATTTTCTCTATTTTAAAAATTTCTCTACAGTGAAACATTTAGACTATGTAGATTATGAAAATTAGGAAAATAAAATATAGAGACCAGACCTCATTCACAACAGTAATGAAAATTTAAATTTTTAAGAGGAACTTTATTTTTTTTTTAATTTTTAATGTTTTTTATTTATTTTGAGAGAGAGAGAGAGAGAGAGCAAAAGAACATGAGTGGG
The DNA here is from genome assembly GCF_027475565.1 of Acinonyx jubatus. Taxonomy (NCBI): domain Eukaryota; kingdom Metazoa; phylum Chordata; class Mammalia; order Carnivora; family Felidae; genus Acinonyx; species Acinonyx jubatus. The sequence goes on along the minus strand of NC_069382.1, from coordinate 163,041,583 downwards.
GGAGGGGCAGAGAGAGAGGGAGAGAGAATCTTAGGCAGGCTCCAGGCTCTGAGCTGTCAGCAGAGCCCCATCTGGGGCCACAACTCATGAACCGTGAGATCATGACCTGGGCCAAAATCAAGAGTCAGATGTTTAACCGACTGAGCCACCCAGGCGCCCCGTTCAAGAGTAGCTTTAAACGAGAAGAAATTAAAATTAAAATTATATCAGTCCTTAATGTGTAAGTATAAAAAGGAAGAGTAGGAGAAGGAAGTGAAAGAAGAGAGAAGAGCGGAAGAATATTCAAGGAATAATATGAATTTTACTGAAGTGTGGCATGGGACAAATCGAGAAAGAAACAAAAACTAACTTTAATAGTAGTATCTTCCTGATATGACCATATGTGTTTTGTTTTTATTCTACATACTTGAAAAAATATCTTCCTATCTTTTAAAGCATGTGTGAATTACTGCAATTTTATTTTTAATATTTAAAGAAAAGGGGGCGCCCAGGTGGCTCAGTCGTTAAGCGTCTGACTTCAGTTCAGGTCATGATCTTGCAGTTTATGCATTCAAGAGCCCCGTGTTAGGGTCTGTGCTGACAGCTCAGAGCCTGGAGCCTGCTTGGGATTCTGTGTCTCCCCCTCTCTCTCTCTGCCCTTCCCCACTCTGTCTCTCTCACTCTGTCTCTCTGTCTCTCTCTGTCTCTTTCTGCCTCTCTCTCTCAAAAATAAACATTAAAAATTTAATAAAGAAAAGATGTTATATGGTTTACTTTCTCAAAGGTCCCAAGACTTCCAGCAGGAATTCTCTTCAACCACACCACACTCCCAAACTTTTTGTATATGGCTGATCTCCCTCATTATTTAGGTCTTGGAGGTGATCCTTAACAGTTTTATGTAATATGAACCAACAACAGTAGATATTCCTGCATCTTTTTTTTTCTTTTATTGTCCTTACCACAGTGATAAGCACATGTTATTTTACTTATATACATGTTAAATGCCTCCTTTTCTCTCATTTATCCACTCCAAAGGGGAGGTCACCTTTCCGTTTTATTCACCAATGCATAATCACCGCTAGGCACAAGGACGGGCACATTAGGTAGGCACTCAATAAACACCTTTGAATGAATAAATATATAAACCAGGAAAGTGAAATTATAATACAGTTTGGAGGCATAATTAAAAATCTATAAGTACAAAATAAACATTGATTTGCCGGGACAAATCATTGCAAATTTGTCATCACAAAATGGGCCGTTAGTGTCCTGATTTTTTTTTTCCTTTTTGATACTCTTTTATTACTACTCTGCATTGAGATGTGCTATTCCCAAACCTGAAACATGGCCATATCATATGAGAAAAGAGTAAATAAATATGTTTTTAACATAATGTAAGCACCAGAACTGGTCTGAGGCGAGGCAACTGATGGCGTCCAGGGAACACAATGTGAGCAGGCATTCACTCCTAGGTTTGTGCAAACCCTGACCCTCAACCTTCATGACCCTGCGAGTAAGTGCCTCCTTAAACTTTGTATTCTAGGGGACTCACGTGTCTCATTCTGTGGCTCTGAAAGTTTATCTATTATTTATCCTTTCTATAAGTTCATCCTTGAAAGAGAAAAGAGTGCATTTCCAGGCTGTTTTAGCTTGCCAACCCTGGGCTTCATGAATGCCCCTCCCTTCATACACAGATTCCATTCTGTCTCTCAACCACCTGCCAGACCCACAAACCAGAACTTCTTAAGAGATATTTTTTTAAGTTTATTTATTTATTTTCAGAGAGACAGAGAGAGCACAAATGAGCAGGGGAGGGGCAGAGAGAGAGGTAGAATCCCAAGCAGGCTTCAGGCTGTCAGTATAGAGCCTGACACAGGGCTCAAACTCAGGAACTGTGAGATCTTAACCTGAGCCGAAATCAAGAGTTGGCTGCTTAACTGACAGAGTCACCCAGGTGCCTCATAACAAAACCTCTATGTTAGGTAGAGCCATCCATTTCCTTTGCTCCAACCCATACTGCTAACTATGGCCAAGCTTAAAGGCTGCACTACACATTTTTGCTATGCTATACAACCTTACCTGGTCTATGAGACTTGCTTATTCTTTTCATTTCCATCACTTTTTGCAAGCCAGAGATTACAAATGGGCATAGACACTGTCCTTTGCTTTCGCCATACCTAATTCTAACTACTTCCTGATGTTTAAAAATGGCAATTTTACATAAAAATCCAGAACAGAAAATCTCAAAAACAACAACAAAAAGAGTATCTGACAAGAGTACACCATCTTTTAATGCATGGCTCCATTAAGCTGGAACTTTCTTATTATCCGACTGAAATAAATGTCTTCCTTAGAAGCTGTCAATGAGCTTACTATGGACAAAAAAAATTTCCTCTCAGTTTTCAATTAATTTCAGAGATCTGCAGCATTTTCCAACGATGCTTAGTACCTGTATATTAAAACCCTTGTGAAATATTGACAATGGGATGTGGGGAGCCTCCTCTCTTTCTACCAAATGTAAGTTACTGCTCAACTCACTCCAAAAAACACAAGATCAAGCCTTTCCACATCACGTTTGTGGACACAAACTCTCATGCTGAAAAATGTCCCTTTAACATCTCAGTCACCCCTGGAACTAGTATTATTCTTTTAATTTAATTTTATTTATTTTTAAAACATTTAAAAATTCATTAAACTTTTTATTGAAGTGAAATTAACATACAATGTTATATTAGTTTCAGGTGTACAATAGACTGATTTGATAATTCTGTACATTACTTATTGCTCACCACAATAAGCATAGCCACAATCTATCACCATACAATGTTATTATTAACTATGTTCCCTATGCTGTATTTTCAATCTCTGTGACTTATTTATTTTGTAACTGAAAGTTTGTGCTTCTTAGTCCCCTTTATCTGTTTTGCCTATACTCTCACCCACCTCCCCTGTGGCAACCACCCGTTTATTCTCTGTATTTAGGAGCTTGTTTGTTTTTTGTTTGTTTTGTGTCTTAGATTCCACATTTTTTTTTTCTTAGAAACCTCCTCAGATAAATATCTAAGTTCACCACAAACAAGTTCCACTTCCCACAAAACAGTAAGCGCAATTCAGCCAAGTGCTTTGCCACTTTATAACATAGATTGCCTTACCTCCAGCTTCCGATTAACATTCCTCATTTGCATCTGGGAGCTCATGAGCATCATCTTTAAATGCTCAGACTTCTACCAACAGTCCCATCAAGGCAATCCAGTCTTTTCTACATTCACCTTAAAACTCTTCCTGCCTCTCCCATCCCACTTCCACATTTGTAGGTATTGGTTACAGCAGCGTCCCGCTCTTCAATACCAAAATCTGTGTTCATTTGCTACGGCTGTTTCAACAAAATAGACACCAGACTGGGTGGCTTAAGCAACAGAAATTTATTTTTTTCAGAACTCTGGAGTTGGAAGTCCAAGATCAAGGTGTCAGGAGCTTTGGTTTCTCCTGAAGCATCTCTTCCTGGCTTGCAGACAGCACCTTCTTGCTGTGTCCTCACATGGCCTTTCTCTGTGCGTGTCCATCCCTTGTGTCTCTTCCTCTTCTTACAAGGACACACGTCTTGTTGGAGTAGGGCCCCGCCTTGTGATTTAATGTAACCTAATTGCTATCTCTAAGCACAGTCACATCTTGAAGTGTTCTGGGGTCGGGGGGGTTAGGACTTCAGCATATGAATTTGCAGAACAACATGATTCAGTCCTAACACTTGTTATTTTCTCCATTTAATTTTGAGACCCGACTACCACCACCACCACCACCACCACCGTGGGAAAAAGAGACATTGGTTTATGAACAAATCTGCTCAAGTCCTGGTGTTCTTCAGTGAGGGCTACCACTTTAAGAGGCACCTGAGGGTCACAAACCAGTGTCACTGATGCTGCTGGTGCCCCACATTGCACTGCTTCCTAGCCCACGGTGGTGCCACCCAGACACCTCCACCTTAAACAGAACACTGTAATGATCTCCCATGAGCAAAACAGCACTATGTACCTCCAGTCCTTACTAAGGCCTGAATCTCGATAAATCCTGTGAGGTTTTTCCAAATTGGGAAAACTTTTTATTTTTCCTTTGATATGGTTCAAACCTGTTCCACGAGGCTAGTTTCAGGAGCACGTGTGTTTCCCTTCATCTTGCCTCTGTGATACATTGGACCATTATTGATAATTCTTCACTACCCTACATCAATATGCATGCCATATACCTCATGCTGGACAGAGTATACCTTCTGGCTCCTTAATATTAGGCTTGGTCACATGACTTGCCTTGGCCCATGTGATACCGACATGTATAACAGAAGCAGAAGCCTAAGATGACTTTGCATGGTTTGGCTTACCTCTTGTGGTTCAGAAATCTGCCATAATTTTTCATAACAGCTGATGCCCCATCAACTTGTCCCTAGAACAAACCACATGAAATAAATATGAGCCTTGAACCCAGCTGATATCCTAGAGCTAGGTTTAGCTTATACACAGCCTGAAGCATGCTGCTCAATGGACCCAGCTTAGATCAGCAAACCAGTCAATGTCCTGACCTGTGAGCATATGAATAAATCTTTCTTGTTGCAAGCCACTGTAGTTTGGGGTGTTTTTTTTATATGTTTTGTTGTTGACAATGGCTGACTGATACAATATCTAAAGAAAGTGAATAACAAACTGTCCTCCTTGAGACCCCTTCCATCATTCACAGAAAATAAAGCCAGTAGATAACTGGAGCCATCTGTTCACCAGTTTCTTAGATATACACAGATCCTAAATTTCAGTGTAGCAGACTTTAAATCACAGTCTCAGCAAGGAATGTTGCTTCATGTAACCTTACTATTAAGGATGGCTTCCTCACTTTTCATGGATTCATAGGTCTTATTAGGGCTGGAAATCACAGTAGAAGCTACACCATAACCCTCCAACTGATGAAATATTTGAGACCCACAGAGGAAAAATTATTTACATGAAGCCACACTATAAGACAACAACAGTTACAACATTACACATTGGGTTTCCTGACTCCTAATCCAGAACTTTTCTATAATGATTCTCACAGCGTAGTTGGGGATTAGGAAAACTACCTGTGAAAGATATTTATTAAAAGCATTCATGGTGACAGTGAACTTGCTCAGGAATTCCCTGATTAGATAATGCCATTATCATCCTATTTTTGTAGTTTCCTTCAAGGTCAATCTTAGATGATTTTGACCCAGATTTTGATGTGAAACTTGACTGTAAAGGCATATTTTACTGAAAGGGAGTAAGAGCCATGAAGAATAATCAACTACACCAAATATTGAGATCTATAAATTGCTTGAAAACCTCCAGTCATTAAATTAAATCTCCTCAGTCATTCTTCTTGCTAAGGATTCATCTAGAAAGATGCACTAAAAAGAACCACATCAATTGTAGTTGCTTTCTTTATACTCTTGATATTTTCAATTACAAAGGAAAAATGTTAGAATTCTGGGAGGGATAATATTGCTTATATTATTTGAGGGGAAATTTTAACAATACTTAAATGTAAAATATGCGTCTGTGTGATGGACTTGTTTCTTGTTATATTGTAATTTTCTAAAAATTCTGCAAATGTGTGTTTAAACTGGGGACATGGTAATGGGATGTGGTAATGGGACAGAGAAGCAAAATTGTTAAGAAGGGTCATCCGTTTTTACAGGCAATGTGAAAGTTTAAGGTTTGCATGTTGTTTTCCTTTCTCTCAATGCAAAGCAATATTGCACGTTTTTTTGAACTCAGATTCTATAATCATACTATCTGCCTTTGACTTGGGTTCTGTCAATTATTATTTGAACAATCAGAGAAATTTTCTTGCCTCTTTGTTCATCTGTTTGCTGCTTTGTAACCTGAAGGAAATAATAATAACACCTATCATGGAGAGTTGTTTTAAGACATTAATTCATTCTATATGTATTTTTTGTTGAGCACCTACTATCTGCCAGACATTGTTTTTCTAGGTACTTGAGCTACATGAGTGAACAAAAGTGGCAAAAATCTCTGCTGTCATAAAATTTACATTCTAAAGGCAAAGACAGACAGTAAAAAAAATCTAATAAGTGAGTAATGATACATGGTGTACTTGAAAGCCATAAGTAAAAGTTTAGCATGGTAAAAAGAATCAAGAGCATTGAAGGAAGGGGTAGCTTGCAATTTAAAATAAATTGGTTGGATAGATTTCACTGAGAAAATGCCTTTTGAGAAATGACCTATAGAAGATGACTGCAAAGTCTGGGGAGAGCGCTCATAGCTGAAGGAATAACTTCAGGTGCCTAAGACTCCTAAGATGGAAGCAGGAGATAATGGGTATGGAAACAGGAGCTCAAGAATATTAAGTGACTTGATCCAGTTTGGATGAATCTAAGTGAAAGAGTGTATCAGCAGGTGTGGAATATAATGGGCAGAGGAAAAAATATTTTCAGTCATTAGAAAACTCACATACTCAATGTCTTCCAACTTTCCCATCAAACCCATTCTGATAATGTATATAACTTACAACAAGTGAATAAACTTGTCCTACTCATGAATGTTCAAAATAATTTTACATCATGAATCCAACACCCCTATATTTGAATCTTTCAAGGTTTAGTCTCAGAGGGGAGAATTCCAGTGCTCAAGTATACAAAAGCCCAGTAGCCCTTTGGGTGCAGTGAACACAACCTCTCACTGTAGCAGACAGTCTAAGATGGCCCCAATTATCCACGTCTCCTGGTATTCCTGCCCTTCTCTATTCACCTCCCCTTGAGTAGGGGTGGGACCTGTGACTTGCTTCTGGCCAATAGAATACAACAAAAATGATGGGATAGAAACAATTATGTGGACATTATTATATTACATAAGATTATAATGTCCACCTTGCTAGAAGAATCTCTCCCTTGCTGGCTTTGAAAAAGCAAGCTGCCTTATTGAGAAAGCCACATAGCAAGGAACGGAGGACAGTCTCTGGTCAGCAGCCAAGAAGAAACTGAAGCTTATGAATGGATGATCTGTGAGGAATTGGATTCTACCAACAACCATAAGAGCTTGGAGAACTATATCTTTCCCAAGTTGAGCCTCAGATGAGAATGCAATCATGGCTGACACTTGAATGGTAACCATCAAGAAGACCCAGAGAAGCTAGGCTCAGACTCAACCAATAGAAACTGTGAAATAATACCTGTATGTGGTTTCAAGCCACTATGCTTGTGGTAATTTGTTACACAGCAGAAGACAACTAATTCACTTACCCACTTCACTACAGACCTGTTTGAAGTAAGTTATACAGAAGCAAACCAAGACTGTCATTAGAGTGTATGACTCAGACCTAGTTCAAGAGAAAATCTGCTGCAAGGAGGGTAGTTAACCAAGCCTGCAGCTACTACACTTTGGGGACCCACTGCAGTGTTCTCACCCCTCCTGTCTTCCTCCTACTACCCCTGGCTCCTCTCAGCCAATGGCTGAACAATGGCTAGTGATATTAGAGCTGAGACATTTCTGCCCAATGTGGGACTCCTCTAAAGATTAATCTTTGCTCTGGACACTCCATCAACCGAGCTGACACTTTCTCAGAACTCTACAGCAATCAGAGTCTCTTCTCTCTTCCCCTTCTCCTTCACAGTGTCAGACTAGCATTGTGATCTGAAGCCTCTCTCCCTTTCTTTCATTCTTCTTATTCTTCTTTATGCTTCATAGGTACCTCTCCCAATAAATCTCATGCCTTTCTAATTCTGTCTTGCCATCAGCTTCCCCAGAGAGCTCAAACTGACATAGGGAACTTTTGATAGTTTTATAATTTTCCTTGTCTGGGACTTCAGCCTCAAGCTAGGCTGGAAAGGCAGTCTCATAAACTAGGAAACATATGAATGGTAAGTACAGCAATGTTGGTTCGCATCTCTGCTGTTACCAAGAATCTACACCGACTCTGAGCATGTACATTGCTACTTCTCTGAGGCTGCTTCCTTTTTGTTAAAATGAGATGTTGCATTAGATGATTTTTAATATTTTCATTTCTTTTTCTACTTTCACTAATTGTAAAAGGAGAGAAAACACTAAAAATGACTTTAAAATAAACAAAAAAGGGATGTATAGAAACGAAAGAGGGAAAAGGAGAACATAGGTAGAACCAATGGGAAGGTTTAAGAGAAAAGAATCACAATGCTACATTAGCCACTGCAGACAGTTCCTGGTTTACATCCAGACATCTGTCATGTTTAAATTTTTGTAACTAGTTTGATGTGGCTGGCATAGTTAATGGTAGACTTGCTTTAAGCCATTGTATCACTTTTCTTGGGATTTCAGATTATAAAACTTGCAGGGCTATGTGTGAGGTGAAGGCCAATTTCCTGTTACGATCTTTTTTCCCTGTGTGATCCCCATAGACCCAGCTTGCTTTTCCTTCCTCTTTAATTGTTAGCAGTACACCCACTTTCTTTTGGGGCTCCTTCCCCTCTCACATTTTCTCCTTAGTGGTTTGTCTTTACTCCAGCTCAACATTTTCTTGAACAAATGCATGCTTTGTTGATATGAAGGTTTTTACTTCAAATCCCTTTGGGGAAACAGCCTGAAGAACAAACAAAGGAAAATTCAAAGTTTTAAGAAATCTTATGAAGTTCATAGAGTCATTGCCCCTGGTCTATTTTGCCTGCTGCTGTGACATTTATGATACCAAAAGGCACACTGGACTCCAACCCTCTTCTTTGATATTTCCTCCAGCCTCCATTTCCCTCAGATGTTTCCCTTCCTCGAAATCTGAAGACCTTCTTCTCCACAAAGCACCTTCTTCCTGGTAAAGAAGGTGAAATCCTAGACAGAAATATAGACATAAAACCTATCCATTGAGATGTCCACTGGAATCAAATGTGTGCTTCTGTGTAAAGAAAAAAGAGGTATTGACAGATGATATTTTCCAAAGGTGACTGCAACATCTCTCAACCCACATGGCCTCCTACGTTAATAGGTAGTGTTACCACACACACTTTGAAAAGTGGAATCTATCTTTTCCATTTGAATCTGAACGGACTTATGGCTAACTCAACCAATAGAATATGGTGGGAATGACATTATATGACTTCTATGGCTAGGTTCTAAAAAGCAGTGAAACTTTTGCCTTGTATTTGGGACATTTTTTATGACACCCCGAGTGGACACAAAATTTCTAAGTACCCTGAGGCCTTTATGTAGTGAGGAAGCCCACGCCACATGGACAGACTTTGTGAAAGTGCTCCAGTTGAAGTCCTAACTTACAGCTAGCATCAACTGTCAACTGAGAATAAGGATGCCTGGAAATCATTTCAGTATCCAGACATAGACGTTTTGTTGTGTCTTTCTAGCTAAGGCCTCAATATGAGGGGCCCTGTCTGGATTTCTGACCTGCAGATCCATAAGCATGATAAAATGGCTGTTTTAAGCTGCTAAGTATGGACATAATTTTGTTATGAAGGCATAAGAGCCAGCACATGGATGGAGCCCATTCAGTTCCAAGGGGGTATTCTTAAGGGATTGTCTCCACTGCCTGCCTGCCTAGATCCCTGGGGCTGCTACCATTTTCATTCTATTCTAAAGCCAGGTTTTTAGGTTTTTTGTCGTCTCATAGACTCCTAATAAATCGTCTTTTCATTTAACTTGCCTACGGCTATTTTTTCTTGCGTGCCACCAATGAATGCAAGCTGATTTTGTGTTTCTTTGCACTGATGCTGCACTAGTGAAATACACTGGCAAGGAAGCACGATTTTAGTAACAAGAGGAAACAAGAGGTCTACCCTCCCCCAAACCTCCATCTCCTACAGATATTGGGTTGAAATTTCTGGCGCGGCACAAGTTTTTGTTTTGTTTTTGTTTGTTTTGTACTTTACATAGCACAGATATGGAAAGTAAATGGAATGCCAAACAGTTGCATTTTAATAGAAGAAAAGAAGAAAATTATCAAGAGACCAAAAAGAGATAACATATTTCCACTTTGAATTCAAGACTCTCCTCCAAAGTTAATAGTTACAATGTGTTTAGACATGATTACCATCCTCTGGGATGGTAGGAACTTCTTCTCCATGTATATAGTACAAGAGATCTGTAAAAGTCTAAATTAATTACTATGTGAATTTTTTTCAAAAAATCTCATGTTGTCTCAGTGAAATTATTTACCTGACATGCAGAAAAATAAAACTAGGTATAAACTTATTATGCTTATGACTGCTTTAAAACTATAAAAATTTTAAGGGTGAAAGCAAAGAACACTGCAAGCCTAGTTGAATTAATCCTGCAAATTATTAATTTAGTGTGATAAACTGTATTGGTGGCACTATATGAAATGATCTAGTTCAATGTGTTCTGGCTTCAGTGTGCCAGATGAAAGTATAATTCTGCCAAAATGCATTTTACAATGTAAATCCTTTGTGTGATGTATCACGTTATCGTTTGGTGTAGAGGTATAATTCACATATTTGCCCTTCTCTTTTTTGGTCAGAATCCTAAAATAGTATTAATCAGCAAATTGAAATGAAGGCACCACACTTCTAATAGAGTATTCATTTATAATGTGGTTATCTACTTGAAAATGTATTATTCATCAAAACATGCAATATCAGTTGTCCATATAGTGTGTATATATGTGCATACATATATGGACTATGTTTATAGTATAGATATGTATGTGTGTGTGTATATATATGTATATACATGTAAAATATATTGTTGCACTTATCTATAAGTATTCTTGAAATTTATTTTATGATAAAGTTAATTTACTTCAAAACATTTAGTTTTTGCTTGGCAGGATCAGAAAAGCATTTAGTTTAAGGCTAATTTTGCCCCATTCCTGAAGCAAAGTTTGTCTGAGTCTACTACTCATTGCCGATGAATTATGAGATTTATCCTCTTTGGCTGCTGGGAACACGCATTTTTCCTGGTCTGTGTGAGTTCTTGGTATTGTTTTTTGTTACTGTTTGGGGCATTTTCTTTTTTCCCCAGCCTGGGGCAGTTTCTTGACCTACATCCACTGATCCATATCAGCTGAAGACTCCAGAATCCAGACCTTCTGCAGATTTTCAGAGCTCGTTTTCCATGAATCTCTCCTCTCTACCACTCTGTCCTGCCAACTCTATCTGCTCCCCATTTAGTAAGTAAAACTAACTTCCAGCCCCATATCCTCAATGCAGGAGACCACTGGCTTTTTCCTGGTTTTCACTTTCTGTACTGCAGCCTGGAAACTCTCTCCAAGTGTTACTCTGGGCCAACTATAGCTCTCACCATGCTCAAGGATCATGGTCTTTTTTTTACCTGATATACAATCATGAAACTATTGTTTCTGATATTTTATACAGTATTTCAGTTGTTCCAAGTAAGAGGGTAAATCCAGTCCCTGTTACTCTATCCCAGCTGGTGGCAGAAGTCATATGATACCAGTTTTTAAATGAGATAGGCAATATAGCATGGTGATGGTTACATATACTAGTGATCTCTAGCAGTAAACCTTGGATATTAACCCCACCTAAATATATTTAAGGTCATAAAAGCAAGTAATTAGAGTTCATTTTATACTTAGGAATAAAAGAGACAATTATCTCCATAAGATCATTATATTTCACTTACTAACATTAACACAAGGGAGAAGAAAAGTACACAGAAGAGCCTAACGTCTATATGAAAGGTTCACTTGTGCTTACTTAGTAAGCAAATGTAGGTTTTTTTTTTAATGCTCTTTGATTATGCTCTTTTAACCTAAATGTCTTTCATTTAACAATATATTTATTTTTTTATGAATTGTTAATTACATAAAAGTAAATCATACTCTGGCCTATCCACAAAGTCTGTGTGTCATGTTATCATTAGCCCATGGTGAAATTGATGAGAACTCCATATGGATATAAGAGTGTTAGATACATGGCCTTCCTGATGTCAATAAATCTCTCTGCCCCTGAAGTAATCTAGGGTTCACCCACAATGACAGACCAATTAACCATTTGGCAATGAATTGTATTTAGTCCAAAAAATGTTTATTTAGATTATTACTTAAGACTGTTGGCATATAATGTATGCATTATAAGTGATTTTTTGGAAAACATCATAGCCTATCTACAGAAATGATTCTATCTTTTTCTGACAAAAACCTATCCAGCAGAACATTCCATGGCTAACTGAGTGCATTAACAGTATTAACAAAATAAAGACAGATGGTATTTTTACACTTCTTTAATATAAGCCTCCTTTATAAATGCAACAATTCTATTATTTGAAGTAAAGCTTTATTTGTTAAATATAAATTCTCCTAATACTCTTACAGACAGATGAAATGACTCCCTAAGATGATATTTGTATACATATTATGATATGGGCACTAACTGGGTTGAGAACAATAGAACAATTAGAAATACATATTGAATATTAATGATGTTTCTAGATTTATATGTTATTACTTTTTCTTTCATTCCCAAATTGGCAGAATTTTCCATCTCTTTCTCTAGATACTTTTCCCTGATATATTCTATTACTTTAGAACTGTTCTTTAGGTTCAATGCCTACAACCAGAAAAGGAAAAAAAAAAGCAGCTTCCATTTCAATGATTTGTTTTTGTTTTTGTTTTTGTTTTTAAAGGGCCTATTTACTGTAGGAGAAACTATCTTGTAAACATCTTCTGTGTTCAAATGGTATGTTAGCAATCTTACATCACGATAAAGTGTGAATTCTTTCTGACCTTTTGAAATTCATTTCTAGAAATAAATCCAAATGATAACAGCTCACATTTATTGACAATATTTGTCAGGCACTTTTGTGAGTAGTTAACATGAATTGTCATGTTTAATTCTCACTAAAATCCTATGAGGTCAATATTATTACTTAGACATGCATGAGATAACTGAGTCACAGAGAGCCTAGGTGACTAGCCTAAACTCACATTTTGAGTGGGCAGTAAAGAGATTCAATTCCAAGAACATGGAGGCAAGGACTCACATACTCAGCTATATACTATATACTGTTATATCCAAAGCACATAATCAGAGAGGCAAATAACATATATGGGGAGGAAAGATAAACAGACAGAGACAGAAGTACATAAATGCTCATTGCTGTGCTGTTTACACTGATGAAAAATTGGGAAAAAATGCCTCATTATGGATGATTAGTTAGATACATTATAATAATCTTCATTGAAGGCTTATCTTGCAATCAGCAGGGATGACAAAAGATAGATTTGTTGACATAATAGCATCTCTTTCATATATTTTTGTAAGGAAAGTGAAGCATTATAAGCACTTTACATGTTACGTTACTTCTGTAAATGTATACAAAGAAAAAAAAAAGTCTTTGACGCCTGCTTACCAAATGACTACCCAGAATAATTTTGAGATCTCTAGATCTCTAGGCGATAAGAGTATTTATTTATTTATTTATTTATTTTCTTGATTTTTATTTGTCTGTAATAATCATGAATTGCCACAGGGGAAAACCTTCAACAATATAATTACCAACCTTCTTCAAATAAATAGAATGAGAATACTGCCTGTCAATATTTTTGAAATATGTTAAAATTTATACTCCGAAGTTAATTTCATGCCTTACACTTTTTGAAGAAAATAATTAAGCATTCAACGCCAGATGTTTGAAAAAAAATAACTTTGAAGAAAAAAGGAGTAGGAAAATTATAAACATGAAAAGACAAACCAATACATTTGAAAATAACAAAAATATCAAGTAAGGAACATCAAATGTCATATTTTATTCTCTAAAAAATAAATATGGTTTTGAAAAGGAAAATACTAGGGGCACCTGGGTGGCTCAGTTGGTTAAGCATCAGACTTTGGCTCAGGTCATGATTTCATGGTTTGTGAATTCAAGCCCCACTTTGGGCTCTGTGCTGACAGCTCGGAGCCTGAAACCTGCTTCAGATTCTGTGTCTCCCTCTCTGTGCCTTTTCCCGCTCAGCTCTGTCTCTCTGTCTCAAAAATAAAATAAATAAAATAAAATAAAATAATAACAAACACTAAAAAAGAGAAAGAAAGGAAAAGAAAATACTAGGGGTGCCTGGGTGGCTCAATTGGTTAAGTGTCTGTCTTCAGCGCAGATCATGACCTTGTGGTTCATGAGTTCGAGCCCCCCCGTTGGGCTCTGGGCTGACAGGGTAGAAGCCTGCTCAGGATTCTCTCTCTCTCCCACACTCTGCCCCTCCTCCACACATGTTTTCTCTCTCTCTCAAAATAAATAAATAAACTTTAAAAAAAAAAAAAAGGAAAATACTGCAGGGGCACCTGGGTGGCTCACTGTGTTAAGTATCCAACTCTGGATTTCAGCTCAGGTCATGATCCCGCAGTTCCTGAGTTTGAGTGCCACATGGGGTTCTGCACTGGCAGCTTAGAGCCTGCTCGTGTTCTCTTTCACCCTCTCTCTCAAGATAAATAAACAAATAAATAAAAAATAAATAATTTTCCTTTTGTCTTAAGAAAATACTGCAACAAATATAGAAATTCAAAGGAAAATGTAAACAAGGGGTGTAGAGTATGGTGATTAACTGTGGACACAGGTGTCAATTATGTAAGTTTGCATTCAGTTTCAATACATACAAGATATGTGATTTGGGGTAATTTACTTGATTTTTCTTTATCTATATAACAAGGATAATAATCATACCTCTCTAGTAGGATTGTTTTGAGCATAATATGAGATAATGTAAATAATGTTATCACCTATGCTTGCAAAACCTTGATAAAATACTTGGTTTTTCTGAAGTAAAATTGATCCAAGAGTCAGAAAAAGAAACATCAAAAGGCAAACTTCACTTTTCAAGGATCATATTCCACTTCCTTGATAAATTCTTCCTTTACATCCTGCCAACTAACTTTCTCTCCTCTTTCTCCAAACCGTAACATAAGCTTCGTTTTTAAACTACCTTTTCAGGACTTACGGTAGGCAAGATAATCGCTCCCAAAGATATCCACGCTCTAATTCTCAAAACCTGGAATGTCCCCTTACATAGCAAAAGGGACTTTGAAGTTATGATAAAAGTTAAGAATATTGAAATATGTTACCTTGGATTATCCAGGTGAGACCAGTCTAAGCATATGAGTTCTTGAAAGTGCAGAATCTTTCTCTTCTGATATCAGATGGAGATACAATGATAGAAGAAGGTTCAGAAAGAACTCTGATATTGCTGACTTTGAAGATAGAGTAATGGAGCCCCAAGAGGATGAATGCAGACAGATTCTGGAAAGTGGAAAAGGTGAAGAAATCATTTCTCCCCTTAGAGCTTCCAGAAAGATAAAAACGCTGAGAGATGTCTTTATTTTAGCCAGGTGATACTTCAAAGCTACAGAACTGTAAGATAATAAATTTCTGTTGTTTTAATCCACTGTTGATGACAATTTGTCACAGCAGCAACAAGAAACTAATACACTATTATATTGTGATGTTCAATTAAAAAGCATGTGCATTGTCTTGCCCCCTTGCTTTCTGAGGTCAGGCATCTGACCTGTCTATAACCTGTAGCATCTAACCTGTTGTTTGAGTATAGATGGAAGGGTTCAGTGTTTATTTGATTTGATTCTCCCCTTACAGTATTATACTCTGCCTTCTACCCTTCTCTCTATAACCCAACAAATCTCAAGCGGTCTGTGGGAAAGTCATGCAGATTCATGTTAGATAAATGTAGTTAGGTTTTTAGTTATGAAATCTGGGATGAGTATATGCATCTGAAAGACAGTATATGCATCTTGTAGATGTATTCTGCCACCTGAAATATTAATATAATAATCATCTTTTATTCTAATCCCAACCCCTAATAGCACATGACTGCACTGGCTATTTGCTTTAATTACCACATTGATACTTATGTACCACAAAACAATATACATTACACATAGACTATACCATACTCTGGAGAAAAATGCACTGCTGATTGATGTCAGAGAGTCATTATCAGATACCATATTGGCTGGGCTCAAAAGATAGACTATTTGTAGCAAAACAAACTATATATATTTAGAAAGAGAAGTGTAAGTGTAAAATAGGAAGAGAAAATAGTCCTGGAGCATTATGTTGTCCATACAAATTTCAAAAATGATTAAAGTAACTTGCACATTAATGCATCTTATATTTGAAAAAAATCACTATCACTCTTATAAACTGTTATTTTCAAAATATTTAAAATTATTAATTTTAAATAATAAAACAACTGGGAGTTGGTTGTAACATTATACTATTGAACTCGGCAGGTGATCTTGAAATAATTTCATCCAACCTTACAGCTAAAGCAAGAATCCAGTCTTTAATATCTTCACCCATTGATTTAAATTATTATTTGTCTGGTGAGCTTCATAAAATCCCCAAACTTAGGAATATAAGTGATCCTTAATAGTTCAACTGTGAAGAGAGGAAGTGAGGAAGTTCACAGCGGAGGCCTTGCTCTTTTATTTTCAAGAAATTTTATTAGGAAACACTGGGAAAGAAGAACATAGCAACTAGGCAAGGACCAAGATTTAAAGAGGGTTTGGTGATGCTATGAGTCATCTGAGAATATTTATAGCAGTTAGGACAGTTTGAAGCCCATCCCTGTTAGGTCTCTGCTGTGTGACATAGAGGAATTACTTCTCCTTGCTTATCTATGAAGTTAGAAAAAAAGTTCACAGTGGAACGAAATCACTTTATAGACACATTTCATCTTAATATGAGTGTTCTCTCCAAGATCTTTTATCAGGTGTTAGAATATAAGATGTTCTCTTCTTCAAGTTAATTTGGTTTATAGTCACTATTAAACTTATTTCTGAATGACTGGAAATACTTGTAAAGATTATGCTTAAAGTTTGCCTTTCTTTTCAAGGAAACATAATTTTAAATTCAGCACTTAGAAGTCCTATATGCGATTTCCTAGAGTTTTTTTCCAGAACAGAATTAGTAAAAATGAGAAAAAATTTATCCTTCTCTTCAGTTTTTAACTGTTTTGGAAAGCCTCTCCATTTGTGGATGAAGAGGTTTCCATTTAAAAATCGTCTGTAAAATCCTAAATTGATGACAACACTTACAGTAAATTCAAGGTGCTCAGAATATTGGCTATCTTAAAAAAATGATTAAAACTGTATCAAAATGTTCTGGTAAAGGTGAACCCATTTGTTCATATCTGCATTCTCTAGGAAGAATGAGAAAATCTGGAACAAAAAAGAACCTGTTTGGTGATGCTCAAGCCTTCCCAAGGCAGAAAATTGTAAGGTAAAGATCTAGGAGAAAAGGAAAACCCATGAAGGTAAGTCCAGAATACAGGGCCATATTTTCTCGAGAGGCAAATGCCAATTATAGAGAAGATCACTGAGAGACTGAGAATTCGAGCACAGCATTGGAGAGATTCATGTACAGCAAGGACAAAAACTCCAGTCAAGAGGCCACTAAGGATTAGAGGCTGTGGTAAACACATTGGGGTTTGGTTCAGGGCCCAAAAGGACACATTTTAGGACAAAGAGAAAAAAATAGACTTTCTGGCATTAAAAAGAGAACTGAACACAAAGGAATGTAGAAGAAACACAATAAAGATTAGAAGATCAATTAATAAATTGATGCATTGGAGATGGGTCTCCAATGCCAAATCCTACAAATACAATGTTGAACAAAAGAAGCCAGGTCTCAATTAATTATTGCGATGATTCCATCTCTACTTTTAAAACAGATCAAATTTGTGCTTTTAGAAGTCAGGATAATATTACCTTTGGCAGGAGGGAAGGAGTCTGATTGGGAGAAGTCACAAGTGAAGTTTCCTAAAACAATGGAAATACTCTATTTCCTGACACAACAATACCTTTGCAGTTCTAATTACCTTGTAATAAATTATTAAGCTGTACATTTATGATCCATATAACTTTTCTGTATATATGTTAAGTCAATTCAATTGAAAGGAAAAAAAAAACTCAACAATAGAGCAACTGACAATGATATAATCGTCTTTAAAAATGACAATAGAGGTGCCTGGGTGGCTCAGTCAGTTAAGCATCTGATTTCGGCTCAGTTTATGATCCTGTGGTTCATGAGTTTGAGCCCTGCATTGGGCTTTCTGTTGTCAGCACAGAGCCCACTTTGCTTCCTCTGTCCTCCACTCTCTGCTCCACCCCACCTCAAAAATAAATAAAACATTTTTAAAAACTGACACGTTCTTCGGAAAACTAAGTGATGAGTCTGTTTGTTTTTATATGACTTTAGAGTAGTAGAGGACTTATCTACATGGTGTGCTATCTAGTCTAACAAATAAAAATCTTATTTGTTAAACACAAATCAGATCTTGCTACATCCAACCCAAAACCCTCAATGACATCTTGTCACTCTTAGAACAAAATTCACAGTGAGCAAGGCTATAAGCAATCTGGTCCCTGATTATTACTCCAACCTTATTCCTTATTTCTCATTTTGTGCTGGCACTCTAGATTCCTCGCCAAACCTTATATATATTTAGCAGGGCTTCCACTTAAGAGTGTTTGTGATTTTTTGTTTAGCCTGGAATGTCTTTACCTAAGATTCTTTCCCTAGCTGCTTTGTCTTATTCATGATGTTACTCAACTGCTACTTCCTCACTGAGGCCATCTTTGAACACCTTATTTTAAATAGCACTCCAACTTCCTACATACCCTGTCTTTCCTTTCCCAGGTTTATTCATTCTCTTATCACTTATAACTGGTATTATGTTGCATGTTTGTTAGCACAAGGAATGTGCCCGTTTGCACATCACTTCCTTGTTAACGTGAAAAACATGCCGGGCATGTACTATTCCACACGTTGTTGTGAATGCCTAAAGGAACAAACAGATGAGTTAGTATATGAATGCATTGTATTCTGCAAAGACATGGAAAGAAGATTTGAAGACTTTACTACAACTCAGCAATGTCAAGACACTTGTACACCCTGGGACCACCAGTCTTAAGTTTAGTGAAGTGAAGGCAGTTTTCACAAGGGAGAAAAAAGCGTTAAATTTATTTCTAATTGAATTGCTAAGAACTACAAAACACAGCAGCCTTTGTTTACAATGCTATTGACTAACTGCTCATAGTTGTAGGAGTAGCTCACAGCGCCCCTCCTCCCAGAAAATTCTTGTTGAGGCAGGATTCTGTATGGGTTTTCTTTACTTTCCTTTATCTTTTCTGGGTACTGAAGTCTTTATTGCCCAACCTAAGTGTTTGTAATAATGCTCTCCAGAGAAATGGAACCAAGAAAAAAAAATCTATATATGTATATAAAATATTTAGATGGAAGCTACCAATAGTATATAGATAGAAGATAGATAAGCGATATTGATAGATTGATAGATAGAAGATTGATAGATAAGAGATGGATAGATAGATAGAGGATAGGTAGATAGCTAGCTAGCTAGCTAGATAGATAGATAACTGGTTCACACAATTACATGACCTAGAGGTTCAATGATCTGCCATCTGCAAACTGGAGCTCCCCAGGAAAGCTGGTGGTATATTCCAGTTGGAGTCCAACAGCTTGAGAGCCAAGGTAACCAATACATAAATCATACTCTGATAGCAAGAAAAGATGAGATCAGATGTCCCACTCCAGGAATGAGGCAGAAAAAATAAGGGGTGAATTCTTTCTTCCTTCAACTTTTGTTCTATTCAGGACATCAAGTTATTGATGATGTCCACCCACAACGGGGAGAGTTATTTACTGAGTTTACTGATTCAAATGCTAATATTATCCAGACACACCCTCACAAACACACCTGGAAATAATGTTTAATCTGGGCATCCCATGACCAATAAAGTTGACACATAAAATTAAGCATTACAGTACCCTTATATGATAATATCTGGTAGGTCTCTTTCAACTAACGAATCTATAAAAATAACCATTTTTTTTTGAGAATAAATGAATCTAAGTTGAGACACACTATAATAAAATATGTCTAAGTGAAACACATATATGTTTATACATGAGACATATGTGTATATGTATATATATATGTATATATATGTATATACTTACATACAATTAATGGAACAAGGATATACAATAATTCTTGATTCCTGATAGAAGTCTCCAGTGCCACATTATTAAGAAACAAATTTTGTCCCATCTGAATGCTTTCTCTAGTGCATAGTTTTACTACAGATCATCACAGTCCATGTTAAAAGGTCTGGTTCTTGGGGTGCCTGGGTAGCTCAGTCAGGTGAGCAACCCACTCTTGATTTCAGCTCAGGGCACGATCCCAGGGTTGTGGGATCGAGCCCTGCATCAGACTCCATGCTGAGCAGGGAACTTGTTTAAGATTCTCTCTCTCTCTCCCCCTCTGCCCCTCTCCTCTGCTCACACATACACTCTCTCTAAAATAAACAAACAAACAAACAAATAAATAAATAAATAAATAAATTTAAAAATGTCTGTTTCTTGCTTCAGGGATAGTCCACATTAATGATTATGAACATACGATTTGGAGTTAGAACTGGCTTCAAGTCTTATTGTTGAACTTACTAGTTGTTTACTTAACTTCTCCAAGCTCCAATTCCCCCTTTTTTTAAGTTTATTTATTTATTTTTGAGAGAGACAGAGGGAGAGCACAAGCAAGGGAGGGGCAGAGAGAGAGGGATAGGGGATCCAAAGTGGGAGCCGTACTGATAGCAGAGAGCCCAACAGGGAGCTCGAACTCACAAACCTGAGATCTCGAACTGAGCCAAAGTCTGATGCTCAACCGACTCAGTCACCCAGGTACTCCTCCAGTTCCCTATATTAAAAAATGGAATTGATAATTGTACATGTTTTCTATGATTATCAATGAGGCTTAAAAGCAATACTATTGTGAAATATTCAATACAGTACTTGGCATATGGTAATCACTTAACAAATGTGAACTAGTATAAAAAACAAAAATGATTAATTAAACATTTATAGAATAAAATGATGTAAAGTATAATTTTATGTGCTTGTTCAACACAAGACTTCACTATTTTGATCCCTTATTCCTAGGGGGAAGACTTTATTTTCTCTCGTCTCTTCTGCAATTATATTTCACCAGATTGCTCTCGGTCATTACCAGCCACTCTGTGGGAATATTGTTCTTTGTTCAATCAGTAATAAGAAAGTTTTAATCCCCATTCTGAAGAAAGAATCCATTCTTGCTCGGCAAAGACCTTTCCCATGTTTAGGAAGCATTGCCCCCATGGTTCTTTTCGCCACTAAACTTTCCCCAGGAAACCAACCATAAGTCAGGGAGTTCCTACTTCGCCCCTTCACACTCCTCATCACGGCTCCATGGGCTCCCATCCACACTAAACAAACTGTCTTCTGCTTGGTATTTAGCCTTGTATTGCCACGGGCTGTTGCCACTGCATCAGATTTGTCCAAAGTCTAGTTATGTCTCATGTATTTTGAGATTTGGAAATGGAACGTTAGCTCTTCAGTGCCAGAGGCACCACCTGAGGCTGTTGTGTGATTCAAGCATTGTCATCTCCTCCTGCTCTTTTGCTTTGAAATCAGTAAGGTTATGTGTAATCAAAGAACAAATACGATCACTCAAAGGAATTAGTGGCTGGTAAATTTAGGACTAACCCCTCATATGCGACTTCACACAGAGATTGTTTTTCATCTTTCTCTGCATGTCACAGAGCTCATCTAAATGAGAAGTACAAATGTTTTCAAAGGCAATTCCAATCGCAGCTCAAAACTGAAATAATGATGAAAAAGAATCCTTTGGTGTATTATCTTTCTGCCCACCTGACTTTTCATTGCACTCAAGATAAATTACTGATGTGATTGAATTTTTAATGATTTTTTATTAACTAGACAAGGTTACATCATTCAGAAAAAGATATTTGAATACTCATATATTAAGTGTTAAGTATGCAGAATTAAGAAGGACAGGTTAATCAACATTAATGGAATATCTACCATATGAAAAGTATTGCGATAGGTTTTAGGGGAATATAAGGATGATGTCTTAGCTTGGGCTGCTATAACAAAATACCATTAACTGAGTAGCTAATCAACAATAGAAATGTGTTTCTATCATTTTGGAGGCAATAAGTCAGAGATTGGAGTGCCAGCATAGTCAGGTTCTGGTGAGATCCCTCTTCCATGTTGCAGATAGCTACCTGCTCATTGTATGCTCATGTGGTGAAAAGAGAGCTAGCTAGCTCTCTTACCTCTTCCTAGAAGGACACTAATCTTTTTCATGAGGGCTCCACTCTCATGACCTAATTATTTCCAAAGGCCCCACCTCCAAACACCATCTTAATGGGATTAGGGTTTTAATATATGAATTTTTAAGGGACACAAATATTCAGTCTATAACATGACTAAAAATAGTTGTTGATCTCAAGGACTTCACTATTGAGGTATAGATAAGATAAATAAGGCATAATTCTGGAACCATAACCCTCAAGTTGCTTGAGGAAAATCCTATTGCATAAGCCTGAGCCTATAGGACTCAGTGCTCTGGGAAATATGACATATTGAGTAGAAAACGATCCTTTTTTGCTAATGGTCTTAATATGAGGGAGAAAAAAAAGTTAAGAGAAAAAAATCAGAAATTAATTCAAGAAATTATATGTGCAAACTGAAAGTTTAGCTAAATCTCCATGTTTTAATCTCTTAACAGTTTCTGAGAAGCAGAGATTCATTCAACTGCTTTACTTCTAGAGCTATTGGCACACTTGTGTCCCTATTATCCTTCTAGATTCTCTCTGAGGCTCAATTCTTGTCTCTCCAGACCCATTATTGACTCCGTTCCCTTCATACATTCTTATCTCTGTGCCCTGCTCTCCTGAGTGCTTCCTTTACATGAAGTTCAAATCTTATCTAGAGCGTATTTATTCTTTTGCCTCAGTCTCTTTTTCTGCATTATTAATGTTTTCTTCTTTCATTTCCCCTTTGCTGCCCTAGTGAAAAATGTAAAGTTCAACACCACATGAAACTTTAGAAAACACCTTTCTGGAACTATTACTCATGACATGGCAGTTGGCTTTTAGTAGTGGATCTTATGCAAAGAATAACATACATAGGAATAAACTACTTAGCTTCAATTTATACAAAATTAAGTGAAACAGAACAGAATTTGAAAGCAAGTTTCACAGTATCTCAAGAATGTGCCTGGTGCATTTGCAAGTGATTGATTTTGATAATAACCAGAAGTGCCATAAGTTTAGGAAAAAAAGACATGTCTGCATCTGGATTGGTCTAGAACTGTCTCATGGGTTGTAAATAACCTTAGTTAGTTTGTGAAGATAGATAGGATTTAGCAAGTGAAAATGTTTGGGAAGGAAGAGGGCAATCTGTGATTAATGATGGGTGCATAAATGTACTGTATGTGAAGTTCCACTGAAAATAGTAGAATATACGCAGCTGAGGTATAATTCCATCAAAATCTGGGTCTAGATCTAATTCTTCCCTTCTCTGTTTGCCATATAAACCCCTTGGCCATATAAAGAAAACAAGTGTGTGTGTGTGTGTGTGTGTGTGTGAACACCAATATGTTTCTCCATGAGGTAGTAAGATACTGTTTCATTGTGTGCCTCTGTGCTGACTGTGGGGATTGGATTCAACTGCAAAGTAATAAAAGTGTAGAGAATGGAATATTACTATATTAAAGGATAAGCTTTCAAATATATTCCAAAGAACACTGTTAGAGGCTTAGGGGAAATCTCATTTCACTTGCTAACTTTTCTAATGCAGGTCAGGTGTATAACCTGTCCCTTGAGAAGATAACAATATGCTGAATAAGGCTGAGTGAGAACAGAGCAGGAAGAAAATCATGACCCTTCTCTTACCTTTTTGTGTTTAGTGATGATGTGAAGGCTAAATAGTGAGATGTTTATTGCTGTCATTGGCATTGCAAGTATAAATATTAAATGATTTGCTTGCCTAGATTGTCATTTCTAGTTAT
This sequence comes from Acinonyx jubatus, assembly GCF_027475565.1. Classification (NCBI taxonomy): domain Eukaryota; kingdom Metazoa; phylum Chordata; class Mammalia; order Carnivora; family Felidae; genus Acinonyx; species Acinonyx jubatus. The sequence continues at coordinate 163,017,751 of NC_069382.1, read as the reverse complement.
TTTTATCGATCTATATATGGCAACTAGGACGGCTGGTGCTGTTTTTCATGAAGGCTTTTCAGTACTTTGCAGTGATCTATCTGATTTGTAACTTTTATGTGTACAGATTTCCCTTCTTGCTAATACCTAGCATTCTAGTTCTGTTTTCCCCTATCAACTGTTTCTCAGGTAACTTTATCTCCACTTGCATTCTCTCCATTCCATTCTACAGTCTCATTTTTTCATTGGTTCATTCATTATTCATTCATTGAGGAAAGTGAGAGAAGACCTCATTATGAAAGAATAGATCCAGGAGGAAAAAGATAAATCTGAATACTTTCTTCTGGGGTCTAGAAATTTTATTTTTTTATGTTTATATATTTATTTTGGGAGGGGCAGGCAGAGAGAGGGAGGGAGAGAATCCCAAGCAAGTTCTGAGCAGTCAGCGCAGAGCCCGACGTGGGGCTCAACCTCATGAACAGCGAGATCATGACCTGATCTGACCAAGAGTCAGATGCTTAATCAACTGAGCCACCCAAGCACCTTAGGTTTTATAAATTTTAAAAGGCTCATGCTTTGTGCAGAGCCTTCCAGAAAATAAGACTGATGAATAAAGAAACTACAAATCACATCCCAATAAAAATAAAAAGATTCATCACTGTCCCCTTACAGAAACAAATAAAAAATAATCTATAGAGGTCAAGCCTCAAAGATGGTGAGTAAGAGAAGCAGATAACAGATTAAATACTACCATGGATGATGAATTCTTTTCAGGAGGGCCCTCCTCTCTCTTTCCAAGGGATACAGTCTTCCTATCTCCATTGCTACTAGTACAGCAGTATAGGGAATCCAGGTTTCCACATCTGGAACTCTTTCTTTTCACATGAGTAATTGAAGGTCACATCATTCTTTCATCTTATTTTCAATGACCCTTGAGATAACGTGTGGCCATTATATTTTTCTGCAATAATCATGTTAAGCCATGGTTGCAATTCTGCCTTTAAGTGGTGCAAATAAAAAATGCAGTCTTCATAGGTGAACAGCATTCTCCTTCATGATTCTCTAGAGTATGGTCAGAAACACTAGCCAATGGCAGCAACGCTTCATGCACGAACCATAGAGGAAACATTCGAGTGCAATCAAATGACTCTATATCTGATTCTAGCAAAATGGACCCAAAGAGATAAAGTGCTATGGCTAATTTCATGGATTTCTTCCTGACTGCTGAGCTGAGACTTGAACACATGACTCTAGATTCTTAGGACGAATTCATCATTTATCGTGACAAATCTCCCTCAAATTGCAGGGGTTTTTCAATATAAATGCATTTGATTTTGCATTTGGTATTTCATAATTTGTTCACTTTTTGCAAGAAAATATGAAAATGATAAAGAAACCAGGGAACATGTTACCTAGCATCAATGAAACAAACTACTCTTCATTATTATACTAATTTACAGTAATTTTTATTCACACCAAACTCTGCAGTCACATTTCCATGGGAAAGTCTTACGTTGGAGAGTTTCAGATATTAGACGCCATCTTCATTTGGTCCTTAAGCAGAATCTATCATATGCCTAGGCTTTGGGTTATGTTAATAATGTAATGTGAAATTTATGCAAATAATTTACAATAATGGATTCTAGAAGAAATACAGTATATGCATTAATGAATCTTTATGGAAATTTTGAACCACCACTTAATACTCTAAATTTCCAGAGTACTTTGAGGAACATGTTATTTGAGGACATACCTCATCTGCACCAGAACTGGACATTAATTAGGTCTATAGAGTTTAGCCAATCTGTGTGAGTCCTTCTTTGCCTGTTACATAGAGGAAGCCTGTGTCATGAAACAAACACTAACCTAGAAGTCATAACAGTCTAAGTTCAAGCCTTATGCCATTTCTTAAGAGTATGACTCTGGAGAGCCACTGACAAAGAGAACAATAATACTTATAGAATGATGTGAAGTTTAAGTGAAATTGATGTATGTGAGCACACTTTTTAAAGTCTTAGGTGTTATAATTATAAGATCAATATATTAATCATATATTTTTTTAAAATTTGAAGTTGATATTATTTCAAAATGTTGAGAATTGGTGACTCCTAAAATAATTCTTGAATAAGGAATAGTATAATTGCAGATAATTTGGATCATTTTAAGAAGCTCTAGTATGGTGTCCAAACCCCAGAGAATTGATTTTAATTATTAGTCAATGAAATGAGCAAAGACACATGATAAAATAATTAAATGGATAATTCTGCCTTTCAATTAAAAATATGCCCGTGGCCTCAGAGCACAGTATTATAGGATATGAAGTAATCTTAGCAAGGCATTTCTTGAGATATAAGTAGATACATAGAATCCCATACTTGAAATGTAATCTCATTACCACTGTGATGGCAACTAATAATTCCAATAAGGCTATCAGACTGGGTTGTTAAGTTACCCATAGACACACAGACAGCAGGTAGCAGGTCATTGTGAAAAGCAGGAGTCTTGGAACAGACATCCACGGTTTCCTTATGTGAGTTATTTAACATTGAGCATGTTACTGGTCTTGTCTGGAGGAGAATGCCTTTTCCCACTCCAGGCTTCAAGAGGAGGTGTCTTTCCTCCACATACGCTGGCCTTTCTCCACTTCTTCATTCACTCCACCCTAGTAGAAGTGACGGTGACATAACTAATTGATTATTTAGGGAAGAATAACTGCATGTGTGGTTTAATTTCACTCTTTTCTCTTTTGCTACAAAACTTGCCCTCAAAGAGTGCACACTTCCCTCCATTCCTCTAGATTGCCTGTGATTGGGAGCATAAATTCACCTAGTTCTGAGGTTCAGGATTAGGAGAAGCATTTAGCTCACCAACTGAGAGCCACTCTTGTCAACTAGGTCTCTATTATTATTTTGATCTCATTTTGAGGCCTTGATTTTTTTTTCTCAATTTCTTCAGATTACACCAGGGTAAGAGAGGAACAGTAGTAATTTTGTGGTGTTTTTGTTGAAAACCCAGCATTAAATGCATCAGCCAGAAATACCGAAAATTAAGACCAAAAGAATGGAATTTGGGAGAGTCGAGCACACACACGGAAAGCCTTAGTGGCTGAAGGTTGTGATTTGGGCCTTGGTGCTCTGACCATGATGATTTGTCGAGGTCACTTTCAGGTTCATAGTCACTTTTACATTCTGTGATTGACTAAATGGAAATATTTTAACTCAACCTCATGATATTTTGGCTGTGGTAGATGACTGTGGCTTGTGGTCTTTTTGTCCAAAAGTACACGGCTTTATTTTCCTGGAACCAAAAATTTAGACAAAGGTCCATGGGCTTCAGGAAAGATCCTCAAGTAGGGGTGTCAATGAGAGAGGGACTGTGAGAGATGTTTTGAAACCAGGGACGGAATGTGGGCACCTCAGCAGAGGGGGACAGGGCCACTCGGTTTTCAGCAGAGGTACAGAGTCTGGTAAAGACTCAAAACTTTAGGGCTTAGAAAGGGCAGAGTTCCAGATTCAGCCAGCTGCAGCCCCCTCCTCTATTTTTTTTTTTTTTCCTGGCTGAGACAAATGTTTTTATTGCAGGGAAAAGAGTCCAGTCCTCTTAGATATTAGTGGGAAAAGCAGTATTTGCTGCTTTTAAGTTGCCAGGTAGCAAATTTCTGCATATGCCTCTAAGCACTCCTGAGGATTTAGCTTTTAATTGTTATTGTCAGACATCTCTGGACCAGATGAGCCACATTCCATTCTGCATGTAGGACCAAGAAAATAAGTGTAGGAAGACAAATCATGAAAATCGTCCACCAACTCAAAATCCTTTCTTCTTCACAGTTTCAGGACAACATTAAATTGGTTCACTCCTGGTTAAGGGAGAAAACTTGGCAAGGAGGCAGGTTTCTTGGCAGGAGGCCCTGAAAATGTGCACTATGGCACACGCCTGCAAATGCATATTTACAACAGAATATGCACCTGGCCCCTGAGCTGCCACCTTTGCAAACTTCTAAACTTTGTAAGCAGGCTAAGTGTCACTCTCAGAGACAGGAGCCTGGCTGCATAAATGGATTATCCCCTCAGAAATGTGATTGCCCAGCGTCAAAACTAACTTCTTGCTCGAAGAGTTCTCCCAATTGAGTTTAAATTCACACGTCGTGGATTTAGAGCACCTGGAACAAACTGAGCGGTGTCCTGGCAAGGCCACGACCGAGAGAATGTTCCCACTCGCTTAGAATGAGTTTCTTCTCTGGTCTTTGGCACCATTAAAATCTGGGTCCTGGAACTGCTTTTTGTTTCTTCGGTTGTTTTGGGGGGATTTTGTTTGTTTGTTTTTCCTGGAGAACCGGTTTTAGAAGTGAGGTTTGGCTTGTTACCTTAATTTGAGGAGTATGATGAATTTTTTGCCTTATTAAGTTTTCAAACTGTTTAAAAAGGGAGGCGCTACAAATTGCAGTTGAACTAATACAACTTCTCAGACCATTTAAAAGAATTTGACTTATTCCAGAGAACGGTGCACTGTAGCTGCTGATAGAACCCAGCTTTACTCAAGCATGAAGAATCATTCAAGCGCAGACTGAACAAAAGAAGTTGGAGAGGAGGCACTTCTTTTTCACCAAATTTTGATTAAAAGGGTAAGAATAACTTGATTTCTTGAGTGTAAAAGTGTGTTATATATTTAGACTTTAATTTCTTTCTGCCAAGTTCACAGGGGTGTGTATTCAAATGTTAGCATCTTAGAAAGTCTCAATGCTGTGTAATCTCACTGCAGTCTCTAATAAATTACAGTAGGTGGTTGGACATATTACCGGGTAAGAAACAGAATAGGAAGTGAACTGGAGTGGCCTTGGATTGGGTTTAATTAATACATGAGTTTGATCCATTTTAGAACTTTGGAAGCAAACGTTATATGTCCACACTTGATCCCAAGAAAAGGCTAAAAAGAGAAGTGGGTAGTATGTGGGTGTGGCATCTTGAAAAATGGGAGACTGTCCAAACCCACTGCTGATCACTTCTCTTGAGAGACAAGGGCCAAACCCCCTTTTTGTTTAACCTCATGCGTTTATGGGAGTAAAAAATGGGGCAACTCTTTTCTCCACTCCTGATATCTATGAGGAGAGAGTTTCCGTGAACATATCTCACCTGTTCCACTCCCTCCTCCCCTTTCATTACGCCACACAGAAAAGGAATAACAGTCATACTCCCTGTGTTCAAATCCTGCCTCCACCTTTTAGTAACTGTGTGACATCAGATAAATTTATTAATCTCCCTGTGCCCCCCCCCCCCATTTCTCATTTTTACAATGTGGACATTAATGATTTCTACTTTCTCAGGGTACCGTGTGGATTGAACCAAATACTGTATTTAAAGTGGTTACAATGTCTGTCTATACAATGTGCTATTTTTATTATTGCTATTATTTGTCATTTTGTCTTCAATTTTCTTTAAATGATACTTGTTCAAATTTTGAAGATTGCTCTGCTTTTATAAAAGGAAATGAAATAAAGACTAATTTTTTCTCATTGTCTATATGTGTCAATTTTCCTTAAACCATGACTTAGTATATCTCCTTGTTCATTATTTGAATAGGAGAACGAGCAACTATAAATTATTCTACAGCAATTGCGAGCAGGAAATTCTGGGAATATTGAGACTTTAATGTAACTATTCTTCCCTTATTACCAAATAAAATCTAAGATGAATATTTGGAAGAAGATTCTCGATTTGGGGGTAGAGGAGAAGGTATGAAATAGATAACCAGGGAATTGGTAGAGTGAGGGGATTAAGGAAGTCTAAAAGTATTTCCAGATAACCTTCTTAAGATTAGTGGTCATGAACAGAAAATGATGGAAGCTCAGGGGAGGTGCAGACTAGGTGAAGGATTGCATTATCCAAGACAGGTGTTCTGACAGGTAAGTATGATGGCTTTCACACCACCACTGGCAAGATGAAGAGTGGTCTGCAAAGCTTGGTGAGATTTTGGTAAAATGCTCTGGTATTCCTTATAAGTGCTCCTCATGAGACTCCCACACTTTCCTTCCAGACCCCTTAAATTAACATGGCAAAAAAACAATACTACTAAAATATCAAAATACCATGATACCATTACCAAGCCAGGATAATTTCAGGCATGTTATCCTAAAATCTATCAATATAGCTCACTACATCAGGCAATTTAAGAATAAAATTCATGTAACCATGAGATAAACATATACTAACATATATATATATATATATATACACACACACACACATATATATACACACACATATGTATTAACCTTTAAGAACTTCTAATAAAATTATAATTAAATTGGAAGAGGAAAAATTACTCAACTATACTAAAAGCTTCATCAACATTAAATATTACCATAGGTGAAGACACCAAAACGATTTCATTTAAATCCAAGAATCATGCAGGCATACAAACCATCAGCATTATTATTCAGTATTGCTTCAAAGTTTCTAGCAAATGCAATCGTGCAATGAAATAAAATCATATTTACAAAATATAAGTAATACTTACAAAATATAAAATATAAGCAATGTGACTCATGGGTGGTTTGATTTTTAAAACAGAAAAAACAGACTACGCTTATGAAAAATTAACTGAGAGAAAAAATAAGACATAAAGTTCCTGCACATTTGATAAACAAACATCAATTCAATAATGTTTCTTTTTTTTCTTTTTTTTTTTAATGTTTATTTATTTTTGAGACAGAGAGAGACAGAACATGAGCAGGGGAGGGGCAGAGAGAGAGGGAGACACAGAATCTGAAACAGGCTCCAGGCTCTGAGCTGTCAGCACAGAGCCCGACGCGGGGCTTGAACTCATGGACCATGAGATTATGACCTGAGCTGAATTCGGACGCTTAACCGACTGAGCCACCCGGGCGCCCCAATTCAATAATGTTTCTAATTTAGCAATGAACATTTAAGAAAGAGAAGAAGAGAAAACATTTTTCATTCATATTAGCTATAAAATTATAAAATGCACGTGATTGAATTTAATAGTAAAGGCACAGGATCTACATGTGTAATATCTTATTGAAAAACATAAAACACAATGAACCAATTAAAACCCTGTCATAGTCTTGAATAGGAAGCCTTAATACCATTAACAAGCTAGTTGCTCCAAAATTAATGAGTAAATGTTAACACCATTCTCATAGAATCCAAACAGAGATGAACTTCTGGGAAGGAAAGGAGGAGTTTGAGAGGAATTGAAAATAAGTTAGGATCTTATATTTCATATGAAAAAATAAATGCTTAAAAATCACTGAGAAAAATTTGGAAAAGAATAATGAACAAAAACTTTCTTATCAGATATCACAACACATTATAAAGCCTCTGTAAAACATTCTTGGCATTGAAATGGAAAGTAAAGCAGTGAAAATGAATCAGAGATCCTGGTATATATGAGAACTTGGCACGTGGAAATCATTTTTTTAAATGCTGCAATCAACATTGCCATCTTTGTGATTATGATCATTATATGGTCCCAGTTATCATTATCATCATCATAACCTCCTGATACATAGTTCCCAGCATTGAGTGGCTTCATATCAATATTGTTTGCATGGAACTGATAACAGTAGTGAGACATCAAAAATTAACTGCATTACATATTTTTAAATTTTTTTTAATATTTATTTATTTTTGAGAGAGAGAGAGAGAGAAAGAGAGAGCAGGGGAGGAGCAGAGAGACTTGGAGACACAAAATCCAAAGCAGGCTCCAGGTTCTGAGCTGTCAGCACAGAGCCTGATGCGGGGCTTGAACTCACAAACCGTGAGATCATGATCTGAGGCAAAGTCAAACACTTAACAGACTGAGCCACCCAGGCGCCCCTTACTGCATTGTATTTTTAAGGATCTGGAGGGGGCACCTGGGTGGCTCAGTCAGTTAAGCATCTGACTCTTGATTTCAGTTCAGGTCATGATCTCACAGTTCATAAGTTTGAGCCCCAAGTCCGGCACTCAGCTGACAGCACATAGCCTGCTTGTGATTCTGTCTTCTTCTCTCTTTGCCTTTCCCCTCTTGTTCTCTATCTCGCTCTCAAAATAAATAAAAATAAACTTAAAGAAAAAGAATCTGGAGAACTTTGGAGAGGTTTTTGACTAGTAGTGATATATTTATAGATAAGTGAGGTAACACATGTGAATGCTCTTTGCAGATGATAAAGTACTTACGTAAGTGTTATTTTTGACATTAGCATTACTTTATATCCTGCAAGGTCAAAGCAATATAAAACAGTGATTTACAGTACATATGACACACACATGTTGGTAAAGTGCTAAATCACTGTTCTGTCTGTAGGATAAAAACAAGATAATCTTACATTTCTACATGTTCAGCCAAGCTTTTATGGGCAAGGGATCAGAGAGGGGGCATTATTAACATTCTTAAGAAGACCAAATCTCATCTGGTAAAGATCTAAGTTTACCTAACTCCTCAGGATTATGAGAAAAATCCTGAGATGTGGTTTACATTTATATATTTGACTTCAAGGAATGTACAAGCTCATACAAAGTGAACCTATAACCTAAATGATTTTCTTTGGTTTCATTAACACTATCTCATTCCCTATGCATTTTCTCAGAGGTAGCAAAAGAAAGTATCTGTTTTACGTCTGATGAGAATTTTTGTAAACCATGGGATATTGTTTACAGGTAGTGTTGAGGTTTTTCTTTGGGTTTTAATGGTCCAATGTGTTAAAAACACATTATAGTCTAATTTACTTAGGATGCTATTCCATTCCCTCAGAAGTCAGGGCATTAAGCTACATTATTTTATGTTTTAACAGATAGGATTCATTATAGTAGCGGGGAGTGGAAAGTGAGGAAGAAATTTACTAGCTGGTCTCTAAGAGTCTTTAAGGTTTGTAAATTCTATGTGCATTTAACATAGCATACTTTGGGCTGTAAGGAGAGCTTTACTTTCTTGCTTTGCTTCTTCTCAATTATGTGCAAAGTCCGAATGGATAAATCATTTTGAAATCTGTATGTCATCCTATAAGGGCAATACCATGGCTGCCATGAAAAATGATGTGTTAGTCACCTTTCAATATAGGAGTGCTCTGTGTTTGTAGTTGAGAATACAGATGATATAGGGAAAAATTAAAACATCTTTTTATTACAAACTATCACTCAGACATAAGCTATATATTCAGAAAACCCACATTATTCTTTTATTCTATACCTCTGTTGAGATTGGATCGAATATAGAATGTCAACAAGAATTGAAATATGAGTATTTATTATGTGTCAGGTACATAACTGCTTCCACATGTATTGTTTCATTTAATGCATGCTAATTTTATGTCATTTAAATATTATCACCCAGTTTATATATGATAAAACATAGAAACAGAGGGTTTTACATAAAAGTTCACAGAAATTATCCACAATTAAGTCTGTATGGTTTTCTCCTTCATAAAAATAGGTTTACAGTCTGCTGAAACATCTTAAAAGGTAGTGCTGTCTTGACACTCTCTTTTTGAACTTTACGAATAAATAACCATGGGAGGAGGGTCCAACATTGAGGCAAAGGAAGAGCCTGAACTCACCTTCTTGCAAGAACGGAGCAAGTTTACAGTTACTTATGGAATAATTCCCACTAAAAAAGAACTGAAAACTAGTTGAACAGCTCCTCCTACAACTAGGGATAAAAAGACCACATTGAGATGAGTGGGAGAGGCAGAGATATGCTCTTGCCTAAAACCCAACCCAGCACATGGACACACAGTAAGGAGGAATCTCATAGGTATAAAGATTCTGTTCAAGAAGCAAGGGGATGTGCCCCACATCAGGTACCCCAACATTTTAGACTTAACACCAGAGAAACAAGTATGGCTTTGGAAACCAACAGGCTTACACTCACAGGGTCTGAGGGGCTGTGGGAATCTGAAATAGTCCTTTTGAGGGACTTGTGTGTGGACTCACTTGTCTTGGGAGTCAGTGCAAACGATCTGACTTCCAGTCAGCCTGGAACTAGGTGCTGACTGAGATTCCTCCCTCTGGAACACTACAAACTTTGACACACTCTCAACAATTAAGACCTATGAGGAATAAATCAAACTACTTAGACAATCACAACCCAGATCTAGGTCAAGGCTGAAAGATATTTCATCTCCTACACAAGTTCTCTCCTTCAAGTCTAGGAGAGGTAGCTGTTTCACATAATACATAGAAACAGAGAGTCGAGTAAAATAAAGAGAGTTGAGTAAAATAATACAGAGAGTCGAGTAAAATAAAGAAACAGAAATGGATATGTTCCAAATGAGAGAACAAGACAAAACATCAGAAAAAGACTTTAATGAAATGGAGATAACTAATCTACCTGATAGAAAGTTCAAAGTAACAGTCATAAAGATTCTCACCAAACTCTGGAGAACCTCACAGAATGAACTTTGTCACAAGAACTTCAACAAAGAGATAAAAAATATAAGAAAGTACCAATCAGAAGTCTGAAGAATATAATAACTAAACTAAAAATTACATTGGACAGGTGAGAAATAAGACTAGCTGAAACAGACTGATCAGCGAGCTTGATGACAGGGCAGTGGAACTCACCCAAACAGAATAACAAAAAGAAAACAGAATTTTAAAAATGTAAGGATAGCTTAAGAGACTTATGGAGCAACATCAAGTGGAACAATATTCATATTTTAAGGGCTCCAGAAGGAAATGAGAGAGAGAAAGGGGCAGAAAACTTATTTGAAGAAATAATGCTTGAAAACTTCCCTAACCTGGAAAAGGCAACAGACAGACATTCAGGTTCAGGAAGCAGAGAGTTTCAAATAAGGTAAACCCAAAGAGATCCACATCAAGATAATTAAAATATCAAAAGTTAAAGATAAAGAGAGTATCTCAAAAATAGTGAGAGAAAAACAATTTGCTATATACAAGGGAACCCCTATAAGACTATCAGCTGATTTTTCAGCAGAAACTTTTCAGGCCACAAGGGAATGGCATAATAGATCCAAAGTGCTAAAAGGAAAAAACTTCCAACAAAGAATACCTGGCCAGGCTGCCACTCAGAATTAAAGGAAAGATAAAGAGTTTCACAAACAAGCAAAATCTATAGGAATTCATTACTAACCCAGCCTTGGCGGAAATGTCAAAGGTAATTTTTTAAGCAGAAATAAAAGGCATTAACTAATACCAATAAAATATATGAAAGTAAAATCTCACTGGTAAAAGCAAAAGGTAGTGAATTAACCACTTGAAAAGCTAGTATGAAAGTTAAAAGACAAAAGTGGTAAAGTCAACTATAACTATAATAATTAGCCAAGGGATACACAAAATAAAAAGGTGTAAAATACAACATCAAAAAACACCCAAAAATATAAAATATAAAAGACTTAAGGGAGAAGTTGACAGTTAATCAATTGTAGGGGACTTTAATACCCCACTTAAGTCACTGGATAGATTACCCAGACAAAAACTTAATAAATAAAACATTGGCTTTAAACAACACATTAAACCAAATGGGCTTTATAGATATTTACAGAACATTCCATACAAAAGCAGCAGAACACACATTCTTCTCAACTGTACACAGAATATTCTCCAGGATAGATAAATATTAGGCCACAAAACAATTCTTAATAAATTTAAGAAGTCCAAAATTATATCAAGCATCTTTTCTGACCACAATCATATACAAACATGTGGAGATTAAACAACATACTACTTAACAAATAATGGCTCAATGAAGAAATCAAAGGAGAAATTAAAAAAAATTCCTTAAAACAAATGAAAATAGAAATATAACATTTCAATTCTAATCTTTGGTATGCAGGAAAAGCATTTCTAAGGGAGAAGTTCACAATGATATCAGGCTACCTCAAGAAATTAGAAAAATCTTGAATAAACTTTATGCCTAAAGGAATTAGAAAAGGAAGCACAAAGCCCAAAGTTTATAGAAGGATTAAAATAATGATCACAGCAGAAAAAAATGAAATAAGAACTAAAAGATAAAACAAAAACAGTAGAAAAGATCAGTGAAAGCAAGAGCTGTTTATTCGAAAAGATAAACAAAATTAATAAACCTTTAGCTAGATTTTCCAAGAAAAAAGAAAGATGCTCAAACAAGCGAAATCAGAAATGAAAGAGAAGTTGCAACCGATACAACAGAATTACAAAGGATCATGAGACCACTATGAACAATTAAAATGCAACTAACTGAATAACATAGTAGAAATGGGTAGATTCCTAGAAACATACAATTTTTCAAAACTGAATCATAAATACAAAACCAGAATAGACTGATTACCAGTAATAAGATTGAATCAATAATCAAAAACTTCCCAACAAGAAAAAGTCTAGGATCAGACAATTTCACTGGTGCATTCTATCAAACGTTGAAGACATATTTCATACACATCCTTCTCAGACTGTTTTAAAATAAATGAAAAGGAGGAAATGCTTCTAAACTCATTTTGGGGGGATCAGAATTACCCTAATATGAAAACCAGTCAAAGACAACACACAAAAAGGAAATTTACAGGCCAGTATCCCTGATGAACATAGATGCAAAAATTCTCAACAAAATATTAGTAAGCCAGGTTTAAAAATACATTAAAAGGATCATACACCATGATCAGGTGGGATTTATTCCAGGGATGCAAGAATGGGTCAATATACACAAATAAATGTGATACACCACTTTCACAAAATGAAAGATAAAAATCATATGATCATTTCAATAGATACAATAAAGCATTTGACAAATTTCAACATCTATTTATGATAAAAACACTCAGCAAAGTAGGTATAGATGGAACATGCCTCAACCTAAGAAAGGCCATATATAATAAACCTATAGTTAATATCATACTCAACAATTGAAAAGCTGAAAGCTTTTCTCTAAGATCAGGAACAAGATCTGAAAGAAAGAAAGAAAGAAAGAAAGAAAGAAAGAAAGAAAGAAAGAAAGAAGAAAGACAGACAGACGGGAGGGAGGGAGGGAGGGAGGGAGGAAGGAAGGAAGGAAGGAAGGAAGGAAGGAAGGAAGGAAGGAAAGAAAGAAAGAAAGAAAGAAAGAAAGAAAGAAAGAAAGAAAGAAAGAAAGAAAGAAAAGAGGCTTCCAAATTAGAAATAAGTAAAAAGCAAAGATAAATAAGTACATCAAACTAAAAATCTGCACAGCAAAGGAAACCATCAACAAAATGAAAAGGCAATGTACTGAATGGGAGAAAATACTTTCAAATCATATATCCAATAAGAAGATAATATCCAAAATATATAATGAACTTCAACAACTCAATAGCAAAAAATAAATAAACAAATTTAAAAAAATGGGCAGAGTATCTAAACAGACATTTTTCCAAAAAAGACATACAGATGATCAACAGACACATGAAAAGATTTTCAACATGGCTAATTATCAGGGAAATGCAAGTCAAAACAACAGTGAGGTATCACCTCACACTTGTTAGAATGGCTGTTACCAAAAAAGGAGAAATGGTAAGTGTTGAAAAGGATGCAGAGAAAAGGGAACTCCTCTATATTTTTGGTGGGAATGTAAATTGGTGAAGCCACAGTGAAAAACAGTATGGAGATTCCTCAAAAGATGAAAAATGGATTTACTATACTATCCAGCTATTCTGCTTGTGTATTTGAAGAATACAAAAACACTAATTTGAAAAGATACATGTGCCTTGTGTTCATTGCAGCATTTATAATAGCCAAAATACAAAAATAACCTAAGTGTCTATCAGATGAATAAAGAAAATGTGGTGTGTGTGTGTGTGTGTGCATATTTTGTTACTTTTAACATCACCATCATTGTCATCCTCATAATCATCATCAATTAGAGCAGTCTTGATTGTTAAAATATTAGTTGCAAGTGACAGAAACATCAGAAATCTGTGTAAACAATGATAACAAAATGAGTACTTGGCTTATATAACTGAAAAGTTCAAGAATATTTTCAAATAAAGCTGAATTCAGAGATTCAAAGTCTGGTAGCATGGTCTTGAAATTGTCTCTCCATCTCTTAGGTCTACTTTCTTTTTGGCCTTATTCTATGTTTGATTCTGTCCATGTGGTAGCAAAGTTGTCTCCTGGAAACTCGAGGCTTAAATGGTCCCCAGCATTTCCATTTTAGAAGAACATTTCTTACCATATATCTATGCCAATCTTTACAATATGTTCTACTTAACCTTGAAGCATGTGCCACACACTTGGGTTGCTCGGATAAGGGCATCCTGGATCTCATGCCCATTTCTGTGGAAAGCCCTCAGGGCTGTTCTAGAAAATAAAAGAAAGGAAATAGATCTTGAACAGAAAAAGCAATGTTACAAAAAATTATGAAAGATGTAATATATTTGAGAAAAATGTATAAAGTACATGCTCTAATTTTATAATGTAAGTTTCAGAGTAACAAGTATAAGACTAAATTCCATATCTTCTAATTTTCTCATCTAAATACCTACACCATATTTTGTTTCCATGTGTAAATATATTTTAGACCTAACAATGCAAGACATAATGGGTAAATCTGGTGAACCATGTGTTGGGAAGGAGGGAGGAGGAGTTGGGAGACAAAGGTCCATGTAGTTAGTCACCAGTGAAAATATTTTTAAGTTGGGTGGTCCATTATAGAAGGTTGAATTCAGAATTGAAACACCCACACAGTTTCGTTTCAGAAGTATGCAAGGAAATAAATGTGAATCTAGAGAATCTTACCAGGCTATCCAGGAAAAAAAATATTGAAAAATGCAACGGAGTTTAGTGAAATTTTAGGAGTTTAGTGAGAGAAATTATGTGTCAACTCAAGTCATATTGAAGGATATGATATCAAGAGAGATGGGAAGTGAAAGTTTGGGATTCTCTCAAAAATAATTAAAAAGAAAACAATCTTATTTAATATTCATAAAAAGATTGAGGAAAAACATACTGAACTATTATCAGTTATGCAATGTTCAAGTGTCGTCATTAAAATAAATTTCTTGTCATTAACATGAGCACATGAAAGAGCCCTTTTAAAAGCAAATATGATAAGGTTCATCTCTTATATTGTCCTCTTTTCTTCTTCCAGTTTTCCTGAAGACAGAATAAAGCTTTCAGCATCCGCAAAAAATTATTTATGCCTTCTAAAAGTACAATAATCTTTTTCCTAAATAATATTTTCTTTCAAAGTTTTTTATGACATGATACAAATACAGTAAATAACTCAAGGAGAGACCACATCACTATTGTACACGATTTTTGTAGGAAACTTACTGTGGAATGGAGATGCCTTCTTAACAATTTGGATAAGACAAATCTTAATTCTCTGAAGAATGACAAAGACTTCATTCATTTATGGTTCTACAGATTAATTTTGTTGCATAAGTGGTATATTAAAACTATGTGGAACATGCTTAAAATGCAAAAATTAGCCACAAAACTTTGGAATTTTAGCACATCGCCTAGCATATGTGCCTTGTTTTTTTTTTTTTGTTTTGTTTTGTTTAAGAACAAGTGCCAGAATTCTGATAATATAATTATCTCAAATATTTCAGCACATGACTTTAATGGGCAAGTCCATGGGCCTGGCAGAATTAAATAAACCCTTTATCTCAAGTAAAGGAGCTATTAATACCCAGTTTTTTTTAATTCAGTGGGTTTTTTTTTTTGTCTGTTAAAGAGATTGACATTCATTATAGTTTTCATGATAGAAAGAATCTTTGTAACTTTACTTTTAATTGGCCTCAGGTCAACAGCTTTATAATTTACAAAGTCCTCCACCTACAAATTGAAAATAATATGAACTGTTTACATCTTGATATAAAGAATAACATGTCTCAAGTTTCCTACTTCTCCTTGTCTAGATTTATCAATTCCTTCAACTCACAAAGATTTATTTAAAAATGACTACATTCCCAGTACATATGCCTACAAATATTATTTCAATACACCACACTAAGGGAAATTGCAAAGCAGATTTAAAAGGGAGGGTATTCAGGCTAACTTACACTACTCTCTTCTGTCTTCTAAGTGAGAAGAGTCCTTTATAATAGACAACATCTCCTCAAACATCTTCATTTCCTTTTCTAATGGTAGGACCACTGGTGGCACTCTGCATTTTCCTTTGACTCAGAGAATTTTGATAGCTTTCTATTATCATGCAAATAAAATATGTATAATTATTTGTTTGAGTTGTAAATTTTACCTTTCCTCTATTAGCTATGAAGGAATATCTGAATTCACACTCAAATTTTGATATGTGTATGCTAGACACAAATGTATTTTAATTTGATACTTGTTTCCAAGATTGGGGATTATATGGTCCCCTGAGAACATTTATGGTGCAAGTCTAAGTATTGTCTGTAATAAGCAACCAAGATCCCACATAAAAAAAAATCAGAAAATAAGATGAAATTCCCAAAGAGAAATGTCAACACATCTTCCTTTCTGCCTTTATTGACCTTCACCCTGTCTGTTACGGTAACTGAAGGAGGGATAAGACAGGGAGGTGATATAGAAGATATTTTCTCTGCACATGAGCACAGTTTATATAATTCCTAGAAATTGGGCTTGGGGTATGCAATTTTCAGTCTCCAAAATGCCAGTAGCCATTCAGATTATTTATTTTCTTCATATTAACTTAGAACCATACAGGTATCACAACTCTTCAAGTGAATGGCCTCTTGGAAATAATAGTGCCTGTAGTAAAATTAAGTGCAAAAGTTGCTATAGAGTAACTGATTCTTTAGGGATTAGAAAAGCTTAAAAGAGGAAGTACCATATTGTTTGGTGGTGAGAAATTTTCCAAGAGGAAACAGTCATATTTTAGATCCAAAGAGCTCATTTGCTAAGTGCATTAAACATACACTAAACTTGAGGCATCTGGGTGGCTCAGTTGGTTGGGTGTCCAACTCTTGGTTTTGATAATCTCATGGTTTGTGAGGTCGAGCCCTGCATCAGGCTTTGGAGACTGCTTGGGATTCTCTCTCTCCCTCTCTCTCTGTCCCTTTCCCTCAAGTGTGGGAGCTCTCTCTCTCTCTCTCTCTCTCTCACTCAAAAATAAATAAATAAACATTAAAAGAAATGCATTAAAGCCAAATGAAACTTAACAAGTTTTAAGATGAGCAAATTATCTTCATCTTCCCCCATGAATGCAAACTGAAACCTCATTTCAATAAACTTCTTTATCAACATTCCAGTGGAAATTAAGAAAGGTTTGGATAGTTTCATGCCGTACATTACAATTATTAGAAAAAAGTGATAATTTCAAGAGAACAGTAGGATAAGTTGGTAGTCAAGTATAGCTTCATGTTCTCAAAAAGGAGGATCCCATTTCTCACGGTTTCTAAGTAAAGTTCAAAGGAAATGTGAATCTCTTTTTCCAGACATACTTATTGAAGAACTGTGTTTACAAGTCACATGTATCCATTCTCTGGTAATTAATACCCTGCTGCTTTCCACACCATCCTGCAGCCTAGGACTTCATTTACCTGACCTTATTTATTCTGCACTCATAGCTGTATCTAAGTTTCTGCTTCGAATAACATACCTAACTGACATAAGCCACTACATTTTACTTACCTGTTGAGAGTCTTACCATTCTATTGTTTCACCTTTGCATCACACCTGTGATGGCTCTTAACTTTAAGAACCAGCTATTCTATGTATCACTGTTGACTTGCCCAATAATCCAGAGAGAGGCATCCCATAGAAGTCATCTATTATCCTCCACGGACTATAACTGATGGCTGCCTATAGATAACATTCTCCTTCTGTAAAATCAACTATTTTTCAACCTTATTATAGTATTATTAAAATGATTAAAATGTAACATTATAGTGACCTACTAGGGCATTTTGGCTCAAACTATACACAGAATGCAAAGCACATAAGGGTATAAATTACTACAATAATCTGTGGCTTATTTGTCTCTTGTGTTTCCTCTGCTGCAATTCTCACTTCCTTCGTGATAGGAGAATGTGTAATCATAAATCTGTGTTGGCTATAGTTTCAAAGCAAGATTACACTGGGGGGAAGAATCAAGTCCCTGCTCTATGGGAGCCGACAAAGACAATGGCATCAATCTGACCCTTTTATAACCTCATTCTCCGGGCCTTACTTCTCTCATCTCTCATGGAGAATATGAGCAGACCCACCTATCATGTTTTTACCCACTAAAGTGGCATGTGTTTGCAGAACATCTTGTTTTCCTTTTATTCATATTTTGACTTGGCATTTATAGGAGTTGGGTTAAAAAAAAAGCCACAGTCTGATTTGTCTGCAACAGACAGTCTAATTAAATTGGAGGGGAGGGACAGATGCGCAAAGCTGCTGAACTGCTCATAATACAAAACATGGCAGCTTCAGTTTGGAAAAATCTAGCAAGATGGTGCCAACAATCTCTGCTCACTGAACTAGCTGAAGTATGTAATTATGTTAGCTTCTCTTATTTTAATTCCAATTTCACATATATCGCTGATGCATTTGGAAAGAGCTTACAAGGCCATTATTTGGGCTGTGATAAAAGAGTGATATACACATCATTCACAAATGCTGTAATCTTTTCTGACTCAGATTTTTCAGTAATATAAGTGTTATTTTAAAAAAGTGTTATTTTAAAAAAATAAGTATTTATGCATAAAATGTTTCATCTTTAAAAATTGTTTCCTATATGATTCAAATCAACATCAGTTTTCTGATACCCAAGAATTACATGCAGTCAAGAGTTCCAACTGCCATTTGTAATATTGAAGACGTGAAGCAAACCTTTATGAACATGAGTTCTTATGAACAGAAGCACAGATTGTTTGCATCTCTAGTGGCAAATCCTGTGTCAAGCTGTTTTACAATCTGTACTACCAGTATAATATTATTCTTTAAAATTTCTGTGGGTATTCATGTTGTTACTGTCAGATGGAATGCTAACCTCACACTGATATATTTGTCTATTTCATCCTATCCTACCTCAAAAGTTGCAGTCTATAGGCATCACCACTTTTCAATGTGAAAAGATGTTTACATACGTGTAGGTAAGACATGTTGCATTCAAAATTCACTTTTTCAGAATAATTTACAAAATTCATGCTACTATGTGAATACAAAAGTTTCAAGAGACAATTGCTATAAACATCACTTGAAAAATTCTTTGAAGAGTTGACAATACAAAGAGCCCTAATTGAAATAAACTTCAAAAAGTACCCAGCCTATTATAATAGATAAAACATTTATGTCTTCTAACCTTAAAAAAATAAAACAAACAGCAACAGCAACAACAAAAGGCAAGAAAGTGAGATTCATGATCAAGAGAGTAAACAGTCAATGAAAGCAGATACAGAGGTATCCCAGATTGGTTTTAAATTAAATATGATAAAAGTCCAAAAAATCTAGTGGAAAAACTATACAGCATGTATGAGGAAAGGGAAATTTTCAAGAGATATGTGGAGGTTGAAAAAAGGGAATGCTATATATGATAAATGTATCACAATAGCCTATGTGAGTGTTTATAATACTTCAATGTTGTTTAACATGCAATATAAGATATATTCCCAATAAAAGGGACAATAAGGCATATTGCCATGATTTATCATTGGCTTCTTTTCACATGCAATAGATTTTTAAAATAACTATGTGACACCTGGTTAAAGAGGAGAAGTTTAACATAAGCAATAGTTTCCACTCCTTCCTAAAATATCATTTTTAAACAGCTATTTTTGAAAGAGGAATAAGCTCTAAGAACAAAGAGAAAAATGCTGGAAACTGAAACCAGATGGAAGAATAGTAATTGGTTAAATAGATCGAAGAAAGCTGAATCCTAACGCAACAATGAAATGTGAGAATCTCGCATGTGACCCGATGCACACCAACGAATCAATGACTCAGGAGTTGGAAGTATCAAGTACTCATGGAAGTTGAAAAAGGTGGCAGAATGAAATCAAGGTCAGTTGAAAGTTTGTTTGGACCTCTAGATCATCACTTCTCTTCCTCTGTATAGCTAAGGATCTACTACATTAAACACACACACACTCTTTCACACACACACACGTGTACACCCCAAGTAGGCAGATGATTGGTGGTTTATCAACAGGGGAAGAATAATTAAAATATCTTTGGTCTAATTTGAAGACAGAATACTATACTAAAAACAAGGAAATTGAGGGAAATTTAAATGCCAAATACATTATCTTGCCAGGATCCCAGAACTGAAAGCCCTAATTTATGTCCTGTAAGCCACTTGAAAGAGTTTTCCTGGGAGTCTGGCCAGCCCAATAGAAAAGTCTTGAAGGTAATAACATCAAGGATTTCTCTAATAAGCAGCCCTGCTAGATTACCCCACAGGGAAACACATGGTCTTTTCCAAATGCATAGAATCTTCAGTCAGTCTTTAGTACCCTTTTTAAAATACAAGTCTACAGTAAAAAATGAATAGACGTTTGAGACACATCTCTACTGTGAAAGACAAAAGCCAAGACAAATACAGAAACAAGTAACAGAGAAAAGTGATTACAAAGAGAGAAGAAAATCACACACACACACACACACACACACACACACACACACACAAATACACACACGCTTAAATAATTTTCAAAGAAATAAAAAGAATGAGAATATAGTAAAAAAAAGGGGGAGACATTTATAGAACAAAGAAATGAGTTCCTGGAAAATAAATATATAATATTAGAAATGAAAAGATTAGTAAGATAAATGGAAGATAAAGTTGAGAAAATCTCCTAGAAAGTAGAACAATGAGATTTTTAAAAAAGGAAATAAAATAAAATAGGCTAGAGGACTAAGCTAGGGTTCGTAACATCCTAATAATAGGTGTTCCACAAGAAAATCAGAAAAATGGAGATGGAAGAAGAAAGAAAAGCAAAACAAGTCGAGAAATTATTCCAGAGCTTAGATTCATGATTCTACATTGAAACATTCACTTGGTATCCAGTGTGATAGGTGAAAATAGCCTCATCCAATAGCATTGTCTCATTGGCCAGGCAGATTGTAAAACACACAACTTTAGGGGCAATGTTGTAAATGACAATGTGAATGAATGTCCTTTCACATGTGCTTTCTGTACTAGTGCCCTGGACCACTGCACTTCAGTGGTCCTTTTCAGCAATGTATGCCATCGTGAATTTTTAGAAAGCAAGATACAGAGAAAATCTCAAGGAATTTCTGAGAAGGAAGCTTCTTATAAAGACATCAGATTTCTCAACAATAATATTGGAAGCTAGAAAACAACAGAGAAAAATCTATGAAACTCTCAGGGAAAAATGCTTTCCCAAATATAATCCCATAAGAAGTCAATTGTGAGCATAAAACTGATATTTTCATACATCCAAGCTATCAACAAATGTACCTCCCAATGTGCTTAGGAAGCTCCTGGGCATCTGATCCAGCAAAATCAGAAAGGAAAACAGATTATGGAAAGTATGTGATTCAGAAAACTGGAGATCCAAATTAAGAAAGAGAATAGAATTCTTAGTGTGATGGTGTAGGGAGAGTTGGGAATGAACAAGTCTAGGTCAGAACACGAAATTTCTGGAAAGTGTTTCTCCAAAAATATGAAATTGATAGAATAACTAATATAACTGAATGAACTAAAGGGAGATTACAAAATTAGTGACCAAATTGGGGATAGCTAAGTAATAAACATTTTGAAAACTGAGCAAACATGTAAAAAGGGGCAATTTTTAACTATAAAGAATTTTTTAAAAAGCACAGGAATGAAAATTAATCATGGCCTACCATATGGGTCAGTTGGGAAAGCCATCATATAATCATGAAAGTTTTAGTAATGTAAATATTAAATATCAATCTTATATACAGGAAGTATATAAGGATAATGACGAGATGAGAGAATAATAACAGAGGGGAGGTATGATGGGTTATGCATGAAAAAGAGTCAGTCTTCCGCTTCTGCAGTGGGAAGTAAATTGATAATGCCACAAGAGAAAACTCAAAAAGTGGTGGATATATACAGGGGACACTGAAAAACTAAGGGCTGCCTCTGTGAAGTAGCAAGCCTGGGTGGGGTTGCAATACCACTGCTGTGGAACAAGGTGTGTGGAACTATTTCTCTCTTTAAATTGTCTGCACAATATAGGAAAATCTGCACTTCAGATATGATGGGGTCATCTGATTTAATCATTTGTTGCACAGCTGGTACCAGTATTTATGGAAGTTGTCTCTACGTGCATGAATGGCTCCCTCCATTCTTGATAATCACTTGTGTTTCCTGCTGAAAATTGTCAACTGGCTGGTCAATTGCCTAATTCTTACCAGTCCCAGTCTCTGGGAGTAGACACTGGACCCTCAATCGACATATATCTTTGGGCCCTAGGTGACCATGGACTATCAGGAACTGTGATAACGCTACTTAAACGGATTTTAAGTATCACCCTTATCTAGAACTTCAAAGTTGTTTGGATCCTATAATTTGGGCTATGGTAGTATAATTTTGTGCTTAAAATCTTTGTAGTGGTTAGGAGTCAGTCTGCCACTTAGACTGCCTGGATTCTCACCTTGACTCCAGAATTACTGCTTCTATGACATTAGGCAGCTCCTTAGCCAACCTGAACCTCAGTTTATTGATTTAGAAAGTGGGATGAATAGTACTACCTACCTCATAGGATTAAAAGTTAAATGAAATCCATGTAATGAGTTTATTGCAGTGCTTGGCATTTAGTAAATTCAAAAGAGATGTCAGCTGTTATTTTTATTATGTTCTCAGCTCCAAGCTTAATGGTCTATCATTCCCCGTGAACTCCTCAGCTTCTTCAGTAGCCTGGACCATGCGGCTGCCAGTGCCATCCAGCAACTTGGAGCTTTGGAGCTTTTATGCAAATGAAACTACAGGGGCTGTCTGTAGCTTTCCAGACATCCTCAAAACAAGTATGCAAATTGGATTTAAACAGCCAGCTTGGATTACATATGAGGAAATGATTCCAACACTTACAAACACCTTCGGTAAAAATAACAAAAAGACAAGACCATGATCAAATATAGTGAAAGGAAAATAAGACTCCAAAGGTATGACTTTGACTTTTTACTTAGATATATTTTGGGCCTGTATAACATTCACAAAGACACAAAACCCGAAAAGAAGGTAAATATACAAAGAAACTGAGAATAAAAAATTCTGCACCAGTATAGAAAAAAGAATGAGAACAGACATAAGATTTTAAGAAGAAAGTTGTCTAACTGTAAGGACAGCATAAATCCACCCAGGTAATTAAAACACTCTATAATAATCTAAGATGTGGCTATAATTTGATTGTATCTGGATCCTCAGAGTCCTGAAGTTCCTGAAAAAATTCTAAAATATCTATGAGTTCTGCTTCTAATTTCAGTTTATCATTGATTTGCTTAAAATAATCCAGTAAGGACAAGCAATAAGGAACTATGTAAAGGAAGGGTGGTAAGGATCTAACAAACACAAATTTAACTTGTGTCAAGGTATCTCAAAGGGTATTTTTCGTCTAGATGCAATTATAATTCCAGATGATGTACCAGTAAAAGATGCATTATGACATTTTAAACTTGAACCACAACTCATTTGTTCAATTATTTAAACACTATGCTCTTATGTAACAATAAAAACACTTATTTGATGAGATAATGAACAATACTTTCTTTTCTCCTCCACTCATGGATTGGAATCAAAAATAAGACTGAGACATAAATGAAAAGGGTACTTAGACTGCCATCTAGTACACATTTTTTTGTATAGCATAATTTCCAAAGCTGTTTGAATAACATCTCTAGCACTGGAACAAATATATGCTTAAGCACAATTGCTTTTTTTAATGTATTGAAAATTGTGTATGAGACATCCTTTTCATTCTTTGACCTAAATTCTTCTCCTAAATATTAATTTGTGAATGTTTCAATCTATATGTCAATTTATTATTACTTCATTCACCTGGCCCAGATATAGAATTTTAATCTACTAAGGACTTTCTTCATAGGCTTCATTTGAAATATTCTTCCTAACCTGTTATTTTCCTTCTCTGGAAAGTATACAAAGATTTGAGCCAGGAGTCTCTCAGGATTCAACAACCTTTGTAAAACTATTTACCTTTTTCAACGAGAAGGCATTTTTTTTATTGGCACAAGAATAGTTATACTAATGATTAAAATAAAGTGGAAATAGTTCCATTAACGGTTCTCCCGGACTGTGTTCCGATGTCTATTTGTAAGCCTCCTGCCACTAACAACATAAGTCCGTGTGCACTCTAGCTCAGACAAACCACCAGGGATTAGTAGACACAAAAACAGCCAAATAGTACATCCGAAATGAGCAAAACAAAGCAAGACCTGAAGACTTCTTCTGAACACCTTTGAGATTAGCATTAAACCTTGATCAGTAAATGTTTTAACTTAGCATCAGATAGGAATGGGCTACAATCCCAAGGACATTTAAGAATATAGCAGAAACTTCAGGTCTTTCGCATGTCCTTGGAGCTCTTGCAGAAAACAAAGAAATGCTCAGCTTTGTTCCAGGATACAAAGCAAACAACAACTTGACTGAACTGTTGACAGGTAATCTTGGGCTATTCAACTCAATTTTATTGCATCCATTTTTACTGAGCTTTTTTTATGGACCAGAATAGACTTTGGAGATATAAGTACGAATAAGTCATGGTGTATCTCATGGACAACTTACCATATGGTGATGATACAAATTTCAGTATTTAGAAAACTTTCAAAAGGTTAAATTGTGATAAAGTGAAAAATCTACTCTTGCAGATTTTCTGTTGGAGATTAGATAATGACCCGTCAGTTATAGAGCTGAAAAGATTCCTATACTGAGAGGAAACTTAGATATCTTAGATGCCATTTTAATGCATCATTCTCTGGTTTTGTTATGAATTGAAATATTTCAATACTAAATAAAAGGGAAAGATAACAGACCATTCTATTTTATTAAGAAGTACAATAGTTTTACACATTGGCAAAGCTTTGAATAATCAAGTACCTTAAAATATTAATGAATCAGGAAATGAACTTAAAGGTTTTTTTTCAGTAATCTCTGCATTGTAGAAATGTAATGTCAACATAAGTGCTAAAATCAAAACACAGAACTGTAAGATAACTTAAGAATACATAACCATTTATCCACTTTATCTTTCAATGTGTTAGGTTTCTTTTCAATAATTTTTATCTGATCTTAGAATATTTAGCTTGAAAAGACAAGCTCGGGATAACAGTCCTATTCTATGCTGCCAAATGACTATGCAAAGCCCAATTCGTTTCTGCAGTGTGCCACATCAGCACCTTTCATTCAGCCATATCTCACTTTATGATTTACTTTAATTTAAAGAGCCTATGAAGATCTGAATCCCCAAAGAAGCAAAACCAATTATTTATGCATATTTCAAAATGTAAGAAATTCAGCCAAAGCTCAATTTCAAAAAAAATAAACAAAAAACAATGCTTTAAAGGGGTTCATTAGCACACTCACACACAAATGTAAGTGAACAAAGCATTCAATTCAATAAATATGAATTGAATCAATTCGTATTATTCAACTCCTCCGTAGAATAAATTTTAATGCAATTCAGCTTCCTTGTTTTCACGTTAGATGCTCTCTTAAATTGATGTAAACGCAATATACCTACCCTTTTTCATCTTTCACTTCATCTCCTCCATGAAGTTTTCTTTCTAGACAAATATCTCTTAATAGGAGACCACTCATGTCAGGTCTCTTTGGTCTGTGTTTCCACTTGTCTGCTATATTAGTTTGCTTGGGCTGCTATAACAAAGTACCAAGACTGGGTGGTTGAAACAACAGAAATGTATTTCCTCAATTCTAAGGTCCAGGTCTCTACAGAGTTGGTTCTGAAGCCTCTCTCCTTGGCTTCTAGATGGCCATCTTATTCTGATGTTTTCACATGGTCTTCTGTGTGTGTCTATGTTCTAATCTCCTCTTATTATTAAGACACCAGTCATAATAATGGGAGTATGAGTGGGATTAAGACCCACTCAGATGACTCATTTTTGACTAGATGACTGGATTTCTTGTAACTCCTAATGCTTTAAGATTTTTCTCACTATCCAATAATCCAGCATCTTTAGAAAAATGTTCAACTCCAAGGGAGAAAGTTATTTATAAAAGGAATGAATATAGGTTGTTAGCTTTATAAAAGAGTTTATGAAAATTAGTAATAATCCTTTATCTGTTTCTCTGATCTGTACCTTCTCATTTCATATTTTCCTAAAGATATCCAGAGTCATATCTAAAGTCGTCACTCCCTTTAGTAAAAGTTCTATAAATGTCAGATCTATGGCCAAATATGAAACATAAACCAACTTACCCTACTTATGAATTTACATACCTACAATTAAGCCTGGGTCTGTGTGAACTATACATTTCATGACAACTGTAAATTCAGAAATATTTGTTATTGCATCCTTCTGAAAAATATAGATACAAGAGAAGTATTATGAGGACCCTAAATCACTCCCTGTGCACTAAGCACTACAGGCCAAGAAGGTGAGCAATCAAGTTCAACCATTCAACAAATTATTTCAGTGTGAAGTCTGCTTACATGCTTTCCTTAGATTTCAACTTTGCTTTCCTGTGTAGGCTTTGAATTTTGACAACTCATGTGTACGTTAAAAGAAAAAAATTAAGACATTTTTAAATTTTAAAGATCATCCAATATTTTAATTACTTTCAGCAAAAGTTTTTTTCAAGTAGTTGGCCATTCAATAGAAGTCCAAAATTCTTATTTTCAATATATTTTAATCTTATGCTATTGCACATATTATTGTTAATGACTTAAATTACTATTAAGATTCTTGAAATTTCCAATGACCTTAGTATCCTTCATCTTGTAAATACAGAAAAATAGTTAAACACAGTCAATCAAAATGAGGAATTGATTTGAATTAATTCTCAGAGATTGACAAATATCTAAGAATATGACATGATTATTTCAGTCCTAGTAATTTCCAAATTACTATTATTCAGACTATAGAGGATTTATATTAAATAGTGAATTGAATACACATGCTTTTATTTTTATTGGGTAATATATGCAATAATTGATTGAAGTTATTATAGCCATGACTAGTTGGTTCATCTCATTACCTAAATGTCATCATAAAAATATCCTAAGATAATAGAACTTTGAGCAAGTAAATATTGATGTGGGATAAAATAGATGTCTCACACTGGCAGTTGGATTTTGTCTTAAGTGAATTTGTTTTACTTGGCACAACCAAGACAAAAGAAATGTTAGCGGACAATAATTATTATCTGAAGACTTTAAATAAAATTCCATATTCGTGGCTTATTTTGAAAAATTGTTTATTTTATGACAAAGATCAACTTCCCTAGATGGTGACAGTCAGAGGGAATGGAGTAATCACTGTTCTGTTCAGTGAGGACAAACAAGACCTCATTTCACCACAGCCTCTGCCACTGCCTATTGTTATCCTTAAATACATTCAGGTCCCTCCTGGCCCCATACGCATTTATATTCATAACGCTTTATATCAAAGGAGAAAGATGGAAAGGATAAAGAATTTGAGGTGTTGTCCAGGTTTGGATGAAGCTCTTGGCTGAGCTGAGAATGTTGTAAGACACATCACTACTGGTCAAAGTATGGACACTTATTTTTCAAGAATATAAATAGCTAGAAAAAAAAATAGAATGTGTTTTATAGAACTTTGTAATGTTCAAAACATAATGGGGGCACCTGGGTGGCTCAGTTGATTGAGCTTCAACTCTTGATCTCAGCTCAGTTCTTGATCTTAGGGTCATGAGATCGACCTCTGTGCTAGGCCCCACATTGGGGGTAAAGCCTGCTTAAAAAATAAACAAACAAACATTCTGAATCCTTTAGTATTAAGTGTATTTTATTGACATCTAAATCTTTGAAATTGGTGGTCAATGTAGTTAACATAAAGCAACTTATCATTCAGTACAATGTTCATGTAACCAGAAAAAATAATTCCTTTAATGATTTATGTACAAAGAATATAGCTTAAAATGGTTTACACAGTTCTTAAAAATCTTTTTAAGTTATTCTTTTAGTAAGGGGCCTATATGAGTTACTTATATAATGGTTCTAGAAAAGGATCAGAAAGGAAGAATAATAAAATGTATCTTATGCTGTGGTTACAATATAGTAATCAAGTCTATAATTTCACCAAATCAGTTGGACAACATTATGAGTTAAGGTAAAAGCCATATTGCTCAAACATTGATATTTTTAGCCTTCAAAAGAAGACCCATCTAGTATTGCCAATAAAGTAAGATTTTGAGAGTCTCCTGATATTCATTTTTTTTCAGTAAGAAAATTAATTAGAATTATTATCTTATAACTAAATTTCTAAACTGTCTAGTTAAGATTAAATATATAAGACACTGGAAACTTAAAATAGATTTCTAAAGGTAATTAAGGAGAAATATCCCTTTGTACAGATAGTACTGAGGACATGAGAAAAATTTAATGTTTTAATAAAAGAATATATGAGCATTACATTCTTTACAATGTGATTAAAATATACCAAAATAACATATTCACAGAGGAGAAAAATGCATTTTCACCTGTGCTTTAATTTTAAACAGCTGAGAGAAAGAAAGAAAAAAAAAGAAAGAGAAAGAAAAGAATTAAAGA
The DNA here is from genome assembly GCF_027475565.1 of Acinonyx jubatus. Taxonomy (NCBI): domain Eukaryota; kingdom Metazoa; phylum Chordata; class Mammalia; order Carnivora; family Felidae; genus Acinonyx; species Acinonyx jubatus. The sequence continues at coordinate 162,989,199 of NC_069382.1, read as the reverse complement.
AAGAAAGAAAGAAAGAAAGAAAGAAAGAAAGAAAGAAAGAAAAAGAAAGAAAGGAAGGAAGGAGGGAAGGAAGGAAGGAAGGAGAGGGGAGAGAAAGGGAGAGAAGGAGGAAAGGAAGGAAGAAAAAAACAAGGAAATTATGATATATAGAATCTTCGTGGTAAAAGTGACCTAAGAAGTCATCAAACTGAGCTACCTAAACTAGTTAATAAAAGAATGCTTTCTAGAAAATGGTAAGGCCATTCTTAATGAATTAAATGCAACTGTTACATAGGTTAATAAATTAGTAAATGCTAACATTAAGCCAAAATCTTCCTTTCTTCTATTTCTGTAGGTCAACCTTATTTTGACCTTTGTATCTGGAAAATTAGTCATTTTTCATTTTGCACTTCATCGTGAAGACATAACTTCAAAAAGAGTGTAGTAATTCTGGTTTGCTTACTTTTGGGAGTAAGTCAACCACGTTGGAAATATGGCCTGGTATCTTTCAGGCATTCTTTGTCCTCTGGAAATGTTAAGACATTAACTCTAGCTATGACTCCTATTAACAAGAATTATTGCTATTGAGTTTCCAAATTATTCAACTATTTTTATTTGTTTGATTAAGTTTTTTGGTGTTTTTTGCGAGGCTTTTTGTTTGTTTGTTTGTTTTTGTTTCTTTGTCCACCACCCACCCCTGAAGCTTTGCATAGAATCATTTCATTACCCCCGTCAGAGAAAATACAACAAAAAATTTTTTGCAAGTTTTTAAGTGAGCGTGACCTGGGGTTAATTTGAGTTCTGTTAGGTCACACTAGCCAGCTAATCAGTGCACTACCCTCTCATGTTTACTAGAAAAAAACAATGTGAACCAAATATTCAAACTCAATTTCTAAGTTTAAATTAAGGCATTATTGTCACTCAAGAATTTTTCAAGTAGACCAAATTATCAGTCCTTTCCCTACTATACATCTAGATATCTCATTCTGAAAACAAATCTTTTCCATGGAAATGTTCACAAATGCAAAAATTCAGTAAGTCAAGCAGTAGTAGAGGGAAAAAAATGTCTTTTGAAAAGTCCTGCCTGATATAATTTATTCAAGACTATTCACCAAACATGTTGAACTACTTTGAGAAGAAAAGTACTACTTTGCCATTTGGCTATTTGCTTAAGAGACATAACCTATTACTTGGAACCCCTATGCTTGCAGTTACAATTTCCTGTGGAAACAGTGATAGACCGAATTATTTGTTCTCAACATTTACACCCCACCCCCACGTCAACAGTATGATAACACCTGTCCAATGTTATAAGATCTGCTAATGAATAATGTGGGAAGAGTATATATCCCTGCCTCATTGATTTTTAGGCTTAACCAGGTGACATACTCTTGACAATGGGATGTGTGAGTAGATGTGCTGTTGATCACGTTAAGCAGAAACTTTAAAATTATTCTAGAGTCTGTTTCGGGCTCTCTTGTGTTACCATTCTATGCTATGAGAATAGCATGCCCCAGATAAGGGTAGATTCTTCAGCCCAAGACCTGAGATTAAAAAGGACTTTGGTGCAGACTTACCACTGGTCACCAGTCTGGAACACAATCACGGTAGCCCGGCAGACTTTATGACCTCTCGGGAAGAAATAAATGTGTTTTGGGCTGTAAGTCCCTAAAATCTGGAAGTTACATAGCATAATCTAGCAAAAAATGATTAATGTGCTAGCTGGTACCTTTGATCATAGTCTCAGATGAGGTTTGTTATCCCCCAAAAGGCCAAGAGTTACTAGTACATAATGTGCCCTGACAGCACACAGGGATGTGGATATTTAGCAATTCTCTGCTGTATTTCATCATGATACTCTGCCAAGCCAGATAAGTCAGCCTCCAGGTTCACCCTAGGAAAAGATTTTCACGTTAATCATGATTATCATTTAGTTTATCCTCACAATATGGAAAAGTAAATTACTCTAGTGTTTTAGCCTCTAACTTCTTCATTGAAGTCTTACTTGTTCCTTGCTGAAATCTTTTTTGCACCCCTGGATTTCTAATTAACAAAGGTTAAGAACTAGAAAACTGTTATGATGAAAGTTGCATTCCAATCTTTTCCAAGCATTTTAAAATATGAATAGTCATTTAAATATCTGAAGCATATGTCTGTTCTATCTTCAACTATATATTACTGAAAGATGTCACACATGCTACTAATCTGTTGTTCAATACTCGATGTCCAGATTTCTGAAATTCCTGGCCTCATAATTTGCAAGATACGGAGATCCATAGAGCAACACTCAACTTCACTGGCCTGTTGTAGATAAGCACACTGAGGTCCAGAGGTTAAAGATATGATTAAGCTCGCACACCTGTGAAAGTCAGAACTCAGACTTTGGCCTATGATTTGTACTCTTAATCTTCTCACTGTTACTAAAACATGCTGTGATTTAAAAGAGTCTGAACAAATAGCCTCTACACTGATTGACTTGAGCATTAATAGGTAAACAGAATTTGAGAACATTCAGGAATGTTGTCATTCTTTTTTTTTTTTTAATTTTTGTTTAAGGTTTATTTATTTTTGAGACAGAGAGAGACAGAGCATGAACAGGGGAGGGTCAGAGAGAGGGAGACACAGAATCTGAAACAGGCTCCAGGCTCTGAGCTGTCAGCACAGAGCCCGACACGGGGCTCAAACTCACGGACCGCGAAATCATGACCTGAGCCAAAGTCGGCCGCTTAACCAACTGAGCCACCCAGGCGCCCCAGGAATGTTGTCATTCTTGATCAGCCCTTGACAAAACTTAATACCATGATTGTCTAAGGGCTTCAGATGCAAAACTGTTTAAAGTCCTAAGAAGTTTCCCTGTGACCTACTCTCCCTTTATTGTTCTTCAATAATTCTATTCAAAGTTTCTGAACTAGCTTCTGGGTGCATTTGGTGATTGTTAAGGACATGGCAAGTAAGAATATGACTCAAAAAATATAATTCACATCTCCAGAAGTCAAATACAGTATATGCACAGGAAATTCCCAAGAATATATTTTAGAAATCAATCACCACTTATATCTACTTTTATGCATAATTTGGTCACTGGAAAATACGCAGTGCAATCAAATTAATTCAACAGTTTTTAACTGCCTAACATTTATCAGGCACCCTCTTATATATGAGAAATACCGAGGTGAATATATTATGGCATTTGTTCTCAGAAGTGTCCACGTTCAAAAACAGACACCCAGAGATCTAAGAGCTGGTGTGGCCCTTTCACTGTGAAATCATATAATCTAAATCTTTAATTTATGTAAATGTAGTCATGAAGACCACAGCACCCCTCTTTCCTGCATGAAACATATATCTATGACCTTTTATTTTATTTCTCTTTTATTTTAAAAATTCTGCTGTTCTTGAACACTAATCCTGAAGCCAGTTCTATCAGAGGGTATGGCATTAGTTGCCAAGGGTGGCCTCTTTATATTGCTTTGAAAAGTTGAATGTGATTTTCATGCAAAACATACTTAAATGTTATATTAGCATTCCTCAAATGCCTCCCCTTTCCATCTGTGTTGATAAGCATTCAAATATGTCCACTAAAGACATTTTTACATTATTTTCTCAAATGTGAGCCCATTTTAATTTAGCAGGCAATTATTTTGAGTGAATGGAAGTTAAATACGTGACTTTTTAGCTAATTTACTCTGGTTAATATTAATTCCCAGCAAGTAATTGCTTTAGAGACTGTAAAGATGAAGGCGCTTATGGTACCACGAGCCTCCTTAACCGCACAAGCCCGCGCAGTGATGGCCAGCTTGAACTGCCAACCTCTGAGAGAAGGAGAGCTGATACGTCAATGAAACATTTTGTTCCCTTCGTGTAAATTATGCCTCATTTTCTCACAGGACTCCCTAGAATGAAGGCAGACAGTGGGACTGAAGCAATTCATGGCTGCAAATTTTAGGAAATGATAAAAGACACATTTCAAAATGCCAGATCTGTGATTCATGTCTGTTACTTCTTTTAAGACATGGCTCACAATTCACCTTTCAAAGAAACCTTTCCTTCTATTCCCATCTGTGAGTAAGGTGACCTTATAGTTTATTGTCTAATGGAACACTGTTAGCAGTGAAATGGGGCTATAAATAATGGGGCTGAGACAACAGGCATAAACTGGGCTGTCTCTTTGCCAAACTGGGATGGATGGCCACCCTACCCATGAAGCCACCACTATCCCTTCAAGATTCTAATAGTATTTACTGCAGGTTTTACTTACTTGACATTCAGCATATGCTACTGGGTGTTACTTATATTTTATGTGTGTGTTCTGGAGACTTGATTTGCTTTTTAGTATCTTTTGAGAGGAGAAGGAGGATGGCTTTCACTTGTTTGTTACTCCAGATCCTAAATCAAACCTTATATATCACATGCACTCACTAGATATGTTTAAGGCAGTGCATGAACAGAATTAATACTTAATTTATGTTTGTTGAAGGAATCTCGAGAAACACAGAGCCCATGGGTTCTGCTATATATATGTTTATATATTTATATATTTTTATGTATGTATATACATAACATCCTTTATAGTAAAAATATTTTATAATAAAGGATTAGTTTACATGACCATGGAGGCTGAGAAGTACTAAGATCTATAGCTGGTAAACTGGAGACCCAAGAGAGCCAATGTGTGGTTCCAGTTTGAGTCATGAAGACCTGAGAACCAGGAGAGTTAATGATGTGAGTTCCAGTCTGAAAACCAACATGCTCAAGGCCCAAAAAAGAGCTGAATTTTCACTTCAAGTCCTAAAGCAGGAAAAGACTGATTATCTCAACATAATCAGTCAGGAATTTCCTTCTACTTGTGGGAAGGTCAGCCTTCTTGTTCTACTCTGGCTTTCAACTGATTGAATAGGCCCGCAAAATGGGGAGGACAATCTGCTTCACTCAGTCTATTGATTCAAATGTTAATCTCATATGAAAACACCCTCATAGACGCACCCAGAATAGTGCCTGACCAAATATCTGGGTACTCCGTGATCCAATCAAGTTGACACATAAAATTAACCATCACAGAATGAATTGCATGATATTTGTAATGACAGTGACTTCAGTTAATATGATCATAACATTATCTGGACAATTTGATTTGGGCTAAGTATGTATAGTTTATTTCTACTACAAAATAATAATCTTCACTGCTTCCACAGGATCTCCTCAAAACGCCTAGATCTACTTATTAATACTAGTAATGATGACAATTTAGAAACCGTAAAGATACAAGGTAAAAGGTACAGTTTCTGCCTTCAGAGATGAATATACATGAAAGATGACTCATAATGGAGTCATGTAATGTCTGTAGTACAAACAAAATACAGCACAGAGTGGCAGGAAGTTTTCAGTCTGGAACTTACATTTCAGTAACCTCTATACCATTTTGGAGAGACTTGCATTTGAATCCAGCTTTGTGAATTAACGGCTGTGTCATCGTTGACTTGCAGACCTTCATCTACCCTGCCATTGAACATTAACAATAATAAACTGTTGTCATAATTGTTAGGATTAAATGAGTTGTGAGACTAGCACACAGAAAGTACTTCTGTAAATTATTATTGTTATAATCATTGTTACTGCTATTAACATTATCATTATCATTATATCAACAGCTATGAATTTGGAGCCTTCCTTCTTCCTATGTTGTCATTAATGTGGAGAATACTAAACCCAAAGGGTTACTGTGAAGACTAAATGCTATAGCATATGTTGAAGTATTTAGTTGACTTAAAATATTATACGTTATTTATTGGAAATATTACTGTCATTGCTGTGGAACAGGTGGAAATATCCATAGATGGCACAGCTATGTCTGTTAGCTACAAGTATTTATCATTGAAAAGTGACTGGGCCAACAAATGATTCAAAGAACTGTTCTCTTCCACGTTTTCATTTTTCTGTTATATTCCTTCCTTCTATTCTTTTGTAAGAATACATGATTGGGTATGAAACAGAAAACACCCAAATCTGAGGTTGCAATAGCCAGGGGAATGTATGTAGAAAATTATTGGAAGCAAACAAAAAGTGAGGGAGATACTTTCAGAAGTGACCCTCAAACAGAAAGATTTTTCTCTTGGGGTGCCTCGGTGGCTCAGTGGTTTGAGCATCTCTGACTTAGGATCAGGTCATGATCTTGCAGGTGAATTCGAGCCCCACATTGGGCTCACTGCTATCACTGCAGAGACTGCATCAGATCCTCTATTCCCCTCTCTCTGCCCCTCCCTTGCTTGCTCTCTCTCTCTTTCTCAAAAACAAATGTTAAAGAAGAAAAGATTTTCTCTTTTGGCCAAAAGCCAGAAATGTCTATATGAGCCTTATTCTCACCACATAACTTTCAGAAAGTCATTCTCTCCCATAGTGGAAAGTAAATATGAAAATGCACACATACAAGAATCAACTTCGTAAAGAGTATTCTTTAGCTAAAAGGAAATAGAAATAGAAAAGCTACAGATATAAAGCTGAAATTTCCTCCAAGACTAAACTTTGAATGGATTCAGACCAAGAGGCTGAGCATGTGAATTAGAATTTTGGGTCCAACATAAGCATGGGATCATTTAAAGACACACTAGCGTGCAAACCCACACCATCACAAAACACAGCAATGTAGAACTAGGAGTTGAAGAAAGAGGATCCAAATAGGAGCTGAGTGACTAAATATTGAGGGTCCAATTCAGTCAAAGTACAAAGTACAATTGTAATTGTATATTAATCATAATTGGGTGTGTTAATATTTATACTTAAGGGCACAGGAAAGGATGCCTCAGAGGTCATGAGATTGAAAATGGAAGTAAAATCTTGTGGATTTTCAAATATATAACCTTTTCTTAATTTTTTCCCTGAGTTTCCAGAAACATGGGGTAGTGGGCATTGTGGATTGCATTCCAAGTCCATGGATTGGGTGGAATGATACAATTGCAATGATGGTTGGACATAGCTAGAGATGCATTTCGCCCTAGCACAATAGCATGCCAGGTTGACTCATCTTTTAAACATTATCATGAAATGTTTAGGCATAAAAAGGTATAGACTGTATTACAATCAACATCTGTATTCCCATCACCCGGTTTAAGATACAACATTTTAACTTTTCTCCCTTGAAGCAATTCCTCCCTAGTATGTGATGCTTTTCATTTCCATTCATATAGTTTTTTACTACACATGTCCTCATAAACAACATATGTTATTTTGCATGCCTTAAAATTTAAACAAGTATCTTAAATATTCTTCTGAAATGTTCTTTTTTTCCAGTATAATTAATATACGTTGTTATATTAGTTTTAGGTATACAATATAGGATTCAATAACTCATTACTCAGTGTACATGATGATAAGTGTACTTTTAATATTTCTCAACTATTTCACCCATTCCCCCCCCAACCAACTCCCCTCTGGAACAATCAATTTGTTCCCTATATTTAAGAGTCTGTTTGTTGTTTGTCTCTTTTTAAAATTTGTCATTGGGTTTGTTTTTAAAATTCCACATATGAGTGAAATCATATGATATTTGTATTTTTCTGACTAACTTATTTTGCTAGTTAGTAAAGCAAAATACTGGAGCCATTCATGTTGTTGCAAATGGCAAAATTTCATTCTTTTTTATGGCTGAACAATATTCCATTCACCTCTTCTTTATCCATTCATCAATTGATGGACACTTGGGCTGCTTTTGTATCTTGGCTATTGTAAATAATGCTTTTATAAATATGGAGGGGCATGTATCCCTTTGATTTAGTGTTCTTGTATTCTTTGGGTAAATACCCAATAGTGCCATGGCTGGATAATAAGGTAGTTCTATCTTCAGCTTTTTGAGGAACCTCCATACTGTTTTCGACAGTAGCTGCACCAGTTTGCATTCCCAACAACAATGCATGAGGGTTCCTTTTTCTACACATTCTCACCAACTTTGTTGTTTCTTGTGCTGTTGATTTTAGCCATTCTGACAGGTGTGACATGTTTTCACATTGTAGTTTTGATTTGCATTTCCCTGATAATGAGTGATATTGAGCGTCTTTCCATGTGTTTGTTGGCCATGTGGATGTCTTCTTTGGAGAAATGTCTATTCATGTCTTCTGCCCATTTTTAGTTGGATTATTTGGGTTTTCAGTATTGTGTTATATATGTTCTTTATATATTTTGGATACTAACTCCTTACTAAATATGGCATTTGCAACTATCTTCTCCCATTAAATAGGTTGCCTTTTAGTTTTGTGGACTGTTTCCTTTGCTGTGCAAAACTTTTTTTTTTATTTTTATGTAGTCCCAATAGCTTATTTTTGCTTGTGTTTCCCTTGCCTCAGGAGGCATGTATAGAAAAATGTTGCAATGGCCAATGTCAGAGAAATTACTGCCTGTGCTCTCTTTTAGGATTTTTCTGGTTTCAGGTCTCACACTTAGGGCTTTAATCCATTTTGAGTTTACTTTTGTGTATGGTGTAAGAAAGTGGTCCAGTTTCATTCTATTGCATGTAGCTGTCCAGTTTTTCCAATATCATTTGTTGAAAATACTATCTTTTTCCCATCACATATTCTCACTTCCTTTGTCGAAGATTAATGGACCATATAATAATTGGTTTATTTCTGGGCTTTCTATTCTGGTCCATTGATTTTTATATCTATTTTTGTGCCATAATCATACTGCTTTGATTACTACAACTTTGTACTATATCTTTAAATCTGGGATTGTGATACTTACAGTTTTTTTCTTTTTCAAGCTTACTTTGGTTATTTGGGGTCCTTTGTAGTTCCATTCAAATTTCAGGATTATTTGTTCTAGTTCTGCGAAAAATGCTGTTGGTATTTTGACAGGAATTACATTAAATCTGTATATTGCTTTCAGCAGTATAGACATTTTAACAATATGTTTGTTCTCCCAAACCATGAACATGGAATTTTTCTTTTAGGGGTACATAGGAAAGGAGTATATTGATTGATGTCATCTAGTGATTGATTATCGTTGTTCATACTTCCCATTACACATCTTTTTCAGAGGTGGTAACATTCCTTTTCATTTATTCAACTTCAGTTAATTAATCTCAGCGAATTCTCAAATCATTTAGAGTCAGAAAATCAAATTTAAAATTATAGTTCTCACACTTGTTTTTGATCTTAAGCAAATAATTTGGGGAGAAAATAGAAACTACTTCAATGGATATTACAGGATTAAATGATATATGAATGGTTTAGCAGAGTGAGTATGATTTCACAAAGGTTAGTGATAAGCCATTTTGTTACACTAATAGATCTTTAATTCAAAGAGAAAGAATATGGAAGCCTTGCATCCTTCCAGAATATCCTTCTCTCTTTTGTTTTTCATCTTTTCATCTTGTTGCCTTCTTCTTTTCTCTGTCCTTTACTTCGGATCACAATGAGAGAAAAGGAGGAGGAAGAAGGAGGAAGACTAGAAAACGACTTTATAAAGATGGCTCAAGCTTTAAATTCAACAATGGTTCCAGAGAAAGAAGAAAACATAGAGAAATATATAGAACAGCTGGGTCAGCAGAAAGTGAGGACTAAAAATCAGATCAACAGAGAGATGTGATAGAAGGAAAGGGTAGTTAAATGACAAACCATATTTGCCATAATATCTGAGGTTGACTCTGCCCTTAGTTGGGAGCCAAATATCTTGAAAGCACTCCCTGGCCCTATAAACATCACAAGGTGCCTTCACATTCAGTTCTTGGGATTCAGGTAGAGGAAGTTTCTGTAGAGGAATGAAATGTGTTCAGCTATGAATAATGGTCTGGCAAAAGTTCACTGTGTTCTCTTCTAAGATCATCATCTGGACATGCAAATATAAGTAAATTCTTTGTGTTATATTTTTGTTATTTTTAGCCATTAGAACATAACTAATTGGGTTCAGTGTGGAAGAGAAAAATGATACATATCAGGATATGTATCAGCTATCAACTAGCAGTGAAAACTTTGTCTAACTGGGTCAACTGTCGGGCCTTGGTTTCTTCATTTGCATAATGCAAACTTAGTAACTTCATTTTTCCATATTTCTATGATTTTTTCTAGTAGCAGTCCAGAATTCATCCATAGAAGAAATGCAAACTCTTAAAGGTCTTTGGTCATTCAATCTGTGGCTAGTGACTCACAATATTTAAAAGAGAGCACTGCATTAATTTTGAATTAACCAAATGAACAATTACTAACCTTTACTTTTGCTTGCTATAAAGCCTCCTGCAGAATCCTTCTGATAGAAAAGAGAGCTTTCATTACCACTCAAATCTATTAATTAAATTCCTTGCACATTTCAATGCTTAGGAAATAGATGGGCACAAGAACACCAACTGATCAATATGATTTTCTGTTTACAATTAGCTAGAAAATCTTTTTGGCTTCTACCCCTATTAGAAACCATAAATTTCAATTATTTCTATTTCTTAATTTTAAAACCATATTCAAACCAACAATTTAAATTTGTCCAGTTTATTACTTTTTAACAAGTAGATTAAACATAAGCCGTTCTTCATTGAAGGAAGTTCCTATTGTCTGAAAGCCATTATTTAGAATATAAACTCTCACTGTGCAGTTGATATAGGTGTGGTAGAAAATCAAGCTGACATTGCTTTGGCCCTGGAGATATTTTCCAGACGTAATTTTAAATACATTCCTGTTATGCTTAGCTGTCAAACACATTTCTTCAAAAGTAGAGGGGAGGAAAGAAATTCTGATCCATTGAGAAGTGGCTATTTCATCTTCATTTCTTGTACACTTTGAGCTGTTCTTGCTTCAAGCTTCCTTCGCTGCACACCGGCACTCACTGGAGAAAAAGAATGCAACTTCCTGATGCATCCTACTCCAAGTAATAAACTTAGCATCTAGTCTTGTCTGCGTCTTCAAAGGACTTGGTAAACATTAGATAATCCCCACAACACATTTGGGAAGCAGGTATACGTTATTACCACCGTAACAAAACCGGAGCCTCCCTGAAATTAAATGAGTTGCCAGAGGCTACGTATCAAGTTATTATCAGAGCTGGAATGAGGTGCTGCTTCCCATTCTCGTTTGAAGACCTCACCAGGTCCCCTCCTGTCCTAATAAGAACCCGAGTCCACCTTGTACATAGTTTCCACTGGATCAACAGTGTTTTGCAAATACAATTTGTGTATTTAATAATTTTGGACATGGCAAATTCAAGTCTCGTAACTGGTAATGCTATGAAATAGATTTTATTTCAGCTTGTTCTGACAATGACTGAAGGATTTCACCTTTAAACAAGGGAGCAGATGATGGCCGTCCAGGAAGGAAATGATGCTATTTTCAACAAGTGTGTTAGCAGATGTGTGTTTTAAAATTCCGTTCTTAAAATAGGACATATCATATTTTTACCATAATAGGTAGAATGGACTTTCGGCAAGACTAATGAATATATATACCAAGGAAATACCTGGTAAAGTTTAAAAATGAAAGAAATATCCTCATTAGCATTTGTTGAACACTGAGTCCTTGCTAAGAACTATATGTGGCAAAAAAATTAATCATAGTTGAAACCTCATGGGCTCAGGCAATAGTCCTATTAATATTCTCTTGTAAGTAGCTGCAGTTGTACTTGTTAATAAAATCCCCAAATGAAGTGCAGGCCATTCCTCCCGCAATCTCTACACTTAGCATCTCAGAATGTGTACGTTCTGTAGCTCCCACGGCAAGGAGTGCTACAAGACGGAGCCGTGCCCCGACACTTATCACAGGATTAGCGGAATTTTGCCCTCATCATGTCCAGCTGATAAACAGCCTTTGGTGAGCTGAACTCATGTTGCTGGTCTGCTAATTGGCCAGTTAGATTCATTTGGTGTTGCCGAGCCTCTAAACAAATTAAGGTTAATTGGAATCAGAAATGGATCAGCAACCTCAGTACTCAGTCTGTTTAGCAGTTCTCTTCAACTCATTATTTTTCTTCATCTAGTTCCATGCACAACGAGAGCGCCACTCATTCTATCTGCCTCTATTGTGACTCTATCTTATTATAAAATGTTTCCAACAGAATTATTTGGGGGACAAGCAGCAAGTCACAACACGTCAGGATCAACAGGATCAACACATCGAAGATATACCTTGTGAATGTCATTTTAACGTAGCTTTTCCAAACAGGCCTCTATCTAATCCCTTGGGACTTTTCATTTTGTTTTTTGAGGTCCTCTTTTGATGGAAGAAAACCTAGGCCTGAAAAGGATCTCAACATATCCAACTGGAGATCTAGCTCCCAGTCAAAGATTGTATTAAATCAGTTTTACAGACTAAATGAAGGAATCTTGAGTGGGATAAGAGATTTCCCCAAATTAGTACGCTGAGGGAATTAGTAGCTTGGTCTTCTTCGTCAGTTAGGGGCTCTTAGCTGTGCCATGTTGCCTCCATACTATTTCTAGTAGCTAATATTTGTTGGACACTCACTATGTCCCATGCAATGGTGAAGTGCTCTGCATGCATTACATTAATGAATTCTTACAATAAGCAAGGAGGAAATATCCTTCATTGCATTAAACTGATTGCAAGGTCCCTACTATATATTCAATAACATTAATTCAACAGAGAGAATCTGTAAGCAGTTGCAGAATCCACCCCCTGCCAGCTACTACTCTGAATTACAATCACAACTTTGAGAGACAGCTCTGTGGTTTAAGAAAATGGTACACATTGCATTCAGTCTTCAGCAATGAGGATGAGTGAATGGAGCGAGCATTAGTACTGTCAGAATCCCACTAAATAGTATGTTTTTGCTATCCCAGATTTATTTAAAAAATCAATAATTAAAATGTATACAAAGGTGAGGATTATTACCTAGAGAATTGATAATTTCCTAATTTACTGAGATAATTATGACTCAGTTGCTCTTCTTGGCATAAAACAAAGGCAAGTATATATAGCAATAAACCTACTATAACCATGTTTTGGGGCTCCATTTACATTCAAGGCTCCTTTCTTTGGCCCTGTGACATTCTGTTCTTGTTGCTCTCCTCTTGGCATTTCTCTGTATTTTTTACTAATATCTCCTCAGATTCCTCCCTTCAAACATCTCAGCCACCTGTTCTCAAAGGTATTTAGTTAGCAGAAATACAGAGGCATCAGCCTATGTATCTTCTCTGCCGCTAGCCATTTAGTTTCCCACTACACCCTGCTGCATTAATGAAACTCCAGAAGTAGTGGAGTGATATTTGCTAGACAGAGCTCCAATGTTGTGGGTTTCTTAGGTAATTATTTCTAATATTTTTCCAGCATGTGAAAATATATACGATACCAAGCCAGTTTATTTGTTTATTTATTCTTGGATATATTCCATCATCTCCCTGGCCAAACAGTTCAAGTGTTACGCATCCTTTGAAAAACTTTTAAGCTTAAGTTGTAAGATTATTAGGGGAATTATAAGACCCTCAATTGATTTGTGCAAAATTTAAAATTTATAAACCTTCTGACTGCTTTAGGGCATGATTCTCAAACCTCATGTGAATAAGAATCAACTGGGACTGTTTTTAAAATTGTAGAAATTTCTGAACCCCACATCCAAGAGTTTTAATAAATCTGGTGTATGTCTGACGGTAGCAATTTTTTGGATGCCCTTAAGAGATTTATTTATAGAGAAGACCTTTAATTACTTATTTGCTTTTAAAAATTAACAATTAATTTATTAAGGTAATGAATTTGGAAATCCAGATTTCCCTTATGATCTTAAAAATAGCTTTAAGGAAGTGTAATTGATATATGATAGATTATATATATTTAAATTATATAACCATGAAACTATCACCACATTCAAGATGATGAACATACCCATCATCCCTCAAAATGTTCTCATTCGTTCCCATTTGTAATGCTCCTTTTCTCTCTCTGCACCTCTCCTCCCATTCGTGGCCAATCACTGGTTTGCTTTCAGTCACTAGATATTAGCTATATTTCTCAAATTTTATATGAATGGAATCATATAGAATATATTATTGTTCTTTCATTTTTAAGAGGGAAAGGTCTCTGGTTTCTTTCATTCGGAATAATTTCGAGACACATATATGTTATATATGTAGTATTCATTTCTTTTTATTTCTTTTTTTTTTAAGTTTATTTAAAGAGAGAGAGAGAGCGTGAATGGGACAGGGCAGAGAGAGAGAGATGGAGAGAATCCCAAGCAGGCTCCTTGCTGTCAGTGCAGAGCCCAATGCGGGACTTGAACTCATGGAACCATGAGATCATGACCTGAGCTGAAGTTAAACGTTCAACCGAATGAGCCACCCAGGTGCCACAATTTCTTTTATTTCTGAGTAGTGTTACATTATATGGATATACCAAAATTGGTTTATGCATTTTCCTATTGATGGACTTTTGGATTATTTCCAGATTTAGTCTATTACAAACAAAGCTGAAATAAACATTTTTGTACAAGTCTTTGCATATACAATGCTTTCATTTCATTTGTGTAAATACTGAAAGGTTTAACAGTAGTGTCATGTGGTAAGTACATGTTTAATTTTTTGTTAAACTACCAAATTGTTTTTCAAAGTGGTTGTACTCTTTCATATTATCACTAGTGGTATCTGAGGGATCCAGTGGCTTCACAACCTTACCAACACACGTGGTAGTTCTTTTTTATTTTTTTAATTGTTTTAATATAATTTATTGTCCAATTGGCTAACATACACTGTATAAAGTGTGCTCTTGGTTTGGGGTAGATTCCCATGATTCATAGCTTACATACAACACCCAGTGCTCATCCCAACAAGAGCATCCCTCCTCAATGCCCATCACCCATTTTCCCCTCCCTCACCCCCCCAACCCTCAGTTTGTTCTCTGTATTTAAGAGTCTCTTATGGTTTGCCTTCCTCCCTCTCTCTTTGCAACTATTTTTTCCCCTTCCCTTTCCCCATGGTCTTCATTTAAGTTTCTCAAGAGCCACATATGAGTGAAAACATATGATATCTTTCTCTGATTGACTTATTTCACTCAGCATAATACCTTCCAGTTCCATCTGTGTTGCTGCAAATGGTAGGATTTCATTCTTTCTCATTGCCGAGTAGTATTCCATTGTATATATGAACCACGTCTTCTTTATCCATTTGTCAGTTGATGGACATTTAGGCTCTTTCCATAATTTGGCTATTGTTGAAAGTGCTGCTAAAAACATGTGCCCCTATGAATCAGCACTCCTGCATCCTTTGGATAAATTCCTAGTGGTGATACTGCTGGGTCATAGCATAATTCTATTTTCAATGTTTTAAATGTTAGACTGATTCTAATTCCAGTAGGCATGTAGGAGCTTCTTGTTGTGGGTTCAGTTTGCATTTTCCAATGACCACTGATGCCGTGGTTCCTTCCATGCACTTAATTTGCCACCTGTAGCTTATCTTTAGTGAATTATCAGTTCAAATCTGCTGTCCATTTATAAATTGGGTTATTAACTGTAGATTTCTCAAACATGTTCTTTAGCAAGGTGAGAAGATTCTCTTCAGTTTTAATTCTGAGGTTTTTATCAGGAATCAATTTTAATTCTTGTGAATTGTATTTCTAATAATTTATCTATGTCATTCTGGATCAGTTTTGATGGGGCTTCTTCTAGTTATGGTTAGTATTTTCCTGCTTGCTTGCGGGTGTGGCAATTTTTAATTAGATCTCAGAAACTGTGAATTCTGCCCTGAGGATGCTGAGTATGTCTGTATTCCAGGACAGTTCTTGAGCTTTGTTATAGGAAGCCACTAGGTTACTTGGAAACAATCCAATCCTTTTAGGCCTGCTTTAAGTTTTGTTTGGCAGGACCAGGGTATAGTCTAGGGTTAATTTCCCTGCATTAAAGATGCGAGAACCTTCTCAGTAATTTACCCCTGTCCCGTGAATTGTGAGGTTTTCCACTCTGGCTGTGGGGACAGCATTGTCTGGACCCTGTGTGAGCTCCAAGTGTTTTTCCCTCTAATCCTTTTGGATAGCTCTTTTCTCAGCCTCGAATAGCTTCCTTACACATGTGTGCTGACCAGAATGCAGCTGAAAACTCCAGGGAGGTCCTCGCAGGACTCTGGTTGTTTCTCTAGGCAGCAATCTTCTCTCTGGTATTCTGCTCTGCAAAATGTAGCTGCTTTGGCCTCCCTGGGCTCCCACCTGTGTCTCCTTAACCTAGGGGGATGGCAGAGATGTGCTTTCTGTGCTGTCGCCTGGAAACTTCCTTCTGGAAGTAACCTGGAACAAAGGGCTCACCTTATTTGTTTCCCATCTCTCAGTGGTCACTGTTGCTGCGTGTCTGATTTCTTGAGAACTGTTTCATATTGTTTGTTTTTTCAGCTGTTTCTGGTGGGAAAATATTTTTGGTCCCTACTATCCTAAGTTACCCATTAAACTTTGTAAGTTAATTCACAATCTTATTCTCTTAGTATAAATCCAGTAATTAACAATCACTTCAAAGGTAGCTTTTGATTAGTATTTTGCCCAATTTATAATTATATTTCGCTTCCCCAAAATATTTAATCTGCATTTATCATTTTAAATATTCATCTTTTTAACGTTTACTTAGTTTTGAGAGAGAGAGAGAGAGAGAGAAAGAGAGAGCACGAGTGGGGGAGGGGCAAAGAGGGAGACAGAATCCGAAGCAAACTCCAGGCTCTGAGCTGTCATCACAAAGCCCGACACTGGGCTTGAACCCACAAACTGAGATCGTGACCTGAACCGAAGTCAGAGGCTCGACTGAATGCGCCACCCAGACGCTCCCTAAATACTCAATATTCAATTTCAATTATGTGAGATGTAACTAACTCACTGAGGGCCTTCTAAATGGAGATGCAAAAGCATACTGGTGTGCAGAGATTACCAAATCTATCTCCTCAGACTTTAGGATGATGTCTGGGTGGGATTTTGCATGCCTGGAGCTCCCGTGTCTTTAGGTGCATAAAATGAAAAAAAGGGGCAAAAACTCTTCTAACAAACAACGATCTCACAAATTTGTAAGTAATTCTTTCACTTAAGAATTTTACCCTAAACAAGTTATCCTTCTAAATATAGCAAACATTCACGTTTTTGAAATCATTCTCATTGTTTTCAAACAGCAGAATAATATTCTTATTTTCAAATTAAAATTTCAATCCAAAATTATTTTAAGTTGAAATATTAAACAATATTTAAAACATTAAAAATATTTTAAGTTGAAATTACCGGTTAGATACCGTAATATAATACAATTAAGGAAATAAGCAGTAAACAATCACCTCAATTTATCAAAACACACAATTTTTTTCTTAAAATAACATAAAAGTACTAATACTGTATATTTGATTTGCTTCATCGTATGGAGTAAATCTTTTATCTTTGATCAAAGATATTTACCCAATAAAGAAACTGTTATACTTTCCCAAGCAAACTAGGATTTACATGTCTGAAAAATGAGGTTGTATATTGACCAAAGAAAGGTTTAGCCGGAACCCTGGGGAAGAGGGTTTCCTTTCCTCCCCTCCCCTCCCTTCCTCTTTCCCTTCCCTTTGTTTTCCTTTTTTCTCCCAGAAGGAAATTGGAAAATGCTGAAGCCTATGTGCTAACTAAACAGACTCCATATTTGTAAGGGTGTTTGGTCTTACCCTCCTCTTTCCCTACATTCAAGTTCCACATTAGTCTGACTAGTCCATCTGACTTAAATCTTTCACGTATTCATCGAGCTTTAACTAATTCTTTTCTGATTTTTCAGTTGACTGGCTCTTGAAGAGATTGTATTGTCTTCTATCTCTGAAGATGCTACAATAACATTCCCTTGAATGGTTCTTGCAATGCTTCTGAATTTTACCATTTGAACTGTGCAGATGAAATTCCACATTCTTCCTTTTTCTGGTCTCACAACCCCCACAGACTTGATGTAGATCTCAAGTTAGTTTCTATTGGATTTTGAGTGACATCCTGGCTTTGTCTGACTCCAAGGCACTACACTAAAATCATACAAGCACCACTGACTAAAAAAATTCACTTCATTTTTTTAAAAATTTTTTAACGTTTATTTATTTTTGAGACAGAGAGAGACAGAGCATGAACGGGGGAAGGATCAGAGAGAGGGAGACACAGAATCTGAAGCAGACTCCAGGCTCTGAGCTGTCAGCACAGAGCCCGACGCGGGGCTCGAACTCACGGACCGTGAGATCATGACCTGAGCCAAAGTCGGACGCTTAACTGACTGAGCCACCCAGGTGCCCCATTCACTTCATTTTTAATTTTGATAATTACTCAAAGAAATGGCCAGCAGATATTTCTAAGATTTAAAAAAAAAAAAAAAAACAGTTTGACTCTTTAGGCATTCCAAGAATTAAAAAAAAAAAAAAAACTTGGACTCTTTAGGCAATGTATACATGAAGGTGTCCTCATTCATGAATTTAACAAGAAAGATATTACTGAAGGAAATAGGGTTGGGGGGGGAGGTAGAATCTTGTTGTTTTAACTGATATTCTTTCCTTCCCTCTTCATATAACTAAAGCAAGGAAAAAAAAGATGAAACTTTTCTATCATTTGTTTACCCAGCAAAAAGCAAGACACTAGCGCTTGACCTCACATGAACACTCAAAAATATTCTGTAGCTGTACATTTTAGTAAAATCACAGATTTTAGAAGCTATTCACTTTAACAGTCAATATTTATCATGTTACCAATCTTTGAAAATAATTTCTTGGGGGACTATTAGAAAGTTTATTTATGGTAAGAAATTAGAGCGCACCGAAGATATATGTATGGATTCACTCCTGGAGTGTGTGCCTTTGTGCTTTGTTTTGTTGTTTTTTGTTGTTGGTTTTTTTTTGTTTTTTTTTTTTTTTTTTGTGCTTGAAAATACTGAATATTTTAACTTCATTCATTTAGCCTAACAAGTTTTAATTGATTCCCTTCTATACAAAGTAGTGTGCGATACTTCTATGATGTGAAAGTTTTAAAACATCAGTCACTTGTCTCAGGACCATGTTATCTAGGAAGGACAAATGGAACAAATCTGGAAAACTAAAAAATGAAAGAGATCTGTGATTAAATTCCAAATGAGTGGAGGAGTCATAATTCAGTTTTTCTTTTCCTCCTGTGACTAGAACAAAATGGATAGCTAGACACTGCACAAACAAAATATAACCTAAACGGAGGTTATTCCTCAAAATAATATTTTTAATACATACACACTTCAGTCCTTTTTGGAATTTCCTTTTTTTATATGTTTTTCCTTGTTTTTAATGTTTATTTATTTTTGATTGATTATTTTATTTTTGATTGATTATCTCTGAAATCAGAGAGAGAGAGAGAGAGAGAAGGCAAATGAGGGAGGGGCAGAGAGAGAGAGAGAGACGCAGAATCCGAAGCAGTATTCAGGCTCTGAACTGTCAGCACAGGGCTTGAACCCACAAACAGTGAGATTATGACCTGAGCCAAAGTTGGATGCTTAGCCAACTGAGCCACAAAGGTGCTGCTCTTTTTTTTTTTTTTTAAGTTTACGTATTTATTTTGAGAGAGTGAGAGAGAGAGAGAGAGAGAGAGAGAGCAGGGGAGAGGCAGACAGAGAGAGAATTCCAAGCAGGCTCCACACTGTCAGCAGAGTTCCACGCGGGGTGGAACGCACAAACTGTGAGATCGTGACCTGAGCCAAAATCAAAAGTCGGTCACTTAACTGACTGAGCCACCCAGGAGCCCTGGAATTTCTTTGTTTTTTGAGGGGGAAAGGGGTTCTCCAGGGATACCATAAGAAGTTAGTTTCGTTATTCTATACTTACATTTTAAGATCAAATTATTATTACTCCAGCTATTCAAAAGACTCTCTGAGAGTCAGGCAGACCCCTGTGGCCTCGGGCAAATTATTTTAACCCCTTTAAGCCTGTTTTCTCAACTAAAAATATGAAACATAGAAAACCAGGGATTTATGAAGACTAAATATGACAATGTCCATTAAGTACTCTGTCCAGGGCTCAGAGTAGGTGCTCAGTCAACATTAGTTGTTACTGTCACCATTTTTAGTTTGTATTTTTCAAACAGCATATGCATTTAAATGCATTTCTGAAAAGGTGAGCTTCCTAGAGAAGATCTGTAAAATTTCCAGGGAAATCCTAAAAAGGAAACCTAAAAATGTGAGTATTGGCAGCATCGTCATAACAAGTTTGCTGCATTTCTGAGGCAGCTGCTTCCAAGAAGGAGAGGGGTTTTGTATTCAATGCTTCTCAAGACATCTGCGGTAATAGTAAGCAAAAGTGATTATTTAAATGATCTTGTCACCGTGCCTGAATGCATTGGCAGGTTAGCTTGACGTTTCTGTTAAGTGAACTGGAAAGTCAGGAAAATAGCCATCTAGTCCTGGCCAAGTCATTTTCCTATTGTGCAAACTGTTTCCAATGGCTAGTTCTAAACTGGAATTCTCCCTGGAACCCCAGACGTCTAGGTACACTTCACTGTCATATATGTCCACATGGATATCTAGGTACCTTCAGCTCTGCTTCTCTAGTTCTGACCAACTCTTCTACATCCTGCCTATAAATCCACTCTTTCCTATCTGCATGCTACACACAGCCATTCACCTAGTGTTCCCATTTCAGAAACCCTAGAGTCACCTCAGATGTTTCTTACTGCCCCCATACACTATTCACCATCAAGTCATACCCATTCTACTTATTTATTCATTCAAGAGATGGCATTTGAGCATCAGCATTGTTCCAGATTCTTTTGCATTCATACCTGCAGGACTTTGATCAAAATTAACCAAACCCACCCCTATAGCATCCTCACTAGTATCCCTTCTCTCTCTCTCTCTCATCCAATATGTGCACCACACTGCCTCCTTTATGACACAAATGCCATATGTCCTCATGCCCTTCCACAAATGTCATATGGGCTCATCTTTCAAAATTCAGCTTATGTCATTTCTTATGAATTATGCTACTAACAAAACTGCCATTTTGAAATGATTGATATATGTAGGAATAAGTTTCATTTAAATATATAGACTCTCTTGTCTAGACCTACTAGGATCAAACTGGTGTATCTGTTAAAGCCCTGGATCTGACTGCAAGGAAAATTTTTGAACCCAAAAAATGTGAGTTTATGCATGATTTTGTTATGATACTATGGGAAGTAAATTGAATCACAGAGGGGTCTAACATACAGATCACACACATTCTTTAGGACTAATTTTTTTAACCAACATTTTTAACAAGACTAGGAGCTAGATATGATCAAAATGCCTTCAGTCTACATCAGAGTTTCTCAATTTCAGCACTATTGACATTCTGGGCCAGATAATTCTTTACTCGGTGCAGAGAGTGGGGTGGGTTTTCCTGTGCCTGGCAGGAGATTTAGCAGTAACCCTGGCCTATAACCAGTGAAAGCCGTAGCACTTGCCTCCCTAGTTGCTACTAACCAAAAAATGTCTCCACATATTGCCAAATGTGCCCCGAAGGCAAAATCACCCCCAGCTGAGATTGGCTGGGCTAGATCGTCCCAAATTCTCCAGGCTTCCAGGATCACCCTCTTCTTGAGTATCTCAATATGTATCCTCAGTTCCCATCCAGTTACATGCAGGGGTTACTTGGTGGTGGGCTTTTCAGTTGCTCCTGATTCCATCCATGTGGCAGCCTGAGCCTCCACTCTACCTGGCTCCTATGACTACCCCAGCTCCTACGCTTGTCAACACCAACTCTCTTCTTTTATTCTTCAAAAATTACCACTACCACTGAACCTAAGGCTAATGTGTTTGACAAATGTCATAGAACATTGATACATGTAAGAGAATAATCACATCAAAGGGCAAGAGACATTTTACAATCAACATTAATCATCACTGTGTCTGTGAAATTATGAAGTATGCCCTCCTTTACGATTCTCCATGAACCGTTCTCTGTGCTTTCTCTGGAATTCTGTCCCTGATTGGTGTCCCACTCTCAGGCCCTCCTTCCATCTCTCTCTCTCTCCTCTACTCTTCCTTTATCACCACTCCCCTCATCTCTCTTCATAATCTCAGAAATCTCATGTTGTCATGGAAAGCAAGTATGACTCGTTGCTTTCTGACATTCCCCCATTTCAGCCATATTCAACCAGAAAAGGTCCATCTGGACCTGTCAGAGTGGTTTTCTAAGGACTGGAGCTAATTGAACAGAATATGGATAATTCCCAAGCCCAAAAGATTTTAGTAGCCCCACCCCCTACAGAATGTTTTGTCCCAAATCTTCACCTTACTCTTCTCACCTTCCAGGTCTCCTTTTAAATATCACCTTCAGAGAAGCCCTCCCTGACTTCCTGACGACCCAACAAAGTAATTCCTCAGCTATTCTCTTTCCTAGCAGCCAGCTTTTTTCCTCCATTGCTCAAAATCTGTATATGTGTGTTTACCTCATTATTCATGTGTTTTTTGTTCATCTCCAAGCTCTGTAGGGGTAGACATACATTGAGTATTTTCAACCATGCCCAGTGTCCATGCATAATGAATGTGTTATTTTTCTAACTTAAAGAAAAAATGAGAGGCGCCTGGTGGCTCAGTCAGTTGAGTGTCCAACTCTTCATTTAAGCTCAAGTCATGATTCCAGTATTGTGGGATTGAGCCCCACATCAGGCTCCACACTGAGCGTGGAGCTTGCTTAAGATGCTCATTCTCTCTCTCTCTCTCTGTCTCTCTCTCTACCTCTCCCCTGCTCACACACTCACTCTCTCTTTCTCTGTCTCTAAAAGAATTTTTAAAATTGAGTAAATGAATGCTATAGTCGATTGAATGAGAAATAATAATCTGAAGTGTAAACGACACTCAAAGATTAGATATAGCCTTCAGTGACAGAATTAGTGGCTTCAGAACCTGAACTGAATGAAGATATTTCTAAAGTGGCCTAGAGCGGGGAAGACAGAACAACCTTGCGAAAGGATTGCAATAGTAACACAGGTACCATCCCTTAACTGCAAAGAATGTGATGAAACTGTGCTGTGTGCTCTTTTCCTTTGCAGTGAAGCACTAGGTGGAGAGAGCCTTTTCAGCTCGTGAGCTGTATGGTGGAGATTTCTATGACTACTTTGTTAAAGAAGCAATGATAATTCTTTAAGAAACATAGACAGTTGAAAATTTCATAGGCTGTCTCTGAAATCAGTATTTAAAATCTCACAAATGTGAATGTATATCAAGGGAGAAAAGAGAGGGAAGGGACAGTCTCTGGACTTACCCGGCAGGGAAATCAGACCAGACAGAAGCCTCAGGCTCCCTCAGGGCCAGAAGAGATGACAGATAAATATGCAAAATGGCTTCTGTTCAAACACCCAGTCAACAGTCCCTCTCTCCACTGAGTACACTTCCTGAGAGTTCTGCCAACATAAATAGATCAAAGCTAAATTCATTCCGAAAGAACCATTCAATTTCAACACCAAAAATAATGTCTTCTCTAAAGATAAATTTTCCTTCTGGAGTCCCCACATACATACACAACATACCACACACACAAACACACACACTCAGATATCCATTCACAGCGCACACACACACACACACACACACACACACACATACACACACACATTAACTCTGCAGTAGCGAAATCGTGCCTTCTCAAATTAAGCTTAGAAACATAGGCTTCTAAAACACATGATATTTTAAGGATTTTGTGGGATTTTAATTGTTTTATACAACCCCTCTTTGTTCTAAAAATGAGGAGAAATTGGGGCTCAAAAACTTGGAATCACATGTCCGGGCTTACTCACCAAGACAAGGCCATGCTAGCTAGAATTAGAATCCCAAGCTTCTAAGTCCCCGTGCATTGTCTTCCAACCCTGGCCCCATTTCACAAAAGGCTTACAGAGAAACGCATGGTTGGTATTAAATTAATTGACTGCTTTTCTTGGTACATTTGCTACTACTACATCATAGCTAATGCCATATTAGAGATGAGGATACCAGATCTAAAAGAAGGACCTATTACTTGCTTGTGAGCACACAGCTATTTATGGACGCAGGGCTAGAGTATGAGCATAGGTCTCTGAATAAAAAGCCGCATTGTTCCCAATATTAAATTATAAAGGATAAAATAAGTAAAATGCTAAGGACTATGTCCAAAAAAAATCCCATTTCCTGTTCAAGATATTATCCTGCTTTTCTCTCAAAATTGTCCTGAAATAACAAGAAAGGCATAAAATAAATCCATAGCAGTGCGAGAGGTGAAAAAGCGTGTTACCATGCAACAAGGGGCTCAGTGGAGGGACCTGATTGAAAGTGGAAGCCCAAAGGGCTGAGGCATCTGTAATCCCATGAGTGGAGAGAGGCTCCCCCGCCAAGTCTAGAATAACTCTGGAAGACTGCTAAGAAAAGAGCTGGGGGCTATGGAAGAAAGAGCAAGTTTGGGACAGAACACCAGCTAATTAGCTACAGGATAACAAAGTTCTGAAGAAAAATACTCATTAGAACTTAGAAGTGTGCATCTAGTTAAACTACCTTCTGATGTGATGGCACTGACTCTAGAAGCATTTTTGGACATTCAAGAATTCAAAAAGCTTATTATCCATAAACTTCTTCTTCTTCTTTTTTTAATATATGAAATTTATTGTCAAATTGGTTTCCATACAACACCCAGTGCTCATCCCAAAAGGTGCCCTCCTCAATACCCATCACCCACCCTCTCCTCCCTCCCACCCCCCATCAACCCTCAGTTTGTTCTCAGTTTTTAACAGTCTCTTATGCTTTGGCTCTCTCCCACTCTAACCTCTTTTTTTTTTCCTTCCCCTCCCCCATGGGTTCCTGTTAAGTTTCTCAGGATCCACATAAGAGTGAAACCATATGGTATCTGTCTTTCTCTGTATGGCTTATTTCACTTAGCATCACACTCTCCAGTTCCATCCACGTTGCTACAAAAGGCCATATTTCATTTTTTCTCATTGCCACATAGTATTCCATTGTTTATATAAACCACAATTTCTTTATTCATTCATCAGTTGATGGACATTTAGGCTCTTTCCATAATTTGGCTATTGTTGAGAGTGCCGCTATGAACATTGGGGTACAAGTGCCCCTATGCATCAGTACTCCTGCATCCCTTGAATAAATTCCTAGCAGTGCTATTGCTGGGTCATAGGGTAGGTCTATTTTTAATTTTCTGAGGAACCTCCACACTGCTTTCCAGAGTGGCTGCACCAATTTGCATTCCCACCAACAGTGCAAGAGGGTTCCCATTTCTCCACATCCTCTCCAGCATCTATAGTCTCCTGATTTGTTCATTTTGGCCACTCTGACTGGCGTGAGGTGATACCTGAGTGTGGTTTTGATTTGTATTTCCCTGATAAGGAGCGACGCTGAACATCTTTTCATGTGCCTGTTGGCCATCCGGATGTCTTCTTTAGAGAAGTGTCTATTCATGTTTTCTGCCCATTTCTTCACTGGGTTATTTGTTTTTCGGGTGTGGAGTTTGGTGAGCTCTTTATAGATTTTGGATACTAGCCCTTTGTCCGATATGTCATTTGCAAATATCTTTTCCCATTCCATTGGTTGCCTTTTAGTTTGGTTGGTTGTTTCCTTTGCTGTGCAGAAGCTTTTTATCTTCATAAGGTCCCAGTAATTCACTTTTGCTTTTAATTCCCTTGCCTTTGGGGATGTGTCGAGTAAGAGATTGCTATGGCTGAGGTCAGAGAGGTCTTTTCCTGCTTTCTCCTCTAGGGTTTTGATGGTTTCCTGTCTCACATTCAGGTCCTTTATCCATTTTGAGTTTATTTTTGTGAATGGTGTGAGAAAGTGGTCTAGTTTCAACCTTCTGCATGTTGCTGTCCAGTTCTCCCAGCACCATTTGTTAAAGAGACTGTCTTTTTTCCATTGGATGTTCTTTCCTGCTTTGTCAAAGATGAGTTGGCCATACGTTTGTGGGTCTAGTTCTGGGGTTTCTATTCTATTCCATTGGTCTATGTGTCTGTTTTTGTGCCAATACCATGCTGTCTTGATGATTACAGCTTTGTAGTAGAGGCTAAAGTCTGGGATTGTGATGCCTCCTGCTTTGGTCTTCTTCTTCAAAATTGCTTTGGCTATTCGGGGCCTTTTGTGGTTCCATCTGAATTTTAGGATTGCTTGTTCTAGTTTCGAGAAGAATGCTGGTGCAATTTTGATTGGGATTGCATTGAATGTGTAGATAGCTTTGGGTAGTATTGACATTTTGACAATATTTATTCTTCCAATCCATGAGCAGGGAATGTCTTTCCATTTCTTTAAATCTTCTTCAATTACCTTCATAAGCTTTCTATAGTTTTCAGCATACAGATCCTTTACATCTTTGGTTAGATTTATTCCTAGGTATTTTATGCTTCTTGGTGCAATTGTGAATGGGATCAGTGTCTTTATTTGTCTTTCTGTTGCTTCATTGTTAGTGTATAAGAATGCAACTGATTTCTGTACATTGATTTTGTATCCTGCAACTTTGCTGAATTCATGTATCAGTTCTAGCAGACTTTTGGTGGAGTCTATCGGATTTTCCATGTATAATATCATGTCATCTGCAAAAAGCAAAAGCTTGACTTCATCTTTGCCAATTTTGATGCCTTTGATTTCCTTTTGTTGTCTGATTGCTGATGCTAGAACTTCCAGCACTATGTTAAACAACAGTGGTGAGAGTGGGCATCCCTGTCGTGTTCCTGATCTCAGGGAAAAAGCTCTCAGTTTTTCCCCGTTGAGAATGATGTTAGCTGTGGGCTTTTCATAAATGGCTTTTATGATCTTTAAGTATGTTCCTTCTATCCCGACTTTCTCAAGGGTTTTTATTAAGAAAGGGTGCTGGATTTTGTCAAAGGCCTTTTCTGCATCGATTGACAGGATCATATGGTTCTTCTCTTTTTTTTTTGTTAATGTGATGTATCACGTTGATTGATTTGCGAATGTTGAACCAGCCCTGCATCCCAGGAATGAATCCCACTTGATCATGGTGAATAATTCTTTTTATATGCCGTTGAATTCGATTTGCTAGTATCTTATTGAGAATTTTTGCATCCATATTCATCAGGGATATTGGCCTGTAGTTCTCTTTTTTTACTGGGTCTCTGTCTGGTTTAGGAATCAAAGTAATACAGGCTTCATAGAATGACTCTGGAAGTTTTCCTTCCCTTTCTATTTCTTGGAATAGCTTGAGAAGGATAGGTATTATCTCTGCTTTAAACGTCTGGTAGAACTCCCCTGGGAAGCCATCTGGTCCTGGACTCTTATTTGTTGGGAGATTTTTGATAACCGATTCAATTTCTTCGCTGGTTATGGGTCTGTTCAAGCTTTCTATTTCCTCCTGATTGAGTTTTGGAAGAGTGTGGGTGTTCAGGAATTTGTCCATTTCTTCCAGGTTGTCCAATTTGTTGGCATATAATTTTTCATAGTATTCCCTGATAATTGTTGGTATCTCTGAGGGATTGGTTGTAATAATTCCATTTTCATTCATGATTTTATCTATTTGGGTCCTCTCCCTTTTCTTTTTGAGAAGCCTGGCTAGAGGTTTGTCAATTTTGTTTATTTTTTCAAAAAACCAACTCTTGGCTTCGTTGATCTGCTCCACAGTTTTTTTAGATTCTATATTGTTTATTTCTGCTCTGATCTTTATTATTTCTATTCTTCTGCTGGGTTTAGGCTGCCTTTGCTGTTCTGCTTCTATTTCCTTCAGGTGTGCTGTTAGATTTTGTATTTGGGATTTTTCTTGTTTCTTGAGATAGGCCTGGATTGCAATGTATTTTCCTCTCAGGACTGCCTTCGCTGCGTCCCAAAGAGTTTGGATTGTTGTATTTTCATTTTCGTTTGTTTCCATATATTTTTTAATTTCTTCTCTAATTGCCTGGTTGACCTACTCATTCGTTAGTAGGGTGTTCTTTAACCTCCATGCTTTTGGAGGTTTTCCAGACTTTTTTCTGTGGTTGATTTCAAGCTTCATAGCATTGTGGTCTGAAAGTATGCATGGTATAATTTCAATTCTTGTAAACTTATGAAGGGCTGTTTTGTGACCCAGTATATGATCTATCTTGGAGAATGTTCCATGTGCACTCAAGAAGAAAGTATATTCTCTTGCTTTGGGATGCAGAGTTCTAAATATATCTGTCAAGACCATCTGATCCAATGTCTCATTCAGGGCCCTTGTTTCTTTATTGACCGTGTGTCTAGATGATCTATCCATTTCTGTAAGTGGGGTGTTAAAGTCCCCTGCAATTACCACATTCTTCTCAATAAGGTTGCTTATGTTTATGAGTAATTGTTTTATATATTTGGGGGCTCCGGTATTCGGCGCATAGACATTTATAATTGTTAGCTCTTCCTTGGTGTCCTCAGATCTAAAATGAGTCTCTTGTAGACAGCAAATAGATGGGTCTTGTTTTTTTATCCATTCTGATACCCTATGTCTTTTGGTTGGCGCATTTAATCCATTTACATTCAGTGTTATTATAGAAAGATACGGGTTTAGAGTCATTGTGATGTCTGTATGTTTTATGCTTGTAGTGATGTCTCTGGTACTTTGTCTCACAGGGTCCCCCTTAGGATCTCTTGTAGGGCTGGTTTAGTGGTGACAAATTCCTTCAGTTTTTGTTTGTTTGGGAAGACCTTTATCTCTACTTCTATTCTAAATGACAGACTTGCTGGATAAAGGATTCTCAGCTGCATATTTTTTCTGTCTAGCACACTGAAAATCTCGTGCCAATTCTTTCTGGCCTGCCAAGTTTCAAAAGAGAGATCAGTCACGAGTCTTATAGGTCTCCCTTTATATGTGAGAGCACGTTTACCCCTTGCTGCTTTCAGAATTTTCTCTTTATCCTTGTATTTTGCCAGTTTCACTATGATATGTCGTGCAGAAGATCGATTCAAGTTACGTCTGAAGGGAGTTCTCTGTGCCTCTTGGATTTCAGTGCCTTTTTCCTTCCCCAGTTCAGGGAAGTTCTCAGCTATTATTTCTTCAAGTACCCCTTCAGCAGCTTTCCCTCTCTCTTCCTCCTCTGGGATACCAATTATGCGTATATTATTTCTTTTTAGTGTATCACTTAGTTCTCTAATTTTCCCCTCATACTCCTGGATTTTTTTATCTCTCTTTTTCTCAGCTTCCTCTTTTTCCATAACTTTATCTTCTAGTTCACCTATTCTCTCCTCTGCCTCTTCAATCCGAGCCGTGGTGGTTTCCATTTTGTTTTGCATTTCATTTAAAGTGTTTTTCAGCTCCTCATGACTGTTCCTTAGTCCCTTGATCTCTGTAGCAAGAGATTCTCTGCTGTCCTGTATACTGTTTTCAAGCCCAGCGATTAATTTTATGACTATTATTCTAAATTCACTTTCTGTTATATTATTTAAATCCTTTTTGATCAGCTTATTAGCTGTTGTTATTTCCTGGAGATTCTTCTGAGGGGAATTCTTCCGCTTGGTCATTTTGGATAGTCCCTGGCGTGGTGAGGACCTGCAGGGCACTTCCCCTGTTCTGTGGTGTATAACTGGAGTTGGTGGGCGGGGCCGCAGTCCGACCTGATGTCTGCCCCCAGCCCACCGCTGGGGCCACAGTCAGACTTGTGTGTGCCTTCTCTTCCCCTCTCCTAGGGGCGGGATTCACTGTGGGGTGGCATGGCCCGTCTGGGCTACTTGCACACTGCCAGGCTTGTGATGCTGGGGATCTGGCGTATTAGCTGGGGTGGGTAGGCAAGGTGCACGGGGGCAGGAGGGGCAGGCTTAGCTCGCTTCTCCTTAAGTGATCCACTTCAGGAGGGGCCCTGTGGCAGCGGGAGGGAGTCAGATCTGCTGCCGGAGGTTTGGCTCCGCAGAAGCACAGAGTTGGGTGTTTGCGCGGAGCGAGCAAGTTCCCTGGCAGGAACTGGTTCTCTTTGGGATTTTGGCTGGGGGATGGGCGGGGGAGATGGCGCTGGCGAGCGCCTTTGTTCCCCACCAAACTGAGCTCTGTCGTCCCGGGGCTCAGCAGCTCTCCCTCCCTTTCTCCTCCAGCCTTCCTGCTTTCCGAGCAGAGCTGTTAACTTATGACCTCCCAGACGCTAAGTCGCGCTTGCTGTCGGAACACAGTCCGTCAGGCCCCTCCGCTTTTGCCAGCCAGACTCGGGGGCTCTGCTTGGCTGGCGAGCCGCCCCTCCGCCCCGGCTCCCTCCCGCCAGTCCGTGGAGGACGCACCGCCTCGCCGCCCTTCGTACCCTCTTCCGTGGGCCTCTCGTCTGCGCTTGGCTCCGGCAACTCCGTTCTGCTAATCCTCTGGCGGTTTTCTGGGTTATTTAGGCAGGTGTAGGTGGAATCTAAGTGATCAGCAGGACGCGCGGTGAGCCCAGCGTCCTCCTACGCCGCCATCTTCCGGAATCTCCATAAACTTCTTGTGAAAGGATTCCACATATGCATGTTCCAGCAAAAATTTTAAAAGATTAATACAGAATTGTTGAAAGAAAGGGAGTAGACACAAATGCACTACAGAAATAAAAATAACATATATAGAAATGGCAACATTAATAATAGACTTACAATTCAAGGCAAAAAGAAAAAGTACCTGGAAAACAAACAGATATTGAGTTCTTACCATGGGCACTGTTTCAGGGACTTTGCATTCTTAATATAATGAATGGTCAGATTAACCAGCAGTGTAAATATAATTACCCACTATAAAGATAAAGAAACTAAGGCAAATAAAGCTAAATAACTTGTTCAAGATCACACAGTTAATATGTTTTGAAATTGGGATTTGAAGTTAAGCTGTGGGATTCCAGATTCCATTCTTTTAACCATTAAATCAAGAATGTCTACAGAACCATTATTCTTAGAATGTCTACAGAACCATTATTCTTAATAGTCAAAAATGGGGAACAAAATCTCAAATATCCATCTACACCTGTAGAAAGTATATAGTCATCAAAGAAAATATTCATTTAATTGATT
Organism: Acinonyx jubatus; assembly: GCF_027475565.1. NCBI lineage: Eukaryota > Metazoa > Chordata > Mammalia > Carnivora > Felidae > Acinonyx > Acinonyx jubatus. Next base: position 162,958,407 of record NC_069382.1, on the reverse strand, counting down.
CATAAATATCATATGCATAATATATATCTGTACATCCCTGTTATCCAACAACATACATTATGTTAAGGGAAAGATACTAAAAACAAAAGAATATATACGGTATGATTTCCTTTCCATAAATTTCTAAAACAGACACAATTGATCTATGGTGACAAAGTCTTGATGGTTTATTTGTGATTCTCTTTGTAGAGGTTTACGACTACAAAAGGACCATGAGGGTTGCTTCTGGGCTAATGGTAATGTTCTATATCTTGAGTCAGGTGGTCCTTACATTGATATACGGGTCACTCTGTAAAATTCACTGGATGCTGTATTTAAGATTTTTACACTTAAATATATGTAAAAGCCTCCAGAAAAAAAGATTGTACTTAGTATGCTATATATAGTAAAATATGTACATGTGGCTACTATATATGAATATGTATTCTATGAGCTTTTTATACATTTGTCATTCATTGTGACTATCCATGTTAATAAATACACTAATATCAAAATGTGTCATATCTTTATATATCTTATTAAAATTTGAATCACTTTTAATTCCAAAGTACATTGTATTTTTTAATATAAAAATTAAATAGAAATACAGAACTCATAGCAAGTTACCAAATTGGCCATATTTTTGTATGGTTTCCCTTTGAGATATATATTAGCCTAAAAATTTCTGAGAAATAAAGTAATCCAAATGAAATGATTTCAAGACAATTTAATTTCACATTTTCTCTTTCTGCGTGAGTCATTTAAGATAGCAATAGAGTCATGACTCAAATTATTAGCTAGTCGTGGAATGTCAGCTTTTGTAAACTGACAACAGTTAAGACTTCTGTATAAAGACTACATAACATTCCTAGACCAGAGTTTTCAGGTGGAAACACAAGTTAGAATAAAGTAATATATTTTTGGGTAAATTAATTGAGACATTTTCTTTTCTTCCTAAACTTAGAAAAGTCCTGTTCATCTTTCAAGACACCGCTTAAATGATATTCTTTAAGCATCAATCGTACCCACTGACACTCCTCCTTTCCATCTGACTTTGGACAGAATCAATCAATGCCACTCTTGCATTGTCTAATGTCTAAGTTCACACCTTTATTTTAAGGAATTGTTGTTAATTGTATACATCCATCTCTCCTTAGTGAAAATGTATTCAGTGGAGGATACTGGCCAACATAGGCAAATGTTTTGGATTCAGGAAGGTCTACCTTACCCTCCAGGATCCTCTCTTATTTTGTCAGATAATCATTCACTTAATAATCCACAATTACTAAAAATAGTTAACACAGATGTCTTGGAAATTGAGTTTAAACTACTTCAAAATGTTTTCTAAAGCAGATTTGGGCAAGAGAAAATGGGGGACAAAACAGGAGTGAATGTAGCACCTGTGGTCGATGGGAAGAAACTTGAACTGAGAAAACCTCTTAGAACATGAAGCTGAGGCTAGTAAAGCATTGAGGTAGGAAGGAAACTGTTTACAGAGTACCTACTATTTGTCAGGGATACATCCTCATAAACCTCTATTTTACTCATAATGAAGCTGAGGTGCAGAAAAGGCCAGAAATTTACCAGAGCTTGCCCAGGTACCTAGATATTAACAGATACCTCTAAACTTGTCTCTAAAGTCCATCTTTCTTCTTCTTCTTCTTCTTCTTCTTCTTCTTCTTCTTCTTCTTCCTCCTCCTCCTCCTCCTCCTCTTCCTCTTCCCATTCCTCTTCTCCTTCTCCTTCCTCTTCCTCCTCTTCCTCTTCTTCTTCTTCTTCTTCTTCTTCTTCTTCTTCTTCTTCTCCTTCTTCTTCTTCATATGTTTGCCTTGTTTTGTTGGCAAGTGATATCTAGGATAAGAAAATAATTCATAGCTAGAACATACATGTTAAATATATAATTAAGAAGACTTATTTTAGTCCTTCGTTTTGTGGGTTTTTTTCCCTTTTTTTCAAAGGGAATTTTAAGCGATAGCCTTTTAAAAAATTTATGAATATAGTTACAAATTAGGATGATTTAGCTGGGACAGATTTAGCACATTAAGAATACATTTATTATTTATAGAGATCAAGTAGGGATTAGATGTCTGCTCACCACACCACGTAAAAGTACTTATCAGGAAAAAAAGCAACCTGGTCATTTTTGCAATGTTACACACTTTCAGACGTGCTTGTGCTGTCCATACTTAACCCAACTCATAAGAACCAACTGCTTTAAGGAACCATTGTCATTGGTAGTTTTGTAACTTAGACTCAGTGTTTTGTGGCATAAGGAAGTTTGAAAAACATTGCCATAAAAACACATTTTAAGACTCCTATCTGCAATTTAATTTTGTTTATTTCAGAGTAATTACCTTTAACATTTGGTAGCATATCTTCACTGGTAGTAAATCTTTCCAGGAAAGCTTATTTAAGCTTCAGAAGGAGAAAATAATCATTCAGAACCCTTTCTCATTTGTCTCGAATGTGTGTTCATGATGTTGATTTGCTGGAAAATGAATGGAAGGCAATTCCAAGCAGTAAGTCTGGCCATGGGTTGAATAACGACCACCTCTTGGAACTTCAGCCACCTTATTTTTGAAACAACAATAATAATGATGACAGCAAACAAGGGACTTGTGAAGATTAAACAAATTAAGTCAGATAATTAATGTGAAATAATGGCAGTATTTCAGGTACAAAGGAATTGCTCAATCAATTGTAGGTGGTATTAAAGTAGAAGTTTGAAACAATTTAAGGATGTGTTCTACATAGGAAAGCATGGGAGGTCTGAGGAAAAGCCAAACTATTGCTTTTAAGACAATTCTAAAGGAATATAATCAGCTTAATACATAGATGATTCATGAATGATTCATAACCCAGTACTGATAAGTTAACACAAAAGATAATGTTTCAAAACCTTAACATGTTATAAGTTGTACAAATGTTACGGTCAATGTTCAAAGCATGATTTCTGTCATCCTCTACCCATTTTTAAATTTTGCTTAGTTATATCTCATGTAGTATCTCTAGCATCTTGAACTATATTTGCTTTTATCCCAAGACACTAGGCTTGGAGCCTCAAGAATCTCTGATTTAAATATTTCTTCTTCACCTACCTCCACAAACAACACATTGCACGTTATGTGTCTCATATACCTTCAGTCTGTTCTGTTCTCTCTCTGACCAGCCTAGTGCAGGCTCTTATTGCTATCACCTGGATTACAATAACATCTCCTGAGAATTTGCCATTTACCATCACCGAGTTGTCCAACTTGTATCATGGTGTTGCATTAGTATTCAAATCATATCACTTCCTCACTCAAAGACCTTCAATGCCCTCCAGTTTCCAAATAAATCAACTTTCAATTTTTCACTATGGCAGTAAGGCTCTCCAAGGTGTACCTCCAATTTGTCTTTCTAGCCTTATCTGCAACTACTCCTACAGAAACCCTATAGATGCTGACTCTACACTATGACTTTTTACAGCAGCTCCGTGATCTGGTACTGTATTAGCATTTCCAATTTATAGAAGCATAAAATAATATTTACTAATGTTAATATTATTCATAGTTATATGTTAACTTTATATTTTTATAATTAACACTAATTTCACCAAATTCCACATAAGAAGACATTGCTATGATTCAGATTTAGATTTGCTAATGCCAAAGTCCTTGGGGTTTCTAATAAACCTGAGTACCCAATTCTATTGAGTCATCACTCCCTGACAAGACATCTTAACTGTATTCTAGGACTTGGCTTCCAATTTTACTGTGGTGAGTAAAACATCCTTCTGCCACGTGTTGTCATTTATAATTAGGGCAATATGATTTACTTGCTAAGATTCTGTAGGTTGCAAATAACAGACATTGGCACTAGCTAACCTAAGTAAAACAGAAGTTTATTGGAAGGATGTTGGGATAAATCTTAGAATTAAAGCAAACACTGAGTCTCCAAGATCATAATGGCAACCACTAGGGCAGCTGCAGGGATCTTAGCAGCAGGTTCTACCATAAGATGACTCAGTTTCAACCACTTCTGTCTTTGTGTGTCGGCATGTAATTTTTCAAAAACCTGAAATGTAAATTCTGGTTGTCCTAGATTGGGTCACAAGACTGATCTTTGGCTCATTTAGTTATATCCAGAAGACAGGAGTCTTAGCATATAAATGGCCAGTTTTGAGCCCAGTAGTTGCCCAAATTCGTGTCTAATACATATGTTGGCTCTTCAAAGAGGTAATTCAGTCAACTTCATTCATCTGTTTGCATCTACTAACTATAAAGTTTTAAAGGAGTTTTAGGTAGGAAAATCTGCAGGATCCTCACAGACATTTTCTCACTCTGAATGTTATAAATATAGATTTTTTTAATTGTAAGACTGAGTCCATCCTTACAAAGTCCAAATAAAAAGAAATGACATTGAAATCACTGAAGGAAATTCAATTCATTCATTTATTCAGTCATTAAAAAAATATGCATTGGGGGTCTATGGTTTGTCTTGGGGAGATATATATGTATCTCCATCTCCATAAAAGTGGGAATTATGAATCAGTGAGCTGGACTTCACACCAGTCTAGATTGTTAAAAGGAAACTGGGTGTAGCTGATACTGGAATCCTTCAAACATTCTCCAGTCTTTGGCATGCTTGTGTGTGTGTGTGTGTATGTGTGTGTGTGTGTAAATTTGAATTTGCAGTGGAACATATCTGCCAGACTATAGGATGGGAAGGATACAGTGCAGACAAATACTGGGTTAATGAGAGGGTAGCTCAGCAATATGAGAGAGGGTAGTTGGGACCACCTGAACAAGCAGTTCAGAAAGATGTAAATTCCTGGGGACCCTCTGGAACGTCAAATGATATCAGCCCCCACCATCAGTAGCATGACAATAATCACAAGGCAAAAGAACAAGCAAATTAGGCTTTAGGGACTAGGAATTAGAGTTGAGATCTATGTCTGTATTCCCCAATAGGTTGACAGCAATCAATCCACAAGGAGGCTTGAATCAACGACATAGAAAGTTCCCCCCGAAGAACTTCAGAAACACTTAGGAAAGAGGACACACTAGAGACTAGAATTTTGCTAATAAATGAGTAGTAACTTACAGTTGTTGGGATTTTGCTGTGGTAATACACATGTGACCTCATTTGTAACCAATGCTGTTGAAACTTAAGGCATACCCATAGAATGCATAGACACCAACCAAAACTCCACCACTGGCCATCTTTGATCCTGTTGTTACTATGTTATCTGATTGTATCACTCTCTACACCCTGGGCAAGAAAAGACATTCATCTATTAAGTTGACTTCACCAGCCATCTTCTCCCTAGCTTTGTTCCAACCCCCCCAACGAGATATAAACAAACAAGTCATTTCAATTACAACTGCAGTTCATCTCAGGCACTATTCTAGGAGACACTGTGTGCTACGAACTTTGTACTTTTCTTTCCTTTACTTTCTTTTTAAAAGTCTATTCTATCTTGAGGTTCACTGTGATTTGTTCGTTTGTTTTATTCTCTTTCCTGCATGGTAAACCTCTTCAGGACACAGTCTATCTTGCTCATATTTGCACCAAATTAAATGAAATTGACTGTTTGTATGTATACAGGCCTGATGTAGAGAGGCCATTTTTTCCTGAAAGTATGATTCAAAAGACTGGCAAAAAAAAAAAAAAAAAAGTCTTGTTTTCAGGATACTTAGAAAAGAAGAAGCCAAAGAGCTCTTTTTGTGTATTATTCTATGTGAAAGTCAGGAGGTTACTAATGAAATTTCCTAGGAAAATCAATGTACGGGGACCTAACACTTTGAAATAGATGTACTTATAACAGAATATATTTCAAGAAATGGAAAATTAAATTTCTTTATAAAAAGAATCAAAGTAATGTGAATATTATAGGACTAAATTGAAGCTTTGTTTAGAAAGATTGAGTGACATGACCAAGAAATAATGAAGAGAGAGCTCTTTGGCCCTGACTGATAGGTAGTAAGTGAAAAGATAGACCACAGAGTGAAATAAGATACTTTCAATAGTTAAATCTGTCAACGTGCTTGTATCTAAAATATATACAGATCTCTTTAAAATCAATAACAAATGGCAAACAGTACAATTTTTAAGAATGGGTTAAAGACGCTAACAGTCACCTCACAAAAGAATGAGATCAAAGGTAAAGACCAACAAATAAAGAATGGCTCTTCCACTGACATAGGAAAGGGAGAGAAACGTGTGATAGGCTTAAAAACAGCCCTCTAAAAAATATCCATGTCAAGTCCTTGGAACATATGAATGCTACTTTATTTGGAGAAAGTATTTTTACAAATGTGATTATGCTGAGGATCTTGAGGAAATATTCCTGGATTATCCAGGTTGGGTTCTAAATGCCATCACAAGTGGCCTTATGAAAGAAAGTCAAGGCAGATTTGACACAGATACACAGAAAAGAAAGGAAAATAAAGACAGAAGCAGAGACTGGAGTGTTGTGATCACAAACTAGGAAGCTGGTAACCACCAGAAGCAAGAAGATGCAAAGAAGGGATTCTCCCTTAGAGCCTCTATAGGGAGTATGGCCCTGCTGACACTTGATCTTGAATTCTGGCCTCCAGAAGTGGGAAAGACTAAATTTCTGTTGATTTAAGCCACCAAGTCCGTATGGCAGTCCTTGGAAACTGATACACATGAACTGGGGTTTGGATAAGATCAGAGATACAGGAGAAGGAAGTTGAGAATGTCCTTACCAGGTGGTTTCATTTCTTATTAAAATAAGAATGAAGTATTATCTGAGCTTTATATGCCTCCTGTCCTCTAGAGCAGGTATGACAAACAGCCTTTTTGAGGAAGGGGAGAGGAAATGACTAAATTCAAGAAAAGAATTTCTGAGAAGAACTCAGACATTGGAAATAATGACTGTGCCATATATCTATTACCACCTTTTGGAATTTGACAATCAGCATCAAGAATGCTAATATGCAGACAAAATCATTCCAGTCTTTGTCTGAGTTCAGAGGCTGGACTAATGACCCTGGAAGAAACTAGCAAGAACAGGGCGACACTCTAATTCTGAGGAGGGAATACATGAATCAAGAGGGCACTGCAATAAGAATGCAAAAATATGGACTCCTTCTAAGGGCTGAGAATTTTAGAGAATGTTGGCATTCTCGAGGCAAATCAGAAGCCTAGCTAACAAGGCAGGGCATCTGCTGAAGATAGGTTATTAGCACTTGGTACTTGGTACAGGGATAGCATCAGTTTCTCATGCCTCACATCAGAAGGAATCCCAGAAAGCTGACTTGAACTAAATCTGCATATGAGGAATCAATTGGCCTATCCTCTACATTACTGTATTGTGGATGTCTGGCTATTTTGGTCTCTTTTTTTCATCCATTTCTGACTTCATTGCTCTTCATTCCCAGCCTAAAGAGTATGTAGGAGGGATCAGGGAAAAAGAAGGGGAGGGGCAAGAGAAGAGAAGGAAGAAAAGAGGGGAAGAGGGTGCCTTTACAAATATCACCTCACAAAAACCTCACAAAGAGCATATAATTTAGGAATTATGAATCCTATTTTAGAGAGAAGGAAAATGAAATTTGAAAAATTAAACCCAAAGTCACACTATACTTATGAAAGATGAAGCCAAGATTCAAACCCAAGTTGGACTGATTCCAATGCCAACGCACTTATTCATTACTCAATTATCTTACGGTAATCATTCAATTATGCTTATTTTTTAAACTCAAAAAGACTGTATGTTTAAGAGAAGTTTTAGGTTCACTGCAAAACTGAGCAGAAGCCACAGAACGTTCCTTCACATTCCTTGTCTTCCCACATGCACAACCTCCCCCACTATTAATATCCAGCACGATAGTAGTACATTCATTTTGATCAATGAACCTAATTTAACATCTCTTTAGCTTCCAAAATCCATAGTTTACATTAGGGTTCACTAATGTTGTTGTGCATTATATGGATCTTGTAAATGTATAATCAGGTGTATCTACTATTATAGTATCACATGGAACATTTTCACTGCCTTACAAATCCTCTGCACTCTGCTTGTTCATTCCTTCCTTCCTTCTATACCCTGGCAAACACAACTATTTTAACCGTCTTCATAATTCTCACTTTTATAGAATGTCATATGCTGTAATCACACAATATGTAGACTTTTCATATTGTCTTCTTTTAGTCAATAATAAATATTTAAGTTTCTTCCACGTCTACTTGTGACTTGATAGTTACTTCTTCATAGCACTGAAAATCATTCTACTTTGACTGGCCAAAGTTTATTTATGTATTCACCTACTAAAAGGTATCTTAGTTGCTTCCAAGTTTTTGGCAATTATTAATAAAACTGTTATTAACATCCATGGGCAAGTTGTATGTTGACATAAGTTTTCAACTCATTCAGGTAAATAGAGTGCAGTTGTTTGATCACATGGTTAAAGGTATGTTTAATTCTGGAAGATTCCACCAAAGTGTCTTCCAAAGCAGCTGCACCATTTCATTCTCACCAGCCATGAATGAAAGTTTCCGTTGTCCATTCTCACAGGTGAGTGGTGCACCTCATTTTAATTTGTAATTTCTTAATGTCATAGGATGTTGAACATCTTTCCAACTGCCTCCTTGCCAACTGTATATCTTTTTGGTGAGGCGACTATTCATATCTTTTGTCCAATTTTAATTGGATTGTTCATTTTCTAATGTTGAATTTTAAGAGTTCTTTGTGTATTCTGGATAATGATTCTTTATCAGATGGGTCTTTTGTAAATATTTTCTCCCAATCTGCGGCTTGTCTTCTCAATCTTTATTATTTTTTAAAATTGTTTTTTACTTTATTTTTTTTGAGAGAGAGAGAGCACAAGCGGGGGAGGTGCAGAGACAGAGGGATATAATCTCAAGCAGGCTCTGTACTCTCAGCGCAGAGCCCAGTGTGGGGCTCGAACTCACAAACCATGAGGTCATGACCTAAGCTGAAATTGAGAGTCAGATGCTTAACCCACTGAGCCACAAAGTCGTCTCTCATTCTCTTGATATTGTCTTTCTGCAGAACAGGAGTTTTTTTTAATTTTTAAAAGGTCCAGTTTATCAATTGTTTCTTTCATGGATTGTGCCTTTAGTGTTGTATCTGAAAAGACATCACCAGATCCAAGGCCATGGATTTTCTACTATGCTATGTTGTAGGAGTTGTATACTTTTGCATTTTACATTTAGGTCTGTGATCCATTTTGAGCTAATTTTTGTGAAGGGCATATGGTCTCTATCTAGATTTATTTTTAGTGGTGTGGATGTCCAGTTCCAGCCCTATTTGTTGAAAAGACCCTCTTTGCTCTGTTGTCTTTGTTCCTTTGTCAGAGATCAGTTGACACACTTCTGTGGGTCTATTTATGGGCTTTCTATTCCATTCCATTGATCTGTCTATTCTTTACGGTCTTGATTACTACAGCTGTATAGTAAGCCTTCAAGATGAGTAGTATCTGTGCCCTGACTTTGTCTTCTCTTTCAATATTATGTTGGGTTTCATGATCTTTAGCTCCTCCAAGTAAACTTTAGAATTAGTTTTCTGATATCTATAAATTAGCTTGATAAGATTTTGATTTGGGTCGGTTGAATCTATAGATCAACTTGGGAAGACCTTACATCTTGACCATATTGAGTCTTTTTATCCATAAATATAGAGTTTCTCTCAATTTCTTTAGTTCTTTGATATCTTCCATCAGAGTGTTGAGTTGTTCTTAGATAAAAAGGGTGTTTTTTCAGAATGGTTCCTTTTCCCTTTCTCCTTCTGGAAGCATCATGGAATTTTTCTCCACTATTTACTGTGAGAACCTGCTAGAGCTCCTGAAGGTAAAGCTCACAAATATATAGAGTCTCTCTATGGCTGGGTCCCCTTGGAGTTTTTATTTCAGTCATAACCACAGTTTAAGCTCCAGCAATTCACTAATTACAGTTTAGGTTTCCCAACCTCAGTACTTGTTTCTGTGTTGGTTTCTGCTCTGGAAAAGTTGTGATTCTCTGTATCTGCCTGCCTGTCTCTCCAATTTTGGGGGCAGCAGTTTGTCCTTGTGAACTCACTCTCTGAAAGGCCTAAGGAGAGTTGCTTATTTTTTCAGTTTATTCAGATTTTTATTTGTTGTTAGGATGGAGTGACAATTTCTAAGCTCCTTATTTGCCAAACCAATTATGCTTACTTTTTAATCAACATTTTCAAATTTCTCCAACTCTTAAGTCTCTTTTCTGACTTGCCTTTACAAGTCAAGACTGATTATCACCAATCAAATCATTCTCTGAGCAAACGCTACAAAGTACCTACTAAATTAGATAAGGCTTCTGCAAGCTGAAGGGAATTAAACAGTAACTTGTAACCAAGATATATAATGCAACTGGTTTTACGATTTCACCATCCAGTAGAAGAAGCCATCAGTGAATTTCTTTCATTTCTATTATCTGTTGTTATGTCTAGTTAATAAACCATTTGGTCTCTAGATTGTATCTTTTGCAGGCAGAATATGGTATCATGTAAGAAAGATTTTAAATTTCTCATGAAAATTATTTTCATTACCAAATGAAGCAAACACTAAGTTAAGGCCGTTGTGGTCCTTGGAAGTAATTTAAACTATGAATTCCAACAGGTTTTTTGACAGTTACAAGTGGAAAATCCATAAGCAATAGAAGGACAATGCACTGGGGAGAGATGATTTAAGAAAGCTAGATTTCTGTACTGGTATAGCATATTTTCTTTTAAACAGAAAGTCACTACTTCAAGTTACATCTAAGTTGCAGGCAAAACAGTCTATGATATTTATTATTTATGTACTGAGATTTAGGTAGAACACAAAAGTAATTTTAAATTTTGCTATGGTAACAAGTGTGAAATTGCCATGGTAGTAGGATGACAGACTCAATACGAAGCACTCACTATGTTTGCCAAGAGGCTCTGCACGGAGACTCATTTCCCATATTTTAAATAATTCTACCCAACCAGGTGGGAAGTTTCCAAGAGAAGCAGTTGTAGCCTCTTCAGAAATACAACATGCTAAAAATATTTTAACACATCTGAGTATTTTCATCCCCGGTATTTTTACAATTCAGTGCTACCTTGCTTTTATTTACTTTCCAAGTTAAAAAACCTTCCATAATTCATTAGGAATATTGTAAATTTGTTCTAACAAAAACCAAGGTGGTAAAAAACATTCATCACATGCATTTAAATAAATATTGCTCTTAGCCTATGTAACAGAGCTTTCCCATGTTCAGTTTTTCCTCCTACATGAATGTCTAGTTCCGCATGTTTCCATCTTTTTATGTCAATCCTCCAGCACTTTTGGGTCCGTTAAGAGTTTAAGTGAAAACATTTCACATTGCTTATTAGGAAATCAGTAATTAATTCTCATATGTAATAGAAACAAGTAATACAATTCTGCTTGTGGGTTTGAGAACACATTGATAAATCAAATTAATAAACAGTATATTACAGAATACAAACTATGACAAAGCTCGAGGAAGCACATGGGTCATCTATGACTTCCAGCTTCCTCAAATGTGTACATGGCCCTGTGCAAATAAAACTCTCCCTTATTTAATCTTTCCAAATGTAAAGAAGATATCATCACTTATTAACTTAATTAACGCTTAACATGTACTCCATACTTTCCAGGTACTGGGGATTCAGTGGCAAATTAACAAATCAAATTCCAACTCTATTTTGGGGACTTTGAATTTATGCTCGCATCTAACAGGAAGGCAATTCCTCTGGTTATCATTCATCTACCTACCCTTCATTCAGTTCTTAGTAAAATATCTCTCTTTAGGCCCCCATGATCTTCCTACTGAATGGTCCATTACTCCCATCATCTTCTATCACAACACTGTGTTTGGTTTGCTTAATTACTTTTTAAAATTATTATATTTACATTTTTGTTTTCTTTTTTTCTTGATTTTCTACCCAAGTATAATGAAAATCCCGTAGAATAGACCCTGTAGCACCTCCAGCAAAGTGACCAATATCCTCTGCAGAGATTTTCAATAAATGCCTCTTGAATTAATTTACTAATTCATCCATAAGAAAATAAATATATAACAGTTTTTTGTTATTGTGAAGTTAACGTCTGTGGAGGGCTTTCATTATAGTGCAATGATTATTGTACAGAGGCTATCTTCAGATACAATGTCATGCAAAAATCATGAGAAAGGAGAAGCAACTGAACCCCATTTGTTGACCAGAGTTTATCTTCATAGATAGAGTTCTAGCCATTCCCTTTCCTGACCACTATTTCCACAAGCTACCCTATAAAGAAAAATCGCTATGTACAATCCATTATTCTCCTCTAGCTCTTATTCTTCTGAGGTTGTTTCTGCTATTAAATAAGGTTCTTTACTCATTTTCTCAAAGAATGTAATTACCTTTTTTGTGTGTGGGTTGCAGATGGTGTAGCAGGAGGTAATTACGGGATGACTGGAGATGTAAGGATTAAGGTGTGCTCCGTTTTATCTTCCTCTAAATCGTGGCCCAGTTTCATTGCCCAGCTCTCGCACTGGAGACGGAGTCAGATTTTTCCAAAGATCTTGCATATGTGGCAAAGTAATGCTTACCAAATTTAAAAATGGGAAATGGTTGTTTAAAGGCATCTCACAATGTGTAGTATATCCCTGGAAGAATTGATGGTTTTAAATTAATTCAAACTACTATTACCATAATAAGCTTACATTTAAAAAAAAAATCAGGGAACGTGTCTTTACATTCTATTCTGCTATTTGCAAGTTTATGTACATTAGTGAAATGTCATCCTAAAAAAGAATAAAAATAGGCTAATTGCAACTTTATACTGCCACTTTCAGTCCTTGAGTTTTTATAGTTCCCTAATGTCTTCTGTAGTTGCTTAATTTCTTCACGCTTCCATGGTCATGGCTAATGCATGTCACATAGCTTTTGGGAACCGAGTGACCCGAAAACTGCCCAAGTCATTGAATTAAGAGTAACTTTGCAAAGACAATTAAATATCAGAAAATTTTTCTCAGGGAAGGTCAAGTTAAGGTCTTCTACAGTGTTTTTGTAAATTTAACTCTTCTTGCCATTCCAATGTCACCTAAGTTTTTTTTTTATATGTTGAAATATAGCTTTCCATTTTTATTTTTTTAATATGAAATTTATTGTCAAATTGGTTTCCATACAACACCCAGTGCTCATTCCAACAGGTGCCCTCCTCAATACCCATCGCCCACCCTCCCCTTCTTCCCACCCCCCATGAACCCTCAGTTTGTTCTCAGTTTTTAAGAGTCTCTTATGTTTTGGCTCCCTCCCTCTCTAACTTTTTTTTTTTCCTTCCCCTCCCCCATGGTCTTCTGTTAAGTTTCTCAGGATCCACCAATGTCACCTAACTTTATGGCAATGTATGGACGCTTTTCCTGTGTATATTTTATTTAGCTCTTTTTTTCAAAACCATCTTATTTATAAATATAATGTACTCAGTTTTGGGATGCTAGCTTTGTTTCTCTTGGTGAATTGTTTATTCTATTGGTTCTATTGGTGAATGCTTTTCTTATCTGTAAAATGAGTAGGTCATTAATTGCACAAGATCATCATGATGTTCCAACATTCTGCCAGAGGCCTGGCTGCTAAAACATGGCTAGCATCATGTTATTCCCTTGCTGGCCCCCAGAAGCCATGCTGGCCCCCAGGTACCTGCTGCTATGAGATCAGATTCTGCTGTTAGTATTTCCAGGCTCTCCACCTTCTGGAGTTGCTCTCCCTCATATTAACAGTCACTTCTCTGATACAGACACACACACACACACACACACACACACACACTCCACATCAGAGAGGTGGTCCAGGATTTAAGCTCACCTCTTCGGGAACCATAACTGAGCGCCATAGCAGTGAAACTCGAAGGGCTACCAGTCCATGAATTTCTTACAGGCTGTGACAATATAAGTGCAGGAGGAAAGTATTTAGAAACTTTTGTAGCAATTTGACATTGTCATGACACCCAAGCTCATGATGAATGCACTTGTGTTTCTGAACAGCTTTAGTGTTTCTAAACTGGCACAGTGAGTAACACAGCGGGATCTGCACAGGGGTCACACCCAGTAAGACAATACACTCTACGATTACTTTGACAACTGCCGATTGTTTGTATAAATATATGAGACTATCTAAAGATTTATTTACATCTGAAAGTTATTTTTAGGAACATTTTTTAATTTACAGTTTAACATCATTAGCTAAGTCAGGGAATTTAATATCTCCATTATTTATTTTTAACCTTAATTTAATTATGATGTACAAATAAGCTTCATTGGACATTTCTGCCACGATAAACTTGGGGTGCCTGGTGGCTCAGTAGATTGAGTGGCCAACTCTTGATTTCAGCTCAGGTCATGATCCCACGGTCGTAGGATCAAGCCCCACATCAGACTCTGTACTGAGCATGGAGCCTGCTTAAGATTCTCTCTCTCTCTCTCTCTCTCTCTCTCTCTCTCTATATATATATATATATATATCTTTCTGCCCTTATCCCCCACCTGCATGCATTCTCTCTCTAAAATAAAAAAAATAAAACCTTATTAAAAAAGAGAAGATAAGCCTTTTAAAAATATAGCAGCAGTAATAAACTGATATATGATGATGAAAGTGATTCAGAAATGAAGATAGAAAGTGTTTATATTAAGTTCTGTTTAGTAGCTGTGATCGATGATGAAGTGTTAAAATTACAGTGTGTTTTAGCTAACCGTGCTGCCTAACACACCATTGGAACCAATGAAACCTAAATAGGTTAAATATACACATAAAGAAATGTTCAAAATCAAAAGTATCTTGTAAAAGAAAAGGTATTGAATTAAAAAGCTGATGGAAATAAATGTTGAATATTTTGTATAGGACCATTAGTGTTTTGTGAGCTGATTGTAAGTAACACTATGAGTGAACACTCAAAGTATATGTATAGGTAACTGCTGAGTGCTCAGTGCGAGGCCATTTCAGATGCATTAGCTTGAAAAGAGTGAGTGAAGAGGCAACAAAAAAGATCACTCAAGTACCGCTTTCCAATGACAACATACATCAACCTCAGAAACCAACTAATGATAGGGAAGACTAACTCATACAATACATAAAGTCAGCAAAGTGTTTGTCATTGTGGCTTAACAAATCCAGGGATATTCTTAGCATGGAAATCCTTTATTTGTGCAAATTTGCACGTGAACAGGGTTTTTTTTAGCTTCAGCGCTAAAAAACACAGCTAGATGTGAAGTATATAAAAATATTCAGCTTGGAGTTCAAGTTCTGTGTAGGAGTATGCTCTAATGGTACAGCTGCAAAGACAAGTAAGCATTCTGGAGTAATCATCCAGATTTAGAAGCTGGTGCCAGAATATTATTAATCTCCACATTCCTTACTTCACTGAAATGTTTTGATTTTTTATAGGTGCACTAAATAATTTACTTAGTGATATAATAAAAATTGTGATCACTAAAAACTAAAGGGTCAAGTTTGAGATTATTCTTTTTATAAGGAGAGAATATGAAAGCTAATCAAAAATTTAATTGTCTCATGCTGAAGTATAATGGCTATTAAGATGAAAACTTCTGTTGAAATATTTGGATTGCAGAATAAAAGGTCATCGCTTATGCAATGTAAGAATCCAGTTTGGTTTCAACATTTTAAAGTTGTGAATTAAGCATCCAGCCTTGCTATTTATCTGGTATCTTTGGAATTTCTAATTATCATAATACTTTCATGCAAAGGAGGAATGAACGATGTTTTTCAACAGCAGATAAGACTTAAAGGTGAAAACAAAAGTGAGAAGCTTGAAATAAGAGAGCTGCTACAGAGTGTTAAGATGTGACCCAGAATTCAGTAACAATTGTTAAGTAGGTAGGTAGTAATCTTGATAATTTACATCTGTGTAAAGTTATCAACAAACACCTTATAAATTTGGTAGATGATTTAAATTCCTTTTCCCCAAAAGAATATTCATTTATCAGGATATCAATGGAATCCAAAATCAATTTATTTCATCATAAGTTAAAGCTAAGCAGTGACTTTCAAGATAAATTGTTGGCACGGGAGACTGATGAAGAATTAAAGTTGAACTTTGAAAATACAGCATCACTTTCTTTATCCTAGAAAAAATTAAAAATGAGCTTGTTGAAATTGCTTTAAAATCACTCCTTTCATTGCTATCAAAATATATTTGTGAGAGATTTCTCTATGATGAGTTTATAAACATTGGAATAGTTAGATATGTTGTTCCCCGTGACTACTGTTGTTGTCAATAGAATCTATATTAGATGAGTTAAGCAAGGAACCAGTTCATTTGTTACATTAAAACATTATATTTTGATGTGTAGATGTGTCTTCAAAGGATAAAATAGGTGTTCAATATGGCGAATCCCTATTTTACTCATAAATTTTTCATTTCTATTATGGACCTATAACAAGTTCAAGTGTAATAGTGATTCTGTATATGATCACAGAGATGGAAACTTTCAATGAGCAATATGTACAGTTTTTAAATCTTTCCTCCTTCATAATGCGTGTTCCGATTATATTTGTTAAAATGTTACATAGTTTCAGTTGAAGCCAATAATGAAAATTTGGCTTGTATTTTTTTCTGTTTTTTACCTTGATTTCATTTTCCTAGTAACTCATTTTATTGAATTTTACAGAAGTATAGTTTTTACAACAAAACAAACTTTTTAAAAGCTGAGTTTTTGCTCTAGATAATTAACACACAGTGTCCTATACTTCTATTCTTGCCATAAATTATACAATGTCAGGAACATGGTAAATGTTCTGCAAATATTTATGGATATATAGATATGTACCAATAAATTAGGTTACACTTTCTGGAGGGATTTGTACCAATAAATTAGGTTACACTTTCTGGAGGGAATAATTTCTCCCAGTGGATACCTGTATCTATAGAGACATTCTTTTCATCAGCCTGTTTCCAGGGGTATAAATAATTAAAGCACACAATATGAACTAAATTATGTATAATTCTTCATAAATTTCAAAATGTTAATGAGTATGATGTCACAGAAAACTCCACGGAGTTTAGTATTCCTCTGAGCAAAGCAAGCACACCTTCTCTTTTCTATGAACTGTAGATATCATCATGCAGATAAAACCATATTATAGAATGTTTGAAAAGCAACAAAGAGTATTATGTAATCAGACATTTTCTTAAAAGAAAAAAAAGTAAACACCCTGCTGTCTTTTGTTTTTGAAGATTTGATGTTAGGAAACCAACCAGGCTGAATTTTTGTTTGACCAAAGAAAGGAATGCTATGAAAGTACAAAATAAAATATTATTCAAGACTTGTGCATTTCATCATTAGTCTCATACAGGATACAAAGTCAATGTATCCCTATGGAGGTCCCTGGAGGAAATGCCGAAAACAAACTAAAGCAGATCTCCTCTTCAATACCTACAGTTCCCTGTATTTGGAAGTTAGAGAAAACTTGTTTTATTAAGTGACTATGGCAATTCTTTTGAATAAAATGTTAATCAAGATCAGCTCTTTTACTTTTAAAACCTTTAATCAAAGTCATAATGTCTTCCCCACCCTTGCATTATATCAGGGATCCTGTAAAGGACAATTGAGTATGCATGCCTCTTTCCTCCCTGAGTGGAAAGCTAAGTGCCATTGATGTTCGGTAGATTTCTTACCTTGCTTTTCCAATTGTGTGAACCAAGAATACACTTTTTCTCTAAATGACCTAAAATGTGATTAGTTGCTGCAGTGACTGTCATTTTTGTAGGTGCATTATTGAATTGCAACATGGTTTTCAATAACCTATCAATACAATTCATAGGGAATGCAATTCTATTTTTTCAATGTGGTAATAGTGTTCCCCATTACAGTGAAATGCAATTATTTGTGTAACTAATAGAACCTGATAATGTCAGAGTTAATACAACAGAGAAACATTAGCATGTTAGGACAGTTTAGATATAGGAAGTATTTTTTTAATGTTTATTTATTTATTTGTGGGAGGGAGGGGCAGAGAGAGAGAGGGAGACAGAGGATCTGAAGCAGGTCTGCCCTGTCAGCACACAGCCTGATGCGGGGCTTGAACCCATGAACTGTGAGATTATGACCTGATCTGAAGTTGGATACTCAACTGACTGAGCCACCCAGGTGCCCCAGATATAGGAAGTATTTCTATAAGAAACCCTGCTGAGCTGTTAGTGAGAGAAGACACAGTGGCCTCCTTCTCAGCAAGCGGATCTTTTGTGGCCAAATCTGATGTCTTGGGAAATCGTATTGGTTAGCATTCTCTTTCCTCATCTCTATTACCCACTCTTATGTCTTCTAATAACAGAAGTCCTTCTAAAGACAGTGTTATTTGATGAAATGTGAAATGTTTATTTATGCCTATCTTTAAAATCTCTTAATAACAGCAACAAAGAGCTCTCAGTTAATCCAGCTAGTTGAATAAAGAGAGGGGCAAAATTCATTGTACTAAAGTTATTTCCATATGATAAACCCATTCTGGATCCTCATCCATTGAAATTGCCAGAGCCAAAAAGTTTAATTATTTTAGACAATGCAAAAAGAAAATGTCTGTAATATCTGGAAAGGAATATATCTGCTGAAATGCCTGAGATTTATAAAATTTACATAAAACCTTTATTGATAAATAATTGGAAGCCACCCACAGCAAGCTATAAAAAAATTCCAATTTTCTATCCTGTTTAATTCTGATACTATTAGCCTTCTTTGCCTGTAACATGGAAATTGAAACACAATAGTTTTTGCCCAATGTTTGAAAATACAGAATCTTGTTATAGTATTATAACTTCTTATTCCCATTCTCTGAAAATAATCTAGATTTTCTATTAAATAACTAAAATATTTTTCATTCTCTTCTTATGCACTTTATAATTTCAAGAGTCATCCTGGAGAGCGTTATGCTAAGTGAAGTAAGTCATACAGAGAAAGACAGATACCATATGTTTTCACTCTTATGTGGATTCTGAGAAACCTAACAGAAGACCATGAGGGAGGGGAAGGGAAAAAAAAAAAAGAGAGAGAGAGGGAGCCAAACCATAAGAGACTCTTAAAAACTGAGAATAAACTGAGGGTTGATGGGGGTGGGAGGGAGGGGAAAGTGGGTGACGGGCATTGAGGAGGGCACCTGTTGGGATGAGCACTGGGTGTTGTATGGAAACCAATTTGACAATAAATTTCATATTGAAAAATAAATAAAATGAGAATAAATAAATAAATAAATAGACAATAAGTAAATAAATAAATAAATAGAGTCATCCAAAAATAGCTTACATCAATTCTTCCCATGCTGTAGATGAACATAATTTTAATATCTACAGGTCATCATATGTCATTTCCTAAGAAAGTGCACCAAAGGTCTCACGTCAAGAAAATACCAGCCTTTTCAAGTATATAAGCAATTAAGGCATCACTCTCTATCCTATGGGCCCACTAGACTAAGAACAAAATTTAAAAATATGTAGAGAAACCTACGTTTCTTGACCAGGAAACAATGTGAATTTGCTGATGGAAACAAATATGTATGTATATTCTTATTTCAATCAAAGAAATCTGATGTTTTCTTGCAAACCATGGGAGTCTCTTGAGTATATTTAGAATACATTGAAGTGTAGTTTATGATTTTCTTTGTTCAAATTATCAATGACCTATCAAAATATGTAATATGTATTTCAGTATTAGAAGGACATCCAAACCAAAATCCAGAAATGTGAAAACTATTTTAATGACAAAGTAGAAAGAATAAATGGTACACTTTTCATCCTTTACTTCTTTGAAACAAATCATTTAAATTTCTCCTATCTGGCAGAGTAGAAGTGTTTAGTGTAACAATTCCCCCAATCCTTAAATCCGATTTCTGAGCACATTTAGGCATTTTCTTTTCTTTTTCTTTTTTTCTTTTTCTTATTTCTGTTCTTAATAGAGCGGGAAGCTATGCTTTTCCCTACAGACAACTCCTGGACAACAGCCTAGCCTGTGGCCCATTTTAGTCCTTACCCATCTGAATTTAAAATGCTATCACAAGATTTCTTCTAAATCACCAAAACTTAACAGGCTATTTTCTCCCTGAATTTCTGTTTGCCACTTACTCTGGACTTTAATGCTGCAATACCAGTTCACCCTTCCTCCTCTCTCTCTTTGCCTTATATATAATGTTCCTCCGTCAGCAAAATTGGTGGCACTGTCTTTCATCTTAATTTTTAAGATAAAGGAATCATTAAGATTTGCTTTATCATTTTAAATAAATAAGTAGCAACCACTTATTTGCTATTCACTGCCTAAAAATAGTTTCTAACATCCACATGAGAATGTTCACAAAAAAAGAGAGATTATTTTAAGTTATATATATATCTCAACATGAAAGAAAATACAATCTTTACCAGAGACAATTTTGGAAGCGACCAATCACAAAATGTATTTGCATGTGAACTTTATAATTATAAAATTAGTTCCAAGATCATGATGTCTTTGGGAAGTATTCCACAGAAATTAATATTTCCATTTTAAAAAAAAGATTTTAAATGTTTATTTATTTTTGAGGCACAGAGAGAAAGAGCGCGAGCAGGGGAAGGGCAGAGAGAGATGGAGACACAGAATCGAAAGCCGGTTCCAGGCTCCCAGCAGTCAGTGCAGAGCCCTACACCGAGTTCAAACCCACCAACAGCCAGATCATGACCTGAGCCAAAGTCGGATGCTTAATGGACTGAGCCACCCAGGCGTCCAAATATTTCCATTTTAAGCCAATTTAGTTACATGGTACATTGATAAAATAATTACATTTGTATTGCATGGGTAGCAAGATATAAAGTATCTTAAGCTTTAAAATAAAAGAGTAACTCAAAAGTTTGATTTAAGTTTAGTATATTTCCAATAAAAAATTAAAAGTAGAAACAAAAGAGAGACAACATAAAAATAGCAAATCAAATAAAGATACTTAGAGGTTTCAATTTCTTAAAACCCATCATTTTCTTTTATAACCCTTCTTTTGCTGTTTTCCAACTGAATTATCTTAGTAGTGTGCTATGTTTATGCTTTTTTACCACAGATCATGATACTTGATCACTTTCTAACCCACATACTGTGTCACATTTAGCCTTTTTTCTCTAAATCGTGCCATAGCTATTTATTTCTAGGTCTGCGTTCAGCCATTGGGAACATGCATGAAAATAAAACGTAGGGTGAATTATCCTCTTATGTCTTCTGTTAAAGATTTCATTTCCTGTTTAGTGCAATATAAGGACTGTGTGACAATCCTAAGAACCTCAGTTAACTGTTGCTCATTGTTGGTATGATGTGGATCATGCTCTCTTTCCTCTTTTTAATGCCAATGTTGTCGAACAGGTAACCGACACAGGCTATCTTCACCCCATTCCAGTTCACTTCTACACTATTTAGATCTACCATTGACCTTTACTACTCTGCTAAAATTGCTCTTGCAGTATCTAGTTAATAAAATATAGTTTATGTATTTTCATTCCCATCCTCCTGGATTTCTCTAAATGATTTGGTCTAACCAAATTCTTGCAATCATTTCTACCCTTAGGTCTGTATACTTTGTTTTACTTTCCCAACTGTCTGGTAGTTCTTTTTGTTGTTGTTGTTGTTGTTGTTGTTATCTTTCTACACTATAAAAATAGATATTTTCTAAAGTCCAGGTCTCAATTCTATTCTCTTTTCACTACATTCTCCTCAGGGATTAATCCAACCAACCGTATAGCTTAAATTGCTGTTTTAATATAGATGACACAAATCTTTTCCTAAGAAAAAGAACCTGACCACCAAACCAGTTACTCAATTTAATTATAGATATTTACACAGTATTTATTTTTCTTATTTTTTGTGTTGTTTACTTTGGTCCAGCCCCCCCCCCCCCCGCATGCTATCTTCTCTCTCTTCCCCACCTCATCCTACTGAAATCTCTATTCAAGATTTGTCTCAAATGTATTATTTTTAATGAAACTCTTCCTGATTCCCCAATATGGATAGGATGATTATTCCTTCAATGTGGTTTGTACTTTGTTTACGGCTTGTTTTACTCTACTTGTTTTTGCTATTATATATTTGTTTAATCCTGTCTATTCAATCATAATCTTTTTCAAGGTAGGTATTTTAGTTCATTTGGACTGTTATAACAAAGTACCATAGACTGGATGGCTTATAAACAATGGAAATTTCTCTCACAGTTCTGGAAGCCGGAAGTCTAAGATGGAAGGGCTAGCATGGTCATGTTCTGATAAAGGCTCACTTCTTGGTTCATAGCTGGTGCCTTCTCCCTGTGGCCTAACATGGTGGAAGGGGTGAGGGCTTTCTCTCAGGTCTCTTTTTTTATAAGGCTCTAATTCCATTCACGAGGGCTCTATCCTCATTGACCTAATTACCTCTCAAAGGCCCTACCTCCTAATACCATTTTCTTTGGAGGTTAGAATTTCAACATATGGCTTTGGGGAGGGACACAAACATTCAGTCCATAGCAGTAGAGATGATATCTTAATGTCTTTGGCTTCCTTAAAGTGCATAGGATATAATGCCTTCACATATTGAGTGACTAATTGAATGTTTCAACTTTTTTCACTATTTTCATTTGAGGATTTCAGAAAAGTAAGTCCCACGAAACAATTCAAAATACAATTGTGGAGGAAGAAAGATGTTGAACAGTAGACATGATATACTTTTGAGAAAATTGGGAAAGAAGGTAAAGATGCAAATCAAACTGAGAGACAAATAACTGATTTCTGCAGTCATTGGAGCATTTGTGTCGTTCAGCCCGACCAAGGAAAAAAAAATCATGATGGAACTAAAAAGGAGTCTGGACATCCCAGACTGATAGGTGGCAACAATTTGACCTCTGCAATATGATAGAATCCTTAGGACCAAAACTTTCCTACATAAAATGTATTTATCAGGATTAGATAATGCCATGCTTTGGTTTGCGCTGGGATAGTCTAAGTTTTTACTATTGTCCTTAAAATAATTATTACCCTCTTCACTGGTTCTCAAAAATGTACCATTTTGAATAAGGTATTATGCTGAGTGAAATAAGTGAGTCAGAGAAAGACAGATATCACGTTTTCACTCATATATGGATCTTGAGAAACTTAGAAGACCATGGGGGAAGGGAAAGGGGAAAAATAGTTGCAAATCGAGAGGGAGGGAGGCAAACCATAAAAGACTCATAAATACAGAGAACAAACTGAGGGTGGATAGGGGGGTGGGGGAGAGGGGAAAATGGGTGGTGGGCATTGAGGAGGGCACTTGTTGGGATGAGCACTGGGTGTTGCATGTAAGCAATGAACCACGTGAATCTACCCCCAAAACCAAGAGCACATTTTACACACTGTATGTTAGCCAATTGGACAATAAATAATATTTAAAAAAAATAAAAAGGAAATAAAAGATGTATGAATTATATGATCATCTTACCTAAAATATACAAGGCTGGGTTGTTTATCAGTGTATATCCATGTATAGCTCTATGGTTGTCAATCTATGACCTTATACATTCACACACTTGTCACATTTCTAGCAGAGTGATTTATACTTTCAATAATTCAAAAATGCTGACCTACTAATTATGATTTAATGGGACAATAATCACTATGTTCTTCCCCTCACTTGCCTAACAGTGCCTTGCACATTATTGGCTCTTGCTCAGGGTTTATTGAATTGGACCCATGATATCAAAGGCTCCTATTAAGAGAGTCCCTGATATCAAGGGCTCTCCATTAAGTCACACATCTATACTTTCTCAGGTGATTTTACTTTCTAGAAAGTTAAAGAGCGACTTAAACAGAAATAATTTTGATACCTACTTGAAAGTAGATTTGCCATTGGCTCACAATAGTAACTACTCATTTTTGGAAAAGAATGTTCAAAGCACTGATTTATTTTTCCAACTAAATCACATTTACTACCATTAAAACTAACCCCTCCTATCAAAAACTCATTTGAAATATAATATTCCAGAAATTACACAGATATATGTCAGAAATTTTGTTATTTAGTTATTTGGATATTGATCATTGATAGAATGAGGGTACCAAGCAAAGACAAGATAAAACAAAGAAGAATAAAATTGGTCAGACTTTGTAATTTTTCTCTTTGAGTAATTTTCAATATATCAAATAATGAAAATTAAAAATAAAGAGATCTTCATTTCAACTCTTTATCACCCACCTACTCTTTAACAAAGAAAAAAGAAAAGAAAAAACAACCAGCAGCTCTTTTCCTTAAACCCACCCACCATTTTTTAAAGATCTCATTAAATAAAAAAAAGGAAAAAATAGATGCTTTCATTAAGTGTACAAAATTAAAGTTGTTTTGCCACCAAATCCATTAACCTCTCCAAGAGGACTCTCTGATGCTAACATTGATAATGCCTGTTAAACTTACATGCTGAGAAGAAGATAAACAAAGATGAGAAGAGAGATATGATAGAAGTAGAAGAGAAAATTGGCATCTGCCTTCTAATCTGCAGCACTAGGATTTCCCAGGAAATAAACACACCATCAGTCATGTCAATTAATCCACACTACTAAAGGACAGGCAACCTCAGTTGATGGGAACTGTAGTACACAGAGTATAATATCAGGCTTATTAGATAGAACATTGGGCAGAAGATCCAACTTAAAGATGTGGTCCAGAACATACGGCCAATGTTGCAATTGCCAATTCCCAAATGAAGTCTGGTTACCATAAGTGTTATCAAGTGTTTGAAATTCATTATACAGTAAAAAAAAAAAAAAAAAAAAAAAAAAGATTCTAAATAAAGGTCCAGAAGATAGCACAGGATCCAAATACTGGATCAAAAAGGGATGGAAACAAAGGAATAAAGGTGGACAGGTCAAGGGACAGAATCAGAATTCCAATTTAAGAGCACTTTTTACCACTTTTTAAAAATTGTATTTATTCACACCTACTCTGCCCCTCCTATTTTTGTAGAATATTGGCATGTGGATGAATGAAAGAATGAAATATTCTCTAAAAGCACTTAAGATACACTGTATGAGTTTAGTTCATACTTTGGCAGAATAAATGAGGTGTTCAGGTGTCTTTTGCTTCTCCCCTAGCCCACACATCCTCTCCAAATGCTTGTTTTTGTTTTCAGTCAACATTTGAAGACAGGGTAGCTATATGGTTCTCTTCCTTTTCTCACCCTCCTGCTCTTTATATAAGAAGTGGCTGAGAAGGTATTGAAATTTGTACTCCTTCCAGAATTATGACAGTGGAATAGACATATCAGCCATTGTTTCAGATGATGGCTGGAGCGATATTCTGCTAGGATTAAAGATTAGCATCCAACCTAATCAGCTGGTATCCATGATGGATTCCTTATGACAGACATATTTTGAATATTACCAATAGCTAGTGGAGTATATCTATTTCAGATTAACAAAGAACTATTAAACACTAAGCACTTCTTAGTCCAGAATTTCCTTATACCCCTATCCTATATCTAACTCCAAATTATAAAAATTATCTATTCTAATATATTCTTCTAATATATAGATTTACGTCTTAAATTTAGACTGGATTCATTTCAAGGTAATGTATTTTGTATGCTTGTATGGTTAGATATATCAAAGTTCTTTTCTGTTTGTTTTTGCATATTGATAGATTGATATCCAACTTTTCCAGCACTAATTGCTAAAGAGACTCCAACACTGTATTACCAACTTTACCAAAAATCAACTCTGTTCCATTGATCTCTATTGTCTATATTTAGCCAATACCACACTGGTTTAACTAATGCATCTTGAAAGTAAGTGAAATCGGGAGGGTAAGTCATTCAACTTTGTTCTACTTTCTTAAATTGTTTCGGCTCTTCTAGGTACATTTCCATTTAAATTTTCAAATACGGCTAATAATTTTTTAAAGCTTAGAATAGTTTTGGATTTATGGAAAAATTGCAAAGATAGAACAGAGCATTCCCATGTACCTCACATGCAGTTTCCCTGTTATTAACATCTAACATTGTTATGGCACATTCATCACAATTATGAACCAATATTGATATATTATTAATTAAAGTCCATATTCCATTTGGATTTCTTTGGTTTTCCCCTATTTTTTTTTTCTGTTTCACGATGTCATCCAGGGTATCACATTATGCATATTTAGTTGTCTCCATTGGCCTTTCTTCCTGTGGCAGTTTCTTTCAACTTTCCTTGTTGTTGATGGCCTTGACAGTTTTGAGGAGTACTGATCAGGAATTTTGTAAAATGCCCCTCAATTGTGATTTATCTGATGCTTTTCTCTGGGGTTATTCCCTGATTTTCTACTGCGGTGAAGTGCTATTTTCATCATGTCACATTAATAATACATACTATGAACATGACATAAGTATCAGTGTTAACCTTGATCACCTGGCTGAGGTAGTGTTTGTTAGGTTTCTTCTTTTTAAATTTTTACTCCACCTCCCCCCCCCCCCACTTTCTATTCTGTACTCCTTAGAAGGAAGTTACTATGTGCGGACTACATTTAAGAAGAGGGATATTGGCATATCTTGTCTTATTATACTTCACCTTACTGAGCTCTGCAGATATCGCATTTTTTACAAATTTTTGGCAGCTCTGAATTGAGCAAGTCTACTGGCACAATTTTTTTCAGAAGCACTTGCTCACTTCATGTTTATATGCCACATTTTGGCAATTCTCACTACATTTCAAACTTGTTCATCATTATGCATTACAGTGACCTATGATCAGTGACTATGACTCACTGAAAGATCAGATGATGGTTAACATTTTTAGCAATAAATTATTTTTTAATTTTTTTAATAAAGCATTTTAAATTTAGGTATGTACATTGTTTTTTAGGCATAATGTTATTATACCCTTAATAGCATGCAGTATAGTGTACAGATGAAGTATAGTGCATATTTTATGCATTGGGAAACCAAAAAATTTGACTTCTTTATTGCAGGGGTCTAAAACTGACCCATAATATCTATTAGGTATGCTTGTATCTAGGTAAGTTATTTGGAATTTTCTACATAGGAGATTTATGTATTCTCCCCAGTATGTATTTATTCAATCATTTGTTTATGTTAGTATGGATTCATGGATAACATCTTATATGCTGGAGTTTAATCCATTACTACTTTATTTGATTGCTCACATTGCTCCAGTCCTGGCCTTTAGGGACTCTTACAGGTTATTCCTGTGTATCTTTGACATATCACTATCATTGTGGTTTTGTTTTTATATTTGTTTTCACCACTCCCTTGCTATGTAGCACTGAAGTTTGTTTAAGAAAGCATATAGGGGCACCTGGCTGGCTCAGGTGGTAGAACATGCAACACTTGATCTTTTCAACAATGTATTTTGCCTTTCTAGAAAAAGAATCCTGGTGGTCAAATTTTTTTATTTTAGCATACTTTGAGTATGTCATCCTATTGCCTCCTTGAGTTCCTTGTTTCTCATGAAGAATTATGATAACATGTCCCCATGTGTGATGAGTTGTTTTACACTGGTAGCTTAAGTGATGTTGCCTTTGACATTGACTTAGCACTTTGATTATAACACACAGAAGTTGTCCTCAAACACTTCAAATCTATAAGACTTCCACCCCCTGTCCATGGAACAGTATGTGGGTTGGGAGATGCATTCGAAGTTGTGGTCTGTTCTCTATCTTGCTTGCCTTTCACATTTTGCCAGGATTTCTAGAGTCCGCTTTACATGAGAAGACTTAGGGGTGAGAGGTTATTTCACTGCTTTTCTAGGTTCTTTTATGTTTAAGCTCTCTCCAATAAATTTCTGGCCTGCTGATTGCCACAAGCCAGAATGCAAATTTGAGCTATCATATTTGCGGATTTTCTCTGTGATTTTTTTTAACTGAAAAAGTTACTTTATTTTATTTTTTTCAATTTATTTTTTTATATAATTTATTGTCAAATTGGTTTTCATACAACACCTAGTGCTCATCCCAACAAGTGCCCTCCTCAATGCCCATCACCCACTTTCCCCTCTCCCCCACCCCCCATCAACCTTCAGTTTGTTCTCTGTATTCAAGAGTCTCTTATGGTTTGCCTCCCTCCCTCTCTGTAACTTTTTTCTCCCTTTCCCTTCCCCCGTGGTCTTCTGTTAAGTTTCTCAAGATCCACATATGAGTGAAAACATATGGCAACTGTCTTTCTCTGACTGACTTTATTTCACCTAGCATAATACCCTCCAATTCCACCCACGTTGCTACAAATGTCCAGATTTCACTCTTTCTCATTGTCAAGTAGTATTCCATTGTGTGTGTGTGTGTGTGTATATATATATATACATATATGTATATATATATGATGTGTGTGTATACATATATATACATATATACACACACACCATATATACACACACATATGTATGTATACATACACACATATACATACATATATGTATACATGTATACATATACATGTATATATACATACATATATACATACATATATATACAAATATACATACATATATACATACATATATACATACATATATACATACATGTGTATATGTATATATACATACATACATATATATATATACACACACACACCATATATATATATACACACACACACACACACACACACACACACCACAACTTCTTTATCCACTCATCGATAGACATTTAGGCTCTTTCCATAATTTGGCTATTGTTGAAAGTGCTGCTATTAACATTGGGGTACAAGTGCCCCTATGCATCAGCACTCCCATATCCCTTGGGTAAATTCCTAGCAGTGCTATTGCTGGGTCAGAGGGTAGATCTGTTTTTAATTTTTTGAGGAAGCTCCACACTGTTTTGCAGAGCAGTTGCACCAGTTTGCATTCCCACCAACAGTGCAAGAAGGTTGCCATTTCTCCACATCCTCTCCAACATCTATAGCCTCTTGATTTGTTCATTTTAGCCGCTTTGATCGGTGTGAGGTGGTATCTCAGTGTGGCTTTGATTTGTATTTCCCTGATGATGAGTGACATTGAGCATCATTTCTGTGATTCTAAGCCAAATCTGCAGGTTTTCACTCTCCGCTTGATACCTCTGGCAGAAGAGTCTATTATGTTTGAAGTAAAGTTACAGCTCTTCCAGACTGAGCTGGGTATGTGTTGAAGGGACGTAGAGAAGGGAAGAAGTTCTAGAAAGTCATGCCTTTCATCATGCTTATGTGAAGCTCTTATAATTTTTTAAATAAACACTTCTTAATTTGTTGCATGCCTCTACTCAGTATCTAATGCCTTTAAATGGCTGGGTTTTTTTTTTAAATCACTTTACCCATTTAATCTTTTTTTTTTAATGTTTACTTTTGAGAGAGAGACAGACAGACAGACAGAGCATGAGCAGGGAAGGGGCAGAGAGAGAGGGAGACACAGAACCCGAAGCATGTTTCAGGATCTGAGCTGTCAGCACAGAGCACGACGCGGGGCTCAAACTCACAGACTGCGGGATCATGACCTGAGCCGAAGTCGGATGCTTAACTGACTGAGACACTCAGGTGCCCTCCCATTTAATCTTAAAGGCTAAATAATTAAGATCTTTCCTGAACTTTTTATATTTGTTTTCTACAGAAGGGAATTACCTACCTTCTCTGGAACCATTATTGGAAATCCTATAATTATTAAATTATTGAAAGGGGTTCAGTGAAACTGCTGATAAAAACAAAGTGTTATACCTAGTCATCTGGGGAAGGGGGAGAAATTCAGGCCCTAAGTGAAAATTAAATATTGCTATAAATCTGTTGAAGACATATGCTTGTTCTCTAGAGACCCATGCTTAAAACTTACAGATTAATAGAAGGTTATGGCTTTTCTATGACCCTGATTATATCTGCAGTTAAGTATGTATTTATTTTATTAGCTGCAGATAAGAATTACCAAGTTTGAACATAGCTTGTGTATTTGTATAAGCCAAAAGTTCAAGTAAGATTTTATGGATTATCTGAAGTTGTAACTCCTGAAAACCTACCAACATACAGCCTACTCTACTTCAGATCTTTGTAATTGCAATGGCTTGTGGTAGCCATATCCATAGCCACATGGCTATGGGAGAAATATCATATTTTGCCTGCTAGCCACACACACACACACACACACACACACACACACACACAGAATCCTTGACATAATATTTCATTGACATTAATCAAGGATAGGCCCTCATCTGCAGCCTATGAAATGAAAAGTATACAATACATCAAAATATCATGGTGACCTCCTCTTTGCTGTTATGTATATTTCGTGATTCTGCTCTAACTGGAAAACTATGTAATTGAGGCAAACTGAAAAAAAAAAAAGAAGTATGGTAAAAAAAAAGAAGTATGATAAACAGAATAGAGATCAAAATAGTATCTCTGTATTCCGTCCAGTATAATCTTAGCCTTGCTAAATAACTCTAGTGGCAATTTGGAGATCTATGGTACATTGGGGGAAATGGCACAATTTAACTGAACAGGAAAAGGAGAATTTTCTTTGACACTTTCGAAGGGTTATCTCCAATTATATTAAGAAAGTGTGGCGGCATTTTATTGGAACCAGCAAAAGAGATAAATTTTTGCCTGAAACCCCAATCTCTGGTCCGGGAAAGGTCTTTATAATTTAGCCTTCAGGAAAATGAAAGTGACAGATTGCAACTGTCAGTAGATACTGACTCCCTTTATATTCCTCTACTTTTCCAATTCCTGATTGGAGAGAGAACTGATTCAACTCTGACTCCAGAATGTGACACCAAAAAGTTTCACAACCATGTGAGTGACTTCAGCATGCCTAAATGTTGCCATGGAGATCAGAATTTGTTGAACTTGACATTATAATCTGCATTAGCGTCTCTAAAAGTGCTTAAATAGATGTAGTGTCAGAAAACTGATAATTCCAGTTGTATGTCTTAAATCCTATCATTCACCCTGATTTTTCAATCTTCTTAAGTTTAGTTGGCTGCTTCTATTTATTGCTACAGTATATATCAGAAAAGGTGCATATATGTCAATCTCATGACATCGTCTATGCTAATAGGTTACCAAATAATCTTTTTATGGGTATCACTATTCAATTCACAGGATTCTAAACCAGAAATCCTTGGCATCAAAATACCTGTAGTTTAACTACAAAAATAGTAGGTCAGGCAAAAGTTATGGAACTCCCTTAAACTAAGACTTATTCATGCTTGAGGGAATTTGTTTGTTTATTTTTTTTTTTTCTTCTCAAGCTCAATGCAGTAGCCAAGTCATACTCTATTCCTTATCTATTTCTGGAGGTTTCAGTTGGAGAGCTTGAGCGTCCCAGCGTCTCTGAGATTAATTTTGTCAAATGTTTCCAGGCACACCTTCCCAAGGTCATTTGAGTCAGTCAGGTGAACACCTAAGGAAAATATGAGTAGTACACTTGACCCTGGAATAGACCATTATAGTTCACTTGGCTGTGAATCTATTCGTTAAGAATATTTATCTTCCTGGAAAAAAAAAAAAAAAAAAGAGGTTAGAGAGGGAGAGAGCCAAAGCATAAGAGACTCTTAAAAACTGAGAACAAACGGAGGGCTGATGGGGGGTGGGAGGGAGGGGAGGGTGGATGATGGGTATTGAGGAGGGCACCTTTTGGGATGAGCACTGGGTGTTGTATGGAAACCAATTTGACAGTAAACTTCATATATTGAAAAAAAAAAGAATATTTATCTTCCTTTGGGGTGCCTGTGTAGCTCAGTTGGTTAAGTGTCCGACTTCAGCTCAGGTCATTGTCTCGCAGTTCGTGAGTTTGAGCCTCGCATCGGGCTATGTGCTAACAAACAGCTCAGAGCCTGGAGCTTGCTTCGGATTCTGTATCTCTCTCTCTTTCTCCCCTCCCCTGTTCATGCTCTGCCTCTCTCTGTCTCTCAAAAATAAATAAATGTTAAAAAAATTTTTTTAAAGAATATTTATCTTCCACTCTAATCAACACCATGACTCTTCTTTTTATAGCTGTTATTTTTGTGTTAAACTCTTTCTATATTCAGATTAGAAAGTTTTAACATAATATTATTGTTCTTTGAACATACTTGGCTTAAGCAGGAATATAGTTTTATTACACAAGCATAGGATGCTTTGGTTTTCAAAAGAAAACACATTTAAAAGCCATTTCTAATTGGCTGACTATGACTGTCCATTGGTCTATTTCTGTATCCAACTCTCTGCTCTGACAGTGTAACTGTGTCAGATTATTTTTCTTCACATGATTACCCTTCATTTTTATTTCCTGCTTAGATTGGTAAGTTCTGAGTCCTTACTGCTTACTTTCTCCTTTAGTGAAAAATATATCAGAAATTATAAGAAACTTCTCTATTCCCTGCAGTTTCCTATACCTGTCAATTTCTAAATGGAAACCACAATTCAAAAAGATGCCCAACTATAGAGCACAGGAATCCTGCACTCTGGTATTTTAAGGCTTTAAAATATCTCCAATGACATCTTTCTAAGATTTAAGTCCATTTAGTTCATAATTTGTATTACATGTTTTCAAAAAGAGTTTACTATAATTTGGATGCCAGTAGTGCTTAAAGCTTAAATGTTTAATTTGGTTGCTCTCCCAAATATTGGTATGTTTGAATCTTAATTACTTAATGACAAAGGCAGGAGTTATGAGAAAAGAGGAAGAGTGATTAAAATGCGTCTTACTAAAATCTTAAAAGCTGTTCTTTCACTCCAATGGCAAATTCTGAAAGACCTAGAGTTTCAGCCAGTAAAATGTTCAGAATCAAAAGCACTGATTTTAGCAAAATTAGCAGAAAATTTCCCTGAAGTATTGGGATCATTTCTTAATCTGCCCATTACATAGGGATATTCTTAAGATTGAAAAATATTTTGATGGTTAATTGCCTGGAGCTGTGTGTTGTAAATGATTCTGAGACTCCAATGAGGAAGAGTACTCCACTGGTTTCCAAAGTGTAGCCCTTGACCAGCAGCATGGACAGCAGCTGGGCACTTGTTAGAAATGCAGATTTTCGTGCACCTTCAGACTTCTGAGACTGGGGCCTAGCCATCTGTGTTTTAACAAGCTCACTGGGTAAGTCTCGTACATACTAAGCTTTGAGAACCACTGCTCTAACCTGTTAATTATGTGTGCTCTGTGTGTGTGACAATGAACCAAAAGTCATTCACCTTCCTAACTGGATGAAATAAAAATCGTGACACAGTAAATAATCTCTAAACCAACGAAGTTTTAAAATAAACATTAAGTTTAAAATAGTTTAAAATAGTTTTAAATAGTTCAAAAGTTTTAAATAAACATTATGGAATGTTTCACCATCATGAACTTCGCATTGGGATATTCAGTGAATTTAAAATGAAATAAAAACCTAAAGTAATTACTAGTGAACAACTGTGGTAAGTGCATTTACTCTTGTCTGCACTGAAGCTCTTCCTTTTTAGAACAAGTCCTCCCTATTCCAGGATTCTATTGAGGCTATCATTTTTGTGCCTGTTATAAAAATTGATAACAGGAATGGAGAATCCAAAGAAATAAGCAATGAAACATGGTAAGTTGAGTGCATATGGAGTCCCAATCTCCTGGCTGAAATTTCGTAAATCTTTAAGTGGTAGCAAAATTCGGCTTAATGTTTTATCTAATATATAAGATTCAAACTCTGTGTCCATTAATGCTAAAATTTCAGGGAACTTGGTGGAAATATGTGAGTATTAGAGTGTACTGTTAACTTCTTGTGGACATCAATAAAATTTTAAGGGAATTTTATCTAAGCTGGGAAATTTAAAAGCAGATAGTATCACATGACCTTGTTATGTAAGGTAATTTTCTTCCTATAGTTAGTTATGCCTAGTGGTGGGGAGTCAGT
Organism: Acinonyx jubatus; assembly: GCF_027475565.1. NCBI lineage: Eukaryota > Metazoa > Chordata > Mammalia > Carnivora > Felidae > Acinonyx > Acinonyx jubatus. Next base: position 162,924,651 of record NC_069382.1, on the reverse strand, counting down.
TTTTTTTTTAAAGCTTATTTACTTATTTTGAGAGAGAGAGCGAGCATGAGTCAGGGAGGGGCAGAGAGAGAGGGAGAGAGGAAGGGAGAGAGAATCCCAGGCCTGCTCTGCACTGTCAGTGAAGAGCCCAATGTGGATCTGGAACTCACAAACCATGAGATCATGACCTGAGCTGAAATTAAGAGTCTGATGCTTCACCAACTGAGCCACCCAGGTGCCCCGGGAGTCAGATATTTCTGTGTTTTGTCAGAATTCTGGTGAAATCTCCATTTCCAGTAAAGGTTGGTGCAAGCAACATCCAGCAGGTGGGAATGTATAGGAAATAATATTGGCAACCAGGGCCTTTGCTTACAAGGTTTATTTCCCAGATTTCTGCATGCCTCGTCTTTTCACATCAACTCACATGCCACCTTCTCAGGTAGGCCCACTTAGACTATCACATTTAAAACTTCCATCAGTCCTGAAACTTCCCTTTACTCCTGTTCCTGCTTAGCCCATTGTATTATTTTCCATACCACCTATCCCTTCTAACTCCCAATAAAATCTTGGATTACCCATAAAATGGAAATGTTAGCAGGAAATCAGTGTTCACAGGTTGAATTATGAACTATCTTTGACCTTCCCCATACACATTCAAACTCTGCATGTACCTGCAGAGACTAGTTGTTATGGGTCATAGGACAGTGATAACTGTAATGGCAATTATTAATCATAATAAGAACAACTCATAATGATGATGGGATAATAATTATAGCATGCAAACATAAAACATATTAGTGGTATTGGGTCAATACTTAACCTACTTTCATGGTTCAAAGATCAAGGAGAATAAAATAAAGGGAATGAGTGGGCTGTATATATTCAGAGTGTTTGCATGTTGATTTTCGTGTAATTGCATTTATATGGGATGAGATGGACTGAAGAGTCAGTGGACTGGTTAACAATTGACCATACGATCTTTGCTTTAACAAAACCAAAGGCGCCTTTGTTGATTTGATGAGATTTTATCGTTCATTAGGTCTTAGATATAGGAACTAATTAGAGGGGACCACATCTCTGCTAAAGACCTTTGGCAATGGAAAGAATTTCACCTCAGCTACACCAAATCAGCACACTTGTAAATTAAACATCTCCATCTCAAGTCCAAATATGTCTCAGCCTTGCCTGAGAACAACTGGTCAAGGAAACATATGGCAAAATGAGATATCTAATCAAATCCTAGACTTCAACAAGGGAATATAAAGAAGAATATCACTTGGAGATACTTCATCCATATCCACGCTAATGTTAAAATGTCCCTCTGCTTAGCAAACCATAGAGAGAGTCATGTAAAATGTTATTTTATAACTATAAACTGTGGTACGGAAAGGTATGTGCTTGTGTGTATGCCCTATGTGCATTTAAGGATAACTGAACATTTATTCTCATGAAAATTAGATTTCTCTGTCCAGTAGTACATATGAACCTAGGCTTTCCTTTCTACATTTCTTCAATTATAAAACTATTTCGTTTTTATTTCACATAACCTCTTACTTTGGCTCTTCAATAGCCCATTTGCTTTAACCCTCCATGATTTCCTTTTCTGAATTTGGTTTTTTGTTCAATTTCTGTACATCTTGTTCATAACCAGATGCACTCCTTGATTAACTCACCTCTTCAGCTTATCATCTCCCCACCCTATCATTGCTGGCAATTATTATCCCTCTACGAAAACTTGTTAGATGAATAAGTCTCTGTCATTTTCCTACCTACCTCCAAGGCCTTCAAAATATTGGTCTTTCAAAATAAACACAAATATATGATCTTTCTATCATTATTTATATTAAACAGAAAGGTGGTCAGGTCATTAGATAGGTAGGTAGGTAAACAGGAATAAAAACACATATAAAATGCATATATAATACAAATCAGAAAATACATTTTATATTTGTGTGATACATATATTTAAATTTTCACATTCTTATAGTTTCTATACTGAGAATTTATCAAGAACTAGAATAGATCAGGAAAAGGACTCAAATGGAACCTGAACTCAGTTGACTATTCTCCGAAAATCTGCCTCAGTGTAGCAAAGACAAGCAAATGAATAGCTCCAAAGGACTCATTAGTGTTTACGCTGGCAAGGCGCTTTTAAGAATAGTAGTTGGAGTTTATTGTGGACCCATCATTACCCTAATCCACAAAGACCAATTGGAGTCAATATTGCACCATGCATTACTATCATGAGTGCTGTTGTCTAACATCCTGCCAAAATGCAGAAATTAAAAAAGGAAGATGAGGCAGTAATAATCCAGGTCAAGAATTTAAAATAAATAAATAATGAATTATCTTTCACTTGATTGCGTTAAAGCTACAAATACGGAAGAGGAGGGAAAAAAAGATCACTATCCCATTTTTTGATTCTCCCCTTCAATAAATCCTGTACTTTAGCAAAGACGGAAAGAAATTGACAGCTGCCAAAAATCTGCACAGGACTCAAGTGAAATGCGTTTTGGTTTTTTTTTTAAGCATTGCTAATTATAAATTACCTAAAATCATGTAAGATTTTCCCTTCCTTAGTCCTTATTATGCTTGTAACATTTTATACATCGTATTTTTCTGAGTCTAAACTCATGATACTACTTATTTTCACTTATCGTTCTATATCTAGAACCAGACTATATTGTCATGAGTTGATCTCAACTATCCCAGTGGCTTTAAATACTGTCTATACACTGATGAATCCAAAATGATTACCACCAGCCCTTACCATTCCTTGAGACATCAGACACATACACGCGCGTGCACACACACACACTCACACACACACGTTTATCACTTATTCAACAGCTGTATTTAGATACTGAATAAGCACCACAAAGTTCACACACCCCAAGCTGAATTGTTGCTTCCCTCTTTTTTCTTACATACTTTGCTCTCTAAATAGCACCCACAGGAAACTTTTTGAAGTGCAAATCAAATTACATACTTCCCTGCTAGCAGGCCTACATTGGCTTCCTATCACACTCAAACTAAAAGTCAGAGACCTTACAAAGGCCACCAAAGCCTGTATGATCCTGTCTGGATACTTCTCCAATTTCACCTTCTGTTCCTCATATTCACCGTGATTCAGTCACACTGGCCTATTTGCTTTTTCTCTGACACATTCCTGCTTCTGTCTCAGGATCCTTGTCTTTGTGTTTTCTATTGCCTGGAACACTCTTGTTCTAGTATCAGCATCGTTCGTTCAATTTATTATGGTTTTGCAAATGCTACTCCCTCACAAAGGCCTTTCCTGACCACCTCGTCTAAAATGGAGTCCTGACACTCTTTATTCTTATTGTATTTAAAAAAAAAAATTAAGTTTATTTATTTATTTTGAGGGAGATAGAGTGAGAGCGGGGGAGGGGCAGAGAGAGAGGGAGGGACCGTCCCAAGCAGGCTCTGCACTGTCAACAAAGAGCCCGCCCGCTGTGGGGCTTGGAAACACGAACTGCAAGGTCCTGACCTGAGCCGAAATCAAGAGTTGGACGCTTAACCAACTAAGCCACTCAGGCACCCCTCTTTATCCTTCTTTTAAGAATTAATACACAATTTCAGTACAGTAAAGCCAACCGATCAGGAGATGATTGCCAATGAAAATATAATTTATTATACGTAGATCCCAAGAGAGGGCGCACCACACCATGAGGGGGCACATGGAGAAGTACCAGGCTTGGTCACGACACAAAGAGAAAGGGTGGGGGGAGGACTGTGAGTAAGAAATTGTATTGTGGTTTCCTTGGAAAGAAATAGGTGAGTCAGAGTAAAAAGGTAGGTTGAAGATTGGCTAAGTTTGGATAATTTTAGCAGTCTCTGGGGACTAGGGACTGTTTCTAGCTATCTGATACCTGGCCCTGGTGTGATTAGGGCAGAATAGTGGTCCAGAGTATGAAAACCTTGTAAAGGAAGTGGTTGAGGGTAGGGGTCTGGATGGCTTAGTTTGTATTTAAAAAAACATGGACTGGCAAGCTGTTTATTGTCTCTCGAAATTGGCGAACTCTAGGAGGGGCAGTTCCCTCAGAGTCAGGAAGTTCCGATGTCAAAATGTCAGGACAAAGAAAATAAACGACATAATTAATACAATCGTCATACCTTGCTTTATTTTCTTCATATCACCTCTCACTATTCGACCTCATATTATGGATCACTTTATTTGTTTCTTCTATATCTGTCCTTCCATAATAGAAGTTTCGTTAGAGTTGAGACTTTTCTGTTGTTATTCGCTGCTGTTTTCCCAGCGCTAGGACAGTGCCAAGTGCAGAGTAAATGTTCAAGAAATCGTTTTGAAATTAGCTGATAAATAAGTGGATGGCAGCTATACATCAGTGGTTCTCAACCAAGAGCAATTTTGCTTCCAAGGGACTTGTGGGCAATGTCCAAAAGTACTTGCGGTTGTCACAGCAGGGACAGAGGAATGCTACTTGCAGCCGGAGGGTAGAAGCCAGGCATGCTGCTAAACATTCAACAATGCAAAGACGGCCCCCCTAAAAATACAGCTATCTGCCCCAATGTCATTAATGTCAAGGTTGAAAAATTCTGCTGTAGAGAAACCAAAAAAAAAAAAACTATATATTTTTAAGAACATAGTAATAACTATCAGAAGTTAATGGTTATGGTCATAGGTGTAATTAATTTAGAACCAAATTTTCTCAATTAGAATTAAAAAAAATTTTTAATGTTTATTTCCTTTTTGAGAGAGAGAGACAGAGAGAGTGACAGAGCATGAGCAGGGGAGGGACAGAGAGAGGGAGACACAGAATCCGAAGCAGGCTCCAGGCTCTGAGCTGTCAGCACAGAGCCCAACGCGGGGCTCGAACCCACGAACCGTGAGATCATGACCTGAGCCGAAGTCGGATACTTAACCGACTGAATCACCAGGTGCCCCATCTCAATTATAATTTTTAATAAACTTTTATTAAATAGATAAACATAATCATTGATTGCCATTATGCCTTGTCTTAATAAAAGTTAAGCCACGAAAAGCAATGTATTTACCTGTCAATTATTTTATGTATATTCTACATCACTAAACATACAAATAAAAAATGACTGACAAAGCAGGATAGTTATAATAAAAAGCATAGTAACAGAAGGTTGCCATTCCATGAAAATATATGTACAACATAAAAATGCCAGGGCTGGAATAACTTTTATAATTTATAATATCTTGATATTATAGTGATAATATATAATATTCATTTAATCTTCCATGTTCTATACACCTTAGTAAGTGTTTTACAGGTCTTGTTCACATATTTAAAAGTACTTGTGATCCACATACTGTGTAAGAGAATCTGTTCTCGGTTCTGGGGTGATAGCAGTGCATAAAATCAGATGGCTCCACTGGATTTTTCAGATAACAAGTAAAAGGAATAGTGTAATTTATGGAAGATAATAGATTCAAGGGGGATAATCCTTAGGCCAACTCTTCAATAGTGTTACTATTATTATCTCCACTTCACATTTAAGGAAATGATGGTGTAGAGAAGGTAACTGACTGACTTACTAAACTCACAGATTGTAAATGGGGGAAGTGGGACTCAAGTATGAGTCCAAAGTCCATGCTCTTGAGTACTATTCTTTATTGTCCTCTACTTCCAGATGTAGAAGGGACTTTCTTTCACATAGCAAGTTAGAAGCCAAGTTTCTTCAATATGGTGGCTCCACCCTCCCCTAGGTCCTTCAAGACCTATGAATCCAACAGGAAAGAGTCAAGTATCTAAGATTTTCAGGGTCATGTCTATTAAGTTGTGAAAATTATTTCTGCTCACATTCCATTGGCTATAGCTCAGTCACATGTATATACCTAACTGCAAGGGAGCCTGTGTGCCCAGGAGAAGGAAAACATGGATTTGGCGAAAGCTAGCAGTTTTTGCTACAGATCATCCTTCTTTATACCAATCATGCATTTTCATTTTTCTTTCCAGTCTTTCAATACACTTACCCTAGTCCATTGGGCTTATGAACAACAGAAATTAATTTCTCACAGTTCTGGAGGCTGGGAAGTCCAAGATTAAGGCACTGGCGGATTTGGTGTCTGGAGAGGATCTGCTTCCAAGTTCACAGCCATCTTCTTGATGTATCCTCACATAACAGAAGGGGAGAGGGAGTTTTGGGAGATCTCTTCTATAAAGGTACTAATCTCATTCATGAGGACTTTGTTCCCATGACCTAATCACCTCCCAAAGACCCTGCCTCCAAAGATCATCACATTGTGAATTAGGTTTCAACATATGAATTTGGGGGAGACACAAACATTCAATCTATGGTCACATGCCTTCCTGTCTCAAAGGGAAATAGGCCAAAGCCCCATCTAGTTACTGAACCCAGCTTGAAATCTAAGATCTTTAGGTAATAGGCTATCTTCTTCCTTAGGTCTTAATGTGATTCCACGTGAGCATAGCAACATATAAACTAAAATGATAAACTTGCTGCATCCCCAGCTAATACAAACAAGCCAATATACAATGAGGGGGCAGTGACAGGATATGCCCATTAAAAACTTCTAATCAAAAGAGTGAAAATAGGAAACATACAGCAGTCCCTGGTACATGGCAATGATGAACTCTTGCTGGGTGGGCATTTTGAAGAATCCTCTGCTGTTTGCTTAGACCTGGATTTGGTTATCTTGAAGGAACCACTTCATCCATTATACATTTGACTCTGTCCACTGGGAGAGTGTAGGCAAGTTTGCTGTCTTTAGGGCACGGGAAGTTGGAAGTGTGGGCTAAGAGTTGGTTCAGAGTCACAAGTTAATTTTGGCTAGACTTGTGGTTTCCCTAACAATTCAATTCTGTCCAAAACCTAGGGGATTACAGCAACATAGTTCCCTCAAAAACCTTACTTATTTTTTTGTTTCATTTCCATGGTCAGTAACCACACTCAGAAGTTTTTCCTACTTTCAAGTATTACTTCTCCCTCCAACAACCACTCCTCTCTAAGAAGGAAAAAGAGGAAGAAAGCTGTATTCTTACTACCTTGGTGTGTGTGTGGCGGTGGGGGGGCATCTGACAAAATAGGCCGGGAGTAAAGGACAATTCTCTTTATCTTATATGGTCCCATGACTGAATCATCATTTTAACCTGAGAAGTCTATATGGTCTTTATGCCCTCAATGTGTTTTCAGTCTTATTTCCTATTATTTGAACTCTGGAAACTACTGGTCAGCGTTTATAATCATCTGCAATCATGGCCTTACACGTTCTGCTTGAAAGCTGGTCAATTATTCTTTCTAGAAAGAGGTAACCAATATATCTTACCTAACATTCTGGCACTTTCCAACAACTTTCCTAAGAGCTACTTTCCTAAGCTTGAGTAGGCACTTGATCTACCTTCCAACTTATCCCAGGTGACAGTTTTATCAACTCTTTTGCCATAGTAAATAAGAATCCCCACCTTTATAGCCTCCTTTATTGCTATTCACAACCAGACTGCTAAGCCAATGCTTTGTGTTTTCTTACAGTAGCACCCCATTTTAGATACAAATTTCTATATAAGTTAGGGTAACCTAGCTACTGCAATAAATTGCCACCATTCCAGTGGCTCAACAGACGATAAAAGTATTTTTCAATCATATAGCAGGTTCCATGCATATGCTCCTTGTTGCTTTCCTTCACATGGTGAATCAGGGATTCGGGTAATTTCCATGTTAGGACTGTGCAATCTCCCAGAACTTATAGCTCTTTGCATCCAGCTGGTGTAAGAACTATCGTGTAAGAACATACCTAAGAACTATGTATGGGAGGACAAAGAAATCAACTTTATAAATTGTTCTAATTTCTGATACCATCATAAATCACAATTGCCATGATTACAATTTTTATGGTAGGTTCTCTTCCTTTTAACTTGAATCATATTTAGTCTTATTTGTTATTATTGTTACTTATTTTCCTCTGGAGAAACAAGTTAAACATTAGGCTGCAAGTTTTGCCTCTTTTTTTTAAGAGGCACATCAAAAACTATAGGTCTTCTGGGTCTTAAAGAAATGATCGGCCCAACTCTGGACTTGACAATGTGCCTCTCATTTCCTTACTTCAACATCAGCCCCTCCTGGCCCTTATTTAAGGAAATGTTATGACATTTACTTTTACTGAAGCTTGGCAACTCACCTGTGCTTAGTGCCAAGCTTTTCTCACCTTAGCCTCTTCTTTTTTCTCAAACTGCATAAAATTTTGCGACTCACCATTCCTTTCCCTGGCTTTTTGCCCTCCACGTATATTTTTTTTTTTAAACTTTTGCTATCTTTATGTCAGGGATCTGCTGAAACTGAATCCATCTCATTATAAACACAGCAGAGGATGGCCCTTCCTCAAACCACTCACTTCTGATCCTTTTTATAACAATTCTTATCCTCTTCTATTAAGCAACTTACTTCTCTGTCAGATATAGCAAAGAAATAATGATCTGTATCATCCAGCTATGTTAGAACATAAATTTTTGTAATATATGTAAATGGAATCAAAAGAAATTGGTAATCAGAAAGCTAAAGAGTATCACTTAGGGAGAAAGAAATCTAAATACCTCAATGGAGGAGCACCTGAGTGATGCAGTCAGTTGAGCATCTGACTCTTGATCTTGGCTCAGGTCATCATCTCATGATTTGCGAGTTCGAGCCCCGCATGGAGCTGTGCCCTGATGGCATGGAGCCTGCTTGGGATTCTGTCTCTCCTTCTCTCTGCGCCTCCCCCACTTGTGCATGCTGTCTCTCAAAAATCATACATACATACATAAATACCTAAATTGAATCTTAAGTCACATTCCAGATCTCATGGTACTTCAATGGTGATGCTTTGAGAACTAAGATCTTAGTGACGCATTACATAGTCATGAGTGAATTGTTCCCAGTTCCAATCTCTGACACCAGCTACAAGATCTAGGAGTGGTCTCTATGTTCTATTGGGCCAGTGTTTTTTGTCTTGTTTTGTTTGTTTGTTTGTTTTTGCTTTACTTTTGTTTTTGTTTTAGAGAGAGATGGGGGCGTGCAAGCAGGGGACTGGGGTAGGAGAGAGAGAGGGAGAGAATCCCAAGTAGGATCCACGCTCAGCATAGAACCAGATGTAGGGCTTGATCATGACCCTGGGATCATGACTTGAGCCGAAATCCAGAGTTGGGCGCTCAACTGACTGAATCAGCCAGGCACCCCTAGGCCAGTGTTTCTTAAACTTTATTATGCTATATATCATCCAGGATCTTGTGAAAATGCAGATTCCTGTTTAGTAAGTATGGAGTGGGGCCTGAGGGTCTGCATTTTTAAGAGCTCCCAGATGGTGTTGTCTGTGGACCACACTTAGAGTAGCAGAACTCCAAGACATGCCTGGGAAATGAAGGAGGTGGGCCACAGGGCCTCTGGAAACTTAAGATGTTTACATTCTCTATTCTTTGCAAGTACATATTTGGGGGCTGGATCTGGTCCGGTGTGCATTACTGAAAAGATTTACTGTCATGAAACCCCATAGTGAAGATTATAGGCTCCGAAGGACACTGGAACCTTCTCTTAAGTGTTAATAATATCCTCTTATATACCATACACTGTTTACAAATGCAAAGGAAGTTATACACAAATGTTTTTTTTTTGCCTTTCTCAGAATAAAATAGTCTATGCATTGGAAGTATTATGGAATAAAAAAATTTGAAGGATTTAAACCAGCAATCAATCAATTCTGACATGATATTTTTCTTCATGAGTTTAAATACATTTGCTTCATTCCATATTTCACTGCACAATTTAAAAATACATTATTTTTAAATACATTTGCTTCATTCCATATTTCACTGCGCAATTATTAGATCCGTTTTTTCTTATCTCGATAATTCATGGAGTGTTTTACAGTTCCATTTGTACATAAATGTTAAATACAGTAGAGAAGTAAACTGCACATTCTCATTATACAGTATGCATATTGTTTGTAACCATATGTCTTGTGGCCAAAGCATTAACTTAATTTAACTGAAAATACTTTTAAGTTGCCTGTTACAGAAGAATCATTTTTTCATTCTCTCTAAAATAAGCCAGATTCCAGCGTGGTTTTTTTGCATTAAAAATGAAATTTCTTATATTTCCCTTTCCAATATCACTTAAACAATAACTGCTAAACCTTCTTTTTACTCAGTTACCCCAGGAGTGTAGTATATTTGACATTTCTGGTAAAGCCCTTGTCTCCCATTTATGCTTTAAACAATAAAAAATTCACAAACTTTATAATGCAACTTACATTTTTACTCAATTGTTTATTTAAAATGTAGCTTTCCTTTCATAATAGCTGAACAGTTGAAAATTGTTCACAATTACTTCCTTCATAATTTCAAACCCCAAATGATTGCTTTTTATCTCCCCAAATGCTTTTCAAAATTGGCTATGTGTTGATGTGTTGAGTGAGTCAGCGTACTGTAGCACAATTGACTAGAACTTTACATAAACACATGATTTTTGTAATTAGAAATTTAAGTCTACTTTCCCCTAGTCATTGTCCATCAATTGAAACACATTTTTATCCCTCTGTAACCTTTGGGGGGGGGCAGCATCTCAAATTCTGTGTCAGTTTTTTTTATTACTAAAATGTCATTGTTTTTCTTTCATGTTAAATTCTAATTATTGCTATGTCTTTCCTTTAAAAAATATGTATCCAAGAAATATGTTCTAAGCCTGGCAATTCTGTGTTCCAGCTATATAATTTAGCCTACTGGAAATCTATTAGTGATGGCCCTGGTACTCTCTTTTTTATGTGCTCCTTTGATCATTGCTATTGAAAACCTTGGCCTCTTCAATTACATTGCTCCCTTTGTGGAACAAAGTTATACTACACATCTCTGACTGTCTGTGGTTTTACTATCAAAGCATAGAGTACCTGACTTATGCCTTTTTCCATCCTTATTGATTATTTTTTTCATATCACAAAAGAGGCAACACCTTTTTATGTGCATGGTTTCAATAAAATTCTGTCGGGAAAAGGACATAGTTTAAACCCTCTCTTAAGTTTGGGTTTCATGATCTGAGCAGTCTGTGTCCTTGGGAGCACTGCTTGGGGATCTGACTGATTCCCACAACATCTTCTCGGGTAACTCAAAGCAATGTCAATTTAAGCCTCAAAAAATACACTGTGGGAGTGTATTATTGCAGCAATTAGTTTCCCTTTCAGAGTCTCAGAAAACAATGTCTTCTGTCAAAGTGAAAGAATATTCTACGAGAAACTAATCACATGATGCACAGAAACATGCCTTTGGGTAACTCTCAACAACACATAATTAAATAAATTGCAAAGTCTACATCCTATTGTTTGCACTGGAGGTTTGGAAGTTTCCTAATCATCATATATCTCTAGGTAAATGAGAACCAACTGCCCACAGCAAATGGATAGATGTGATTTTCCAGCACTAGTTTGAGAATTTCAGGAGAAAGGAGTCACGTCTTATTCAGTTCCATATTAGTTCCTAACAGAGTGCCTGATGCACAGAAAATACATTTGTTGAATTCAAGCCAAGGTTCCTTATGTCTTTAAATTAAATAATGATCCATAACTTAGATTATATACTCTTTTTTTATAGATTTATGTTTAGAATTTTGTGCTACGGTCACTGCATATAATTCCTAATTGTTTTTTATTAATATTTTTAAATATTTATTTACTATTGAGAGAGAGAGAAACAGACCATGAGTAGGGTAAGGGCAGGGAAAGAGGGAGACACAGAGTCCGAAACAGGCTCCAGGCTCTGAGGTGTCAGCACAGAGCCTGATGTGGGGCTCGAACTCACGAACCATGAGATCATGACCTGAGCCAAAGTCAGACACTTAACTGACTGAGCCACCAGGGGCCCCATAATTCCTAATTTCTTTAACATCATAAATTCATTGTGAGAGTAAGATAACAATGGAGAGAGAGTAATATGCAGCAGGTGTTATACTAAACAGTTTTTGATTTGACAAATAAAGAAAAGCACCCCAAGTGAGATCTTAAAAATATGAAATTACTTGTATATGACTTTTTAAAAAATCACATTCAACTGAGAGTTCAGCATTCAGCCAAAATTTTAAAGTGGTTTTTTTTTGAAAGCTAAAAAATACTGGTTTTTACATTAATCCTTTTTGAGAAATCATTACAGTAATATTATCTTTCTTTTTAGTCACTCGTCCACATTTTTACCTCAAAATATTTTAGATTTCACATGAGACACCCGCCTTGGTATTTGAGCATTCTTGCAAAGTTTTAAGCCTCAGTGAACTTTCTTAGTGATTTATAAAATACTACAGAAGAAGAGAAATCTTTCATTTCAGAAGTCTGAATGAAGCAGCAATAGCAGTCTCCATGGGAGAGTTAAAGAAGCAATGAACTGCAAAGCATGAACTCAAATGGTTGGATTTGGAAATCAGAGGGGCTCAGATTTGAAATGTACAACATCTACTCATATGCCATTTCAAATAGAAATAGAGAAGGTCTGAAATTACTAGATGTTTATTAACTAAAGGGCGTACAGCACAAATACCCATAGAAGGACTCTCAGTGACAGTTCTTTATAGCATATATCTTACTTAATAATTCCAAAACTGGGGAAAAAACTAGTTAAGTAGGTTAAGTAATCTGATCAAAGGCACCTGACCAGGGGAAATGGCTGAGACACAGTTGTGGAACTGATTTAAAAATGAAGCTCTTTTCACTGTTTCATGGTATCTCTCAATTAGGACATAACCAATCATCATAAATTTTGCATTTTCAACTCTAGATAAGGATATTTGGACGGAACTCAAGAACCATGAACTGCAGTGCTGGCTCTTCCAGCATTTGTTTGCTACTGAGCAAGTCACTTAAAAAATATCTGTTTCCTTTTCTGAAAAAGGAGAGCCTGAACAAGGGACTTTGACTATTTTTCCCACCTCCAGCACTATGCATTATAACATTTGAGGGTGAGGTAACAATAAATAACGGGTGAAAGAAAAAAAATGATATTTTATAATGCAATTAAAAATAAACTTTTCAAAGAAAGCCATATATTTAATTCTATTCACTTAATCCATATCGAAACTCAAAAAATTTACCTTTAAAGCATTTTAGCAATTTTTTTTAAATAGGCGTGTTTGTAATTCAAGGAATTTATAGTCGTAAAAAAAGTAAGAAACTCAACAGAAGATCTTCAAGACTTCAACTCACTCATTTGTTCAATTGACATAAAGCATATTGATAGCCTCCTTAAAAGTATAACGAAACTGAACTCTCCCTCTGTTAGGCTTTTCCTAGGATATATGTGCACTTTTGTTCTCAAGAATTGAACTTTAGGATTGCAGAGAGACCATTGTATTCATTGCCAGAATCATTTGTGTCAGATGTACACAAATATAATTACAATTATTATATTTTTATTACATTATATAATGTTTATAATTATGATCTGTGTAGTAATTAATCTGGTCTTGCTCAAAAAGAGCTCTTGCCCTTGTCCTGGGCTCCAACTTCTTCTTTTTTTTTAACTTTTTATTTATTTTTGAGGGAGACAGAATGTGAGCAGGGGAGGCGCAGATGGAGAGGGAGACACAGAATCCGAAGCAGGCTCCAGGTTCTGAGCTGTCAGCACAGAGCCCGATGCAGGGCTCGAACTCATGAGTCGTGAGATCAGGACCTGAGTCGAAGTCGGACACTTAAACGACTGAGCGACCCAGGTGCCCCTCTGGGATGCAACTTTTTAAAGCCTTGAAATTTCCCAAGTGATAGGAATGTCTTTATAATTCACGGGGAGCATCTCAGACCCTACCAGGTTGTTTATAGTAACAAGGTGTCTAACGACCCCAAGTAGAGCAGCCCTTCTCTGTCATTTTTACGACTCTGCCTTCAACGAATTGCCTTCAATTGATTTACCATCTCCAATCAAATTGAATGTATCAAATAAGAAAGCGCTTCTCATATTCTAAAAAACCCTAGCTAAACCGGAAGCATGTTGCATACAGAGAAACTGTTATTCAGGAGAGTATTTCTTTAAGGACCAACGCCAAAATTCACACCATTAGGATTTACTACTATATCTCAACGTTCTGCTTTTCCTTCTCCCACTGTTCCTCCTGCTTCTTTTCTATGGCTGGAATGGGCTAGAATTTCTAGGCATGTCCTGATCCTCATTGGCTGTTTACCATCTTATTTAAAAATGACATTATCTTCAATCCTTGGGCTCCAAATTAGAGAACAATCTTCATCACGTCTCTGAAGCCTCACCCAGAATTTTCACCAATCCCTTTTGTTACAATCTGACTCTATTTTTTCTGGTTGACCACTGACAATTTTCAAGTCTCACCTTTTCCTTTCTCTTGCCCCACAACTGGGAAAGCCACTGAGAAAGTCTTCATCCACCCTCCCTTGGCACCAGCAGGAATTTCAACTATGCCAACTCAGCCCATACAAGAACCCTTACTCTAGTCCTATCTTCTGACCAAAATAAAAACAAAGGTCCCTCCTTTTGCCCAGGCTTTTTGTGCCTGCCCTACTCTCACCAAATAGTCCCCTTATATAAGCGGCAAACCTTTTCATAATTTCTTGGTACATGTATGATATCACCAATCTGGACAGTAACCAATTTTATTGGAGGGAGAGGTGGGCGATAAAAAAAAAAAAAAAAAACCCTTTCCTTTTTATCTCATCAAATTTTTTCTTGTATCCTCCGATAGCTTCTCTTGCGTCTTTTAAAGCAAAGCTCTTCAATGTTCCAATTTCTCTACTCTCATTGTCTCTTGAACACAATTCATTAATATATTCACTCCCATGTCCACAGAGAGCCTCTTCTTGTGAAGGTCAGCAAAGATCTTATTATTTAATAGAAAGGTCGATTCTTAGGCTTCTTGCTTGAATTATCAGCAATGTCTGATTCACTTGATCACTCTTCCACTTTGAAATCTTTCTTCCCCCCTGGCTTTTAAGACACCATGATCTATAAATATTCTCCCACCTCACTGGTGCTTTTCCTGTCTCTTTAATTTGTTCCTCCTCATCTGCCTAACCTCTTGGTGTTGGACCTGGTGAAACCTCCAGGTTTCAGTCCTTATGATGAGGGAGTGTGGGGCAAGCTGAAGGCAAAGTACAGGCTAACAGCACCCTGCCTCCAAGTGGAATATGTGTGATATTCCTCAGACACTCCTGGCTACCCAAGAACAAAGGAAAGGCGTTTAAGTGCTTGCCATGGTGATGTGGGAAACTAAGGCAAATGAAAAATTAAATTCCCTTACTGCCCACAGCCCATTGACAAGCCCTTGAAGCCGGCAGAGTGATCTTCTAGGAGCTCAGCTGTCTCGATGATGATGACACTTTGCTAGGGGCAAAAGAGAATCCTGACCTAACATTATCCTGACCCCCCAGGAACACGTAAGTCTACTTTAACATATAAAAATTCCTTTGGAAACTTCCTTTACCTCAACTTCCCCAAGATATATGCTGGCAATCATACTTCAAGCATATGAACCCCTGATATATAGCTGAAGGGTTTCATGACTGAGGTTTTACTAAATGGTAATAAATGGCATATCCTTTTTTTTTTTAAACAGAGGAAGTGAATTTTATTTTATTTTATTTTATTTTATTTTTATTTTAGTTGAGTTTATTTTTTTTAATATAATTTATTGTCAAATTGGTTTCCATACAGGAAAGTGGGTGATGGGCATCGAGGAGGGCACTTGTTGGGAGAAGCACTGGGTGTTGTATGGTGTTTTCTTCACAACACTTAGCCTCTCAAGGTCCTGGAAACCTTGTTTCCAAAATTCCTTAGAGACTTACTCTATCCCTAGCCCCCTCCCAACCTGAGGATATATGACCAGTTACACCCCAGTGCAGCTCTTACTGCCCACAGGTCCTGTCCCAGTGCTTTAATAACATCACCTTTTGCACGAAAGATGTCTTCAAGAATTATTTTTTGGCCATCAGCTCCAGACTCCACTATCACCCCCAAATTTTATCACTTAGACCTCCTTACTATATCCCTAGGTAGTCTAACCTATGAACTGAGAACTACCAAATGTCTACGTCAAAGTTTGACCTCTCGCCTAAACTCCAAAAGTGTAGAATTCAACTTCCTACTCAGTACTTCATCTTAGATGCCTTAACATCCATTTCAAATTTAACCATATCCAAGACTGAATCCCTGACATTCTTGCCCCCAAATGTTTTTCATCTGCAACTTGTTCCATCTCATTTAATAGCCACTCCATCTTTCCCTAAAGACATTCTTACATCATTTTTGTCTTTCATATTTCACATTCAATTGTCACAAAATCCTGTTGTCTCTATCTGCAGAATATTTCCAGAAACCAAAGTCTCACTATCTCCATTGCTATCACACTGGTTCAAAGCACCCTTATATGAAACTGGATTACTAAAATACTCTTTTAAATAACTTCAATTGAGGGTGCTCTTTTAAAATAAAGTGTATCAGAGGGGATATTGGTGGGGAGATGGGTGAAATAGGGGAAGCGGTATCATGATGGGCACTGAGTAATGATGTATAGAATTGTTGAATCACTATATTATACACCTGAAACTAATATGACACTGTATGTTAACCGTACTGGGATTAAAATTTAAAACTTAAACAAATTTTACAAATATATTTAAATTTACTTATCTATTCCGAGAGAGAGAGAGATAGAGAGAGAGTGAGAGGGATGAGCAGAGAGAGAGAGAGGGCGAGAGAGAGAATCCCAAACAGGCTCCACAGTGTCAGCACAGAGCCCCGTGCGGGTCTTGAACTCATGAACTGTGAACTCATGACCTGTGCCAAAACCAAGAGTCAGACCCTTAACCAGCTGAGCCACCCAGGCGCTCCCAATTTAAAAACTTAAAAAATAAATAAAGACAATGTGCTAATAAAAAAAAAAAGTAATAAATTAAATTAAAAAAAATTTTTAACATTTATTTATTTTTGAGACAGAGAGAGACAGAGCATGAACAGGGGAGGGGCAGAGAGAGAGGGAGACACAGAATCTGAAACAGGATCCAGGCTCCGAGCTGTCAGCACAGAGCCCGACGCGGGGCTCAAACTCACAGACCGTGAGATCATGACCTGAGCCGAAGTCGGACACTTAACGAACCAAGCCACCCAGGCGCCCCTAAGTTAAATTAAATTAAATGTAAGGCACAACACATTTCAAGGGTCAGAAGCCCAGAAGCCCTGGGAATGCCTCCAAGATAATTCAGAAATTTGACCTCAATTTACCTTTCCAGTCATCTCCTCTCTTACTTTATACACCCAATGCATAAGGAAGTTGAGGTAGTTAAGTAATGTGTGGCATTGGATTAGAGAGATTATTATATAAAGAAAAGGCAGTAGAGAAAGTACATAAACTGTTTAGGGAAAATAACAGAAAAGGGAACTTTGTTTTTCTGGGAATAGAAAATCATCTATGACCTTTAATCTGTCTAGCTAACTCTCCAACTCTAAAGGTATAGTTCAGTGAAAAAATTCCATTTGGTGAAAAAGTATGTTCCTCTTACCACTTATGACTATGGTCAATATTGAGGATTAATTAGCTAAAATCAACTTATTTTTAAAACTACAGAAAAAAGTCTTTTTTTTTTTTAATGAGAGAGTTTTATTATTTGGTATGAGTCATCACTCTCAACCACAAACCACTAAAAAGTTAAAGTTTAGATTGTGAAAGGTAGAAATGACAAGGCATATCATCAGATTTTATTCCTTAAATTGTTAAAAATTGGTTAGTAACATAAATTTATAGTTTAAGAGAAGAAAATCTATATATTTCTAAATTTGAAGCTTTCTATAGTAAATATGAAAGCACTTAACAAAAGATTCATAACCAGACAAAACTAGGTAATAATAGTAGGCCTACACAATGAGGCCACTAAACTATTCTATAATTCTAATAAGTCCATAATAAAACTATTAAAGTTATAACAAAATTACTATGAAGTATAAGGGTATTCATCATAAAATTCAAGGCAATTCTAATGTCCTGAGTATACTGATTTCTCCTAGGAAGTCCTGTCTACTTCCCTTCATATGAAATATGGAGGAACATTTTGCTCCCTCCGTGGATTCTGCACTTTGCTTTCTGTTACTTGCAATTTCATCAGTTTATGTTTAAATTCTAATCCCATTCTCAAGAGGCCATTTATTTCCCCATTAGTATTCCCTCTATATTCTAGGTACTCCATCAGCATATGAATCACCAGCTCTACTCTACGTGTAGTGTTATGGCTCAACCAATGTAGCTTCTTTTAAGAATGCTTTAAAAAACCACTTGCCCATAGTATCCACCCAGCCCAAGATTGTAAACAAAAAATAAATACAAATGTAATTCTGCTGCTTAGCTCATTAACTTATATGTATATAATTATAATCATCACTTTCAGGAAAGTGGTTCTAGGCCTGTGGTTCCTGGACCAGCTGAATCAATATCACCTCGCAGCTAATTTGAATAAAAATTCTCTCTCCCCCAAACATACTGAAATAGAAACTATGGGGGTTGATTCCAGAAGTCTTTGTTGTAACAAGTCTCCCAATAATTATAATGCAGCTAACATTTGAGAACATTTCCCTAGAAGAGACATTGCAATGCACATCGTACAAGGTGTAGAAAATCAAGTGGTTTACAACATAATATATGGTCATACTGAAGATACTGCCATCACCCCCCCACACACAAAAAAGTCGTTTGTGTGGAGTTTGTTAATGTCAATGCATTTTTTTAGACTGGGTGTTGCTCCAACGTACAACTCAAAGGGGTGCTCTTCACATCATAATCTATGTGCCTGCTCCCTCCTACAGATATGTACGGTGGTCTCGGTAACAAAACACGGGTTCTGTTGCCAGTAGCACCCTCCATGAACTCCATTCTTTACGCCCCTGTCTATTCATGAGGCACAGCGTGAAAACAAAAACAAAAACTGTGATAAACAGTTGTGACATGATGTCATCAACTTTTTTTTGTTTTGGTTTTGAAATGTAGTGTTAAGCCTCTATCATTTTGAATGCATAGATCTTGATTTGTGTTCAAAACCTCCTTAAGTATGTATGATCAGTGTGTGTGTGTGTGTGTGTGTGTGTGTGTGTGTGTGTGTGTGTCTTATACACTAATTTACTGTACGTTCTTTTCTTTTTTAAAGCATTTGGCCAGATCAGAAGAAAAAAATGCTTCATGTGAGTATTTTTTCTATTTGGGGGATATTTTTAAATAATAATCAACTTGAGGGAGTGGCCATCTGAGTACATTATAGCCATCTAGCATTCAAAACCAGTCTTGGAATTTCTACTTACAGTTTGGTAAAGACAGGATTTGGCTGCAGTCTCCAGCACTCCATATGTTTGATTTAGAATATTTTCCATGTTGTCACTATTTTTTCACAGATGCACAGATGAAAGGCAAAGTGGATTAAGCTGCCATAAAATACTAAGCTGTATTTTACAACAACCACACAATGACTACCAATGAATCCCTGCTGAAAATTGTTATGGGCAGGCCTTTCCTTTTTGCCTTTTTGTTTAGGTTGCATAGAAAAAGGTTGGAAGGAACTCAAAGAAGTCACTTCAGTGTCTTCTCTTGTCTCTAATAAAGCTTATACTTTGATCTACCCAAAAAAGAGAGTTAATTTATCTTTTTGCTTTGAAGCACACAGAAAAGGAACCTTGGTAACATTCCAGTTTAAAGGCATTTAATTTGTTTTGACACCTATTGATTACCTATGCCAGTTATGTACAAAAGAACGTAAGTCATGGCCCTTGCCTTTAAAAAATCTCATAGTGGTCCCAAAGCACACTTAGCTAAGAACAACAAACGTCAAATGCTTTATACATTAAAGAGGGTTTTGCAACATTTCTGTGAAACAGGTATTATTATTATCCTCATTTTACAGAAGAGGGCATGGATTTTCCCAAAGGTACATAACTAAGTTTGCAGAGTTACAATTTACGTCAAAGTATTCTCATTCCAAAGGCCATTCTCATTTTACGGCACCACACTGACGCTTGGTGCCATCAGCTCCTGGTTTTCACAGCAGGGAGCCGTGAATTGGCTCTGGACACTAACATGAGGCAGAAACAGTTCTTGGGTATGTCTGACTCTCCAAACTTGATTTCTGAAGGCATACAGTGTAAAACATGCACTGGAAATGTATACAGTTATATCATTCAAACATGATCTGATCTAGTCTACCTCCTGAACCCATGGCCGACATTGCTAATCAACTTCAGCTTAATTAACCAGATGAGAAGTCTCCCTTTGAATGTCATGTGTATTGAACCATCACGACGTGCACTTTCAATATCTTACTAATTTGTCAATTATAACCTCAAGAAAGCTGAAAAAAGAGAAATTTAGCCCCAGATTTTTTTATTCACAAAGAACTGACGGTGGTCATTACTGAAACTTCAGAGTTAACATATAAAATGAAAGAGGGTTTGCTATGCTCAGTCTACTCTCAGCCTTTTATCCCAGGTTTATAATTATACTGAGTACACTGTAAATCTTTAGTAAAATATTTAGTACTAGATAAATATCAAGTTACGTGGCAGCTAGAGTTTATTCTGCCAACCAGCTTCCTCACTTTGTTGTAGAAGAAAATAATAATGGTATCACAAATTCTCCATGACAATTTCTGATGATAAAACTTGCTCTGATTTAAGTAACCCTCTTCATTCCTTCTCTTTGTGTGGATAATTTCAACAGGGTATTAGAGGTAGAATTTAGGCCATAAGGATATGTCATAGAATTTAGACTTCTATGACATAGAATTTAGAATTAGAGGTAGAATTTAGCCCGCAAGATATGTCATAGTTTAAGCCAAATTATCCTGGCTCATAGACCTCCACAGCATTTTGCAGCCAGCCCCTTTGAAATCTTGCCACATAGTAGAGTATATAATTAGGGAAACAGGGAGCAGAGCTCTAACACCCCTCAATCCTCACAGTCCAAGAATCTCATCTTTTGCCGACATCAGGCGACCTCTCTGTCCCCTCTCTGCCTCTGATCCTTCTGTGCTGTGCTGTGCTACCTAGCAGCCAGTAGCTCCCTATAGCTGCTCAGCACACAAAACGTGGCCAGTTTGAATTAGGTACTCTGCAAGTATAAAAAAAAGTACTGCATTTCAAAGACTTCCTACGAAAAAAAAATCTGAAGTATCTCATTAACAATTTTTATATTGAATACATATTGAAACAGTAATGGTTTGGATATGTTGAGCTAACTAAAATCTACTATTAAAATGATTTTCACTCTTTTTACTTTTTAAAAAATATGGCCACTAAAATATTTAAAACAACATGTGGAGTTTACATTGTATGTCAGTTGGACAGTACTGCTTTAGGATAATTTCAGCTAAATACTGCCCTACAGTGTGACTTATTTTAGAACATTACCCCCCAAAAAGAATCAATTATCATACATTCTCCCACCCCCACAATAATTTAGAAAGAGGCAAAGAGAGAAAAACATTTCTCTCTCTCCCTCTCTTTCTCTCTCTCTCGGCTTGATGGCTTGAGAGAAATACAGTTAATATTTATCAGTTAGACTTATTTCAGAAGCATCAGCACCATGGTGAGGCTGAAACATGGACCCATGGTAAGGAAAATAGTTTCTCCCTGTGTTACTGTAAATTATGTAACATAGTGTTTCTGTTCTGTTCCTCTGCGTTTCAGTTTCCAAATCTCAAACACAGAACAGGTCATTAAGCTCTTTCCCATCTAGACTTCCTGTACTCTATGGAAACCATGACCTTCTTTTCCAAGTCTTTAGACAGAGAAATAATCTGACTGTGGAAGAGAAAAATGAGGTTCCATCAAAAGTTTTAATCTTATATCCTTATAGAAAGCTCAACTTTCTATCCTGACACAATTGGCTATGCCACATGGAGCTATATTGGGTAAGCAGATTATGGCAAAACAGGATTACTAGACCGTTGACCATGAACCAATTACTTTATCATGCAGAAAAAGTTTCCTTCAGTTTCATTTGTATTTTATTCTCCTCATGGAACAGGGCTCTGTTTTGTACCTGACTCTCTTGGTATCATTTTAATCAAGTGATTTTTGCATCTGGTTCTACCTGTGGATTCTGTGCTCTCTCGAGTTTCATAAAATGGTATGATGTTTGTGACTTCGCAGTGAGAAACACAATGTTCTGATCCTGTGTCCAAGTTAAACAGTATGGAAAATGACTCTCTTCTGAAGATGGATGCTTTTCTTCACAACTAACTCTGATAATATTGACTGTCATTAATATAAAGTCAATACTCATTTTAAAACAAATGGAAATGACTTCATTGAAATTACAAATGCTTTAAAAAGTCTGATATTAATTAATACCTACAGTCTTCTGACTTATGCCTGAAAAACATACCAGAATATGGTATCTTGTCAACATTGCATAAGAGCTTGAGTAAAGGTTTGATTTTAATTTTTTAGGGCTTAATTTTCCAGAAAAAAATTACATTTATAAGCTGATATATCATACTGAAAATTGTACCAAAATTGACATGACTCAGCTGCAATTCCACAAAATAAGATGCTATCCCAAAATTTTCTTCTCGGGAACACTGCAAAGGATATATGACTCTCCATTAAGATATACTATTTTTTGTTTGTTTTCAAGGGGTTTTTTTTTGGCAAGTTCCATTAGCTGGTTTATTTATGTTTTATTTATCAACTCTAATGTACCTATTGTTCTAATGATGTTTGATTTTTATATATTGACATCTTCCCATTAAAATATTAAGATATGTGGTTATTAATATTTCATAATAATGACAGGCAATACAGGAATGATCTTCTAGTGGGGAATAATAAATGTTTGGAGGCACTGTTCTATCCTGGAGTAATATTAGAGAATAGGAGTGATTATACAAAAGCAGTTTTGGGTATATTGAAGAAACAGGTTGGTGACCAAGTGGCTTAAGAATAATCTTGAAGAAAAATACTCCAAATCTTTTGGCTATAGCCTTCAGGTACCATGTTTTTAATTTCAGAAAGATGAAAAACTATAATGTGCTATGTCCAAAGGAGCCAATTAAATAGTATTTTAATCGGGCTTGCTGAATTGTCCAGTTTTATCTGAAATAAATACAACAGGATTTTTTTTAAAGCTTCTACATAATCTATAGGAACCATCTTTACTCCAATATTCATCTACTCCTTCTATTGCTTCTGTCCCTAATCCTTTGCTGAAATTACCCACAATAAGACCACCAAGTCACCAATGTCCTTCTAATACTGAATGTGAACTTACTATTTATTGATGCCATTGACATATGATCTCATTAAAATGCTTAGGAATTTTTTTTTAATTAAAAAAAAATTTAATGTTGATCGATCTTAGTTTTTGGCAGGGAGAGACAGAGACAGAATGTGTGGGGGAGAGGGGCAGAGAGAGAGAGGGAGACACAGAACCCAAAGCAGGCTCCAGGCTCTGAGCTGTCAGCACAATGCCAGATGCGGGGCTCAAACTCCCAAACCATGAGATTATGACCTGAGCCGAAGTAGGATGCCTAACTGACTGAGCCACCCAGGCACCCCTAAATGCTTAGGAATTTAAACTCATTTCTTCATTGTTTTGTGCATAAATGCTTTTTCTTAGTTTTGCTTTTATCTGCATTTGTTCATTTGCAAATTTCAAGTGCTCCCTGTATTAATGAAATAAAGAAAGTTTATTGAGGGAATATTTTTAGATGTATTAGAAGGGTTAAGACAACAAACAAGAGAGGGGTGCTTGGGTGGCTCAGTAGGTTAAGCATCAGACTCTTGATTTCGGCTCAGGTCATGATCTCATGGTTCGTGGGATTGAGCCCCAGGTTGGGGTTGGGATTCTCTCTCTCCCTCTTTCTCTGCCACCCCCGCCCCTCTAAATGAAAATATATATTTAAAAGAAACGACAGCAAACAGGAGAAATAGAATACTCAACAACTCAGAGAAGACAGACATTACCACCTCTGGGCCAGAAGGTGGAAGGGGAAGAAACTGTTCTTGACGCCCCTAGAGGAGAGGAGTCAATGGAAGAGAGGCCAAGTAGTGAATGCATTTATTGCAGACGGATTAAGGTCAGCCTCCTGAAGACCAGAGCTGTGCAAAGATATCAGAGAAAGTATCTGGGTTGGGGGTGAAGGCAGACAGACAGTAAAGGATTTCTAGTTACAACTGGCAGAAACACACGCACACACACACACACACACACACGGCTGTATTCAATTATCGTTGGAAATAAAATGATCCCAAGGTACGAATTATGAAGAAAAACTGTTAGCATTTCATATTGCCAGACATTTCTAATCTGATAGGCAAAAAATGTAATCTTATAATAATGCACATTTTGGAATAAGCTTGGCCAACCATATTTAATGTTTTCTCTATGAAATGTTTACTGGTTCACTGTGCCCGTTTTTAAGAGGTGTTGATATCCTCTATTACTTACAAAAAGATCTTATAGTTAAGTAAACTCTTTAGTTATGTTGGAAAGACTCCATCCTGCCACTTATCATAAGCCCCACTTATTAGTATGCTTTTACATAGTCTTCCAGAAATGTTCTATTCATATACAACCATATATATTTTTAACTTTTTCATATAAGGGATGTACCATTTAACATACAGGGAAACTTAGAAACTCTTCCATATTTTTTTCATTTACAGTACATTTTAAGGATTTTTTTCTTATCAATACACACCTAATTCATTTTTTAAAGGCAAATAACATCACCTTGTATGTATATAAATTTTTTTAAAAGATCTCTTGCCATTAATTATTTCTGGTCTGATATTACAAATAAAAATGTTACACATTGTATGTGTGTGTGTGTGTGTGTGTGTGTGTGTATTAATGTATACCAGCATACCTGAAGGAAATTATTGAGTTGAAAGATATACACAGTTTAAGTCTTGATAGTTATTATAAAGTAGTTAATTCAAAGCCAGAGTGTCAATTTACATTCTATTAACAGTAAGGGAATACCTGTGTTAATCAAACATTTTAATTTTTGTGAACATAATAGACCAAAAAATAGAATGTCATTGTAGTGTTAATTTGCATGTCTTTGATTCTGAGTGCAGTTGGGCATAGTTTGATTTTTACAAGACATTTGAAATTTTTCTTCTATATTTGCTGTTTTTTATGTGTTTTTGTGTGTAGGTATGTGCATTTATATAATAAGTTCTACCTCATTGGTTTTAATTACATCTTTTATATTTCATAATTATTGTTCATTTGATCTTCTTTGGTGTGAGAAAGGTAGACAGATCAAAGTAACAGAATAGAGACCAGAAATAGAAGCAAATGCATATTGGGATTTAGCAAAGAGCAAAATGTGGCATTTCACTTCAATAGCAAAAAGATGGATTTTTTAAAAAGTTTATTTATTTTTGAGAGAGAGAGTACACAAAACAGAGAGACAAGGAGAGACAGAGAATCCCAAGCAGGCTCTTCACAGAGCCCAATGTGGGGCTTGAACCTATGAACTGTGAGATCATGGCCTGTGCTGAAATCAAGAGCTGCATGCTTTTTTCTTTTAACATTTATTTATTATTGAGAGAGAGACAGAGACAGAGTTTGAGCATGGGAGAGGCAGAGAGACGGGAAGACACAAAATCCCAAGCAGGCACCAGGCTCCGAGCTGTCAGCACAGAGCCCGACACGGGGCTCAAACTCACAAACTGTGAGATCATGACCTGAGCCGAAGTTGGACGCTTAACCGACTGAGCCACCCAGGCGCCCCAAGAGCTGCATGTTTTACTGACTGAGACACCCAGGCACCCCTGGATTTCTTTCTTCTTAAAAGTTTTTAGAATGACTGCTAGCCACTAGAAACAAATAAAGTGGTCCCACTATCATTGTTTTTACCAGAATGCTTTTAGAGAGTTCAAAGTAGATGTGAAAATTAATCTTATAAGAAATAGAAAAAATAGTATATTTATTCATTATCTTAGAGTGAGTAGAGTGAGGTATGAGTTTCTTCATGAGACATACATCCCAGAAACTATAGAAAAAAGTATTACTGAAGTTATATGTACCATAATTATTAAATGTTAATGCAGAAAAAATATAAGAAAGTAAAAATAGGAAATGATGAATTAATGATAGGATAATGTTTCTATAAGCTTTTCTACTCATTAAAAGAATAACTCAATAACCCAATAAAATATGGGTAGATTATATAAATAAGAAATGTTATCAAGTTATAAACCACTCGAGATCATAAAATGCAATTTATTATATATATATACATATATATACACACACATACACACACACACACACACACACACACACACACACATATATATATATAATTTATTGTCAAGTTAGCTAACATACAGTGCATACAGTGTGCTATTGGAAGTAGATCCCCATGATTCATCACTTACATACAACACCCAGTGCTCATCCCAACAAGTGCTCTCCTCAATACCCATCACCCATTTCCCTTCTCCTCACTCCCCATCAACCCTCAGTTTCTCTGTATTTAAAAGTCTCTTATGGTTTGCCTCCCTCTCTGAAACTATTTTTTCTGCTTCCCTTCCCCCATGGTCTTCTGTTATGTTTCTCAGTTTCCACATATGAGTGAAAATATATGATATCTGTCTTTCTCTGAATGACTTATTTCACTTAGCATAATGCCCTCCAGTTCCACCCACGTTGTTGCAAATGGCAAGATTATTTTTCATTGCCAAGTAAGTATTCCATTGTATATATAAACCACATATTCTTTATCCATTCATCAGTTGATGGCCATTTCCATAATTTAGCTATTGCTGAAAGTGCTGCTATAAACATTGGGGTACTTGTTCCCCTACGAATCAGCACTCCTGTATCTTTTGGATAAATTCCTAGTAGTGCTGTTGTTGGGTTGTAGGATAGTTCTATTTTTAATTTTTTGAGGAATCTCCACACTGTTTTCCATAGTGGTTGCATCAGTTTGCATTCCCACCAAGAGTTCAAAAGGGTTCTCATTTCTCCACATCCTTGCCAACATCTGTTGTTGCCTGAGTTGTTAATTTTAACCAATCTGACTTGTGTGAAGTGGTATCTCATTGTGGTTTTGATTTGTATTTTCCTGGTGATGAGTGATCTTGAGCATCTCTTCATGTGTCTGTTGGCTATCTGGATGTCTTCTTTGGAAAAGTGTCTATACATGTCTTCTGCCCATTTCTTCACTGGATTATTTGTTTTTCAGGTATTGATTTGGTAAGTTCTTTAAAGATTTGGGATACTAACCCTTTATCCAATATGTGATTTGCAAATATCTTCTCCCATTCCATCAGTTGCCTTTTAGTTTTGTTGATTGTTTCCTTTGCGGTGCAGAAGTTTTTATCTTGATGAGGTCTCAATAGTTCATTTTTGCTTCTATTTACTTTGCCTTTGGAGATGTGTTGAGTAAGAAATTGCTGCAGCTGAGGTCAAAGAGATTGTTGCCTGTTTTCTCCTCTAGGGTTTTAATGGTTTCCTGTCTCACATTTAGGTCTTTCATTCATTTTGAGTTTATTTTTGTTTATGGTGTAAGAAAGTGGTCCAGTTTCATTCTTCTGCATGTTGCTTTCAGGTTCTCCCAGAACCATACTATCTTGATGATTATAGCCCTTTAGTAGAGGCTAATGTCTGGGATTGTTATGTCTCCTGCTTTGGTTTTCTTTTTCAACATAACTGACTATTCGGGATCTTCTGTGGTTCCATACAAATTTTAAGATTGTTTGTTCTAGCTTTGAGAAGAATGCCAGTGCAATTTTGATTGGGATTGCATTGAATGTGTAGATTGCTTTGGGAAATATTCACATTTTAACAATATTTATTCTTTTAATCCATGAGCATGGAATATTTTTCCATTTCTTTGTGTCTTCTTCAATTTCCTTCATAAGTTTTCTATAGTTCTCAGCATGCAGATCTTTTACATCTTTGGTTAGGTTTATTCCTAGGCATATTATGGTTGTTAGTGTGATTGTAAATGGGATTAACTTCTTGATTTCTCTTTCTGATGCTTCATTATTGGTGTAGAAATACAACTGATTTCTGTGCATTGATTTTATATCCTGAGACTTTGATAAATTCATGTATCAGTTCTAGCAGCTTTTTGGTGGAATCTTTTGGGTTTTCCACATAGAATATCATCTCAGCTTCGAGAAGTGAATGTTTGACTTCTTCTTTGTCAACATGGATGACTTTTATTTCATTTTCTTGTCTGATTGCTTAGGCTATGATGTCCAACACTATGTCAAACAACAGTGGTGAGAGTTGACATCCCTGCTGTTTTCCTGATCTCAGGGGGAAAGTTCTCAGTTTTTCCCCATTGAGGATGATATTAGGTGTGACCTTTTCATATATGGCTTTTATGATGTTAAGGTATGTTCCTTCCATCTTGACTTTCCTGAGGGTTTTTATTAAGTAAGCATACTGTATTTTGTCAAATGCTTTTTCTGCATCTTTGACAGGATCATATAGTTATTATACTGTCTTCCATTAATGTGATGTATCACATTGATTGATTTGCAAATATTGAACCAGCTCTGCAGTCCAGGAATGAATCCCACTTGATCATGGTGAATAATTCTTTTGATACTGTTGAATTCTATTTGCTAGTGTCTTGTTGGGAATTTTTACATCCATGTTCATCAGGGATATTGGCCTATAATTGTTTTTAGTGGGGTCTCTGTCTGGTTTGGAAATCAAGGTAATGCTGGCTTCAGAAAATGAGCCCAGAAACTTTCTTTCTATTTCTATTTTTTTTGGAACAGCTTGAGAAGGATAGGTATTAACTCAGCTTTAATGTCTGGTAGAATTCCCCTCGGAAGCCCTCTGGCCCAAGACTCTTATTTGTTGGGAGATTTCTGAAAACTGATTCAATTTCTTCACTGGTTAGGGCCTGTTCAAATTTTCTATTTCTTCTAGTTTGAGGGTTGGTAGTGTGTAGGTGTCTTGGAAATTGTCCATTTCCTCCAGGTTGTCCTGTTTGTTGTCATAAATTTTTATAGTGTTCTCTGATAATTGTATTTCTGTGATGTTGGTTGTGATCTGTCCTCTTTCATTTGTGATTTTATCTATTTGGGTCCTCTCTCTTTTCTTTTTGAGAAGTCTGGCTAGGGGTTTATCAATTTTGTTTATTTTTTCAAAAAACCAGCTCTTAGATTCATTGATCTGTTCTACTGTGGTTTTTGTTTTGTTTTGTTTTGTTTTTTGTTTTAGATTCTATATTGTTTATTTCTGCTCTAATCTTTATTATTTCTCTTCTGCTGGTGTTGGAGTTTCTTTGCTGCTCTGCTTCTAGTTCCTTTAGGTGTGCTGTTAGATTTTGCATTTGGGATTTTTCTTGTTTCTTGAGTTAGGCCTGGATTGCAATGTATTGTCCTCTTAGGACTGACTTTGCTGCATCCCAAAGGGTTTGGACTGTTGTGTTTTCATTTTCATTTGCTTCCATATATTTTTAAATTTCTTCCTTAACTGCCTGGTGACCCATTCATCCTTTAGTAGGATGTTCTTTAACCTCCATGCATTTGGAGGCTTTCCAAATGTTTTCTTGTGGTTGATTTCAAGTCTCATAACGTTGTGACAAGAAAATATGCGTGGTATGATCTCAATTCTTTTATATTTATTGAGGTCTGTTTTGTGACCCAGTACGTGATTTATCTTGGAGAATGTTCCATGTGCACTCAAAAAGAATGTGTATTCTGCTGCTTTTGGATGAAAAATTCTGAATGTATCTGTCAAGTCCATCAGGTCCAGTGTATCATTCATGGCCATTATTACTTTATTGATTTTTTGCCCAGATGATCTGTCCATTGTTGTAAGTGGAGTATTACAATCCTCTGCAAGTATAGCATTCCTATAAATAATATTTCTTATGTTTGTGATTAATTGATTTATGTATTTGGGTACTTCAAGTTGGCAGCATAAACATTTACAATTGGTAGCTCTTCTTGATAGACCCTGTAATTATGATATAATGCTGTTCTTCATCTCTTGTTACAGCCCTTAGTTTAAAATCTAGTTTGTCTAATATAAGTATGGGCACTCTAGCTTTCTTTTGACTTCCAGTAGCATGATAGATGGTTCTCCATCCCCTCACTTTCAATGTAAAAGTGTCCTCAGGTCTAAAATGGGTCTGTTGTAGACAGCATATAGATGGATCTTGGGTTTTTTTTTTTCCATTCTGATACCTTATGTATTTTGATTGGAGCATTCAGTCCATTTTCATCCAGAGTTATTATTGAAAGATACAGATTTAGTGTCATTGTGCTATCTGTAGGTTTCATGCTTGTGGTGGTGTCTCTGGTTCTTTGTAATCTTTGCAGCATTCTACTCACAGAGTCCCCTTAGGATCTCTTGTAGGACTGGTTTAGTGGTCATGAACTCCTTCAGTTTTTGTTTGTCTGGAAAAGCTTTGATCTCTCCTTATATTCTGAATGATAGGTTTGCTGGATAAAGGATTCTTGGCTGCATATTTTTCTTGTTCAGCACATTGGATATTTCCTGCCACTCCCTTCTGGTCTGCCAAGTTTCAGTGAATAGATCTGCTACTACCCTTATGTGTCTACCCTTGTAGGTTAAGGCCCGTTTGTCCCTAGCTGCTTTCAGAATTCTTTATCTTTGTATTCTGTCAGTTTCACTATGATATGCTGTGGAGAAGATCTATTCTTGTTAAATCTGAAGGGAATTGTCTGTGCCTCCTGGATTTGGATGTCCATTTCCTTTCCCAGATTAGGGAAGTTCTCAGCTGTAATTTATTAAAGGAAACATGCCCCTTTCTCTCTCTCTTCTTCTTCCAGAACTCCTATGATACAGATATTATTACATTTCATTGAATCACTTAGTTCCCTAATTCTCCCATTGTGGTCTAGTATTTTCTTATCTCTCTTTTTCTTGGCTTCATCATTTTCCATAAGTTTATCTTCTATTTCACTTAATCTCCCCTCTGCCTGCTCTGTCCTTACTATCTCTGCATCGTTTGTACCTCATTTACAACATTTCTTAATTCGTCGTGACTATTTCTTAGTTCCTTAATCTCTGCAGCAATAGGTTCTCTGTGTCTTCTATGCTTTTTTCAAGCCCAGCTATTAATCTTTTCACTATTATTCTAAATTCTTGCTCAGTCATATTGTTTATATCTGTTTTGAGCAATTCTTATAGCTGTCATTTCTGCCTGGAATTTCTTTTGAGGAGAATTCTTCCATTTTGTCATATTGGCTAGTTTTCTGTCCCTTATGTGTTTTAATAACTTTTATGAATCCTGCACCTGTGAGCACTACTCTATCAAAAAGGGGTCATAACACTGTCCAGGGCCTGGCCCTTCAGGAAGTGTTTTTGGAGTGTGTTTTCTGCTTTCTGTTGTTGAGACTATGGTTGCTTTATCTCCCTACTCGTTGTGGTGGTTTGGACCTCCACCACGTGTTCTCTGATTTGTTCGTTGAAGCAACCCTGGAAAGTTTGTTTTTTTTTAAAAAAGTGGGGACTGGTGGTGGAAGAGGCTTTATCCCATGCAAGGAGAGAAATGACAGGGGTGGGGAAAAGGGAAAGAAAAAAAAAATGACCATGCAGAGAATCAGAGAAACTATACAGCTTAGTCCAGAGACAGAGAGAAAAAAAAATAACGAGGGAGATACAGAAGAGGTGTAAAAAGAATAGATTAAAAATGTCTGCTTAAACAAACCAAGAACCAGAATAACCAGACAAGAGAAGGGAAGAAATAAAAGGAAGAAAAAAAATGAATTTTATACACATAAAATAAGAATTGACCAAGAATCAAATCAGAGATTGCAAAACCGCTGGGCAAATATCTGGCGGTGCCTTGGACCCGGTGGCTGCACTGGGCTGGAGGAGGGGACCATCTGGTTCCGTCAGTGTCAACCTTGGTCTGGTAGATATGCAGTTACCAGACACGGAGGGGCATGGTTTGGTGTAGGCGGGCTGCCTCCACTGTGTGCCTGTTGTCCATTCCCTGAATCCCCACCTTGTTGGTGATGGGGAGAAAAATGGCAACATCCCCATCTCTCTTCCACGGACCGGGTGTCCCAAAGCACTCTGTTCAGGCAGTCCTCACAGTGCCACACAAGTGCCAGTGGGCTGGTTCTGTTCCTCTCCGCAGTCTCCCGCACCTCCCATGCACTCTGCTGAGATTCAAACCCAATGTCTTAAAACCCATTCCACATGCCCCAGTTCTGGGGTACTGTCACTCTGCCAGGCAGATGACAAAGGGCCTCTGGCTGGGGGGTGGGGGGGTGGGGGTTGCTGCAGGGTCTTTTGTCCTTGCAGTGGCTATTTCCCTTTCTCCCACAGCACTCGAAGGAGAGGACTGCTCTCTCCAACTGTGCCCGGGGTAGGGGGGGCTGGCTCCCCTCCTCCCCAGGCGCTCAAACAGGGTGGAGAAAGCCCCGCAGTTAGAAATTGGTTCTTTCTCCATTGTATCCGTTCCCGGGTTGATGGTTTTTGTCTTGTCCAAATACAATCCTACATTCCACAACCTTTCTTTCTCTTCCTTTTGTCTCTCTGCAGAAGGGGACCCCTCCCCTCCAAGCCTACGCCACCCGTTTTATCTCTCCCAGTTCACAATCAGGCACCTATGGCCTGCCACCTTGTCCCCGTGGGCCCCTGGAGATGTTTCTGTCACTCTGTAACCCGGATTCCTGGAACCCCAAGTCTTCTGGCCTCAATACTGCTGTGTTTGAGGGATGAGGGAACTTCGGGTCCCCCTGTTCCTCCACCATGTCGACCAACAAAATGCAATTTAAAACAAAAATTCGATAACTTTTTTACCTTCCTGGTTTCCAAAACTGAAAATAATTAATATTAATCCAGCATCCTCACACACCTGGTGAAAGGAACATAAATTGGCTCCATCTCTTTGGAGAATAATTTGGTGACAGAAAATGTAAAAGATATATTTTCTGATTTAGAAATTTTTCTCCTTGGAATTTATTCTTATGTGTGCATGTGCCCAAAAGTATATGCACTCATATTAACAATGCTGTCTGATGGCTTTTTTTGAGTGAGAAAAGTGCAGCAGTGGTCAATAAATATGTAAGGAATGCTCCTACCTGTATTGATATTTGGGACCTGGGACACAGACTAGAAAGAACATTTCTTTTTATTGCACACATGTTCAGGTGTTACATTTCAACTTATTAATTTTTTATTTATTCTTTTAAAATTTATTTATTTTAAGACAGACCGAGACAGTACACATAGGGGAGGGGCAGAGAGGGGGGAGAGAGAGAGGATCCCAAGTAGGCTCTGTGCTGCCAGCCCAGAGCCCAATGTGGGGCTCAAACTCACGAAACTGTGAGATAACGACCTGAGCCGAAACCAAGAATCAGACACTGAGCCACCCAGGCACCCCCTGAACTTGTTATTTAATTTATAGTAATGCAATTCATAATAGGATTTTTACTATCCAATATCCTGGCATTTTCACTAATCTCAGGTGGACAGGTTATCCAAGACTACTAAAATTTTAACCTACACTATATCACCCTTCTTAGAGATTTATACACAGCGGTGGCAATGGGGAGAAAGAAGCAGTTTGGGGCCCTAAACCTCAAAGCTTGTAACCATTTGAAGCTGGGACTTCTGGAGCTTGAGCTGGCACTTTCTCTATTTCATTTAAATTCACCTCTCTCATCTACCTCCTCAACCTAAAGCAGGTTTTCAATATTATCACATTCTAATTTCATGGCAGGAAGAGGGAGAAGATATGCATAGAAAGATAAAATGTGGGCTCCAGGGCTGTGGAGATAGCCAAGTTAGCGAACTGTAAGAGTAGAGGCCACTGAGAGAGAAATTCAAGTGAAGCTTGCATTTAACCTATGGATTAACTTCACCCATTGGCTCACACAGTCCATTTGGTGTTTGATATTCAATAAATGGATTTCTTCTTTGGGATAAATAAGGAGAATGTGAGAGTAGAACCTTAAAATCTGTCTTTCCTCCTATAAACTACAATGTGAACAACTCTTACGCCCATATGGGAAATTGAGTCCTGGATTTATTAATTTATAAAATTTTTTTTTTAATTTTTAACGTTTATTTATTTTTGAGACAGAGAGAGAGAGAGAGAGAGAGAGCATGAACAGGGGAGGCTCAGAGAAAGAGGGAGACACAGAATCTGAAACAGGCTCCAGGTTCTGAGCTGTCAGCACAGAGCCCGACGCGGGGCTTGAACTCACAGACTGTGAGATCATGACCTGAGCCGAAGTCGGACGCTTAACCAACTAAGCCACCCAGGCGCCCCTAGAGTCCTGGATTTAGAGACTGAGACTATATTTCTAACTCAACTAAATCTCTTAATTTGGATATCTCATCATTATCTAAAAATTAACTTGTCCCAAACTGAATTATAATTTTCCCCTAAACCTGTTCCTCTTACTATGATAATCCCTGTTTCAGTTATGGGCCCACCAATAACCTAGACACTTAAGGTAAAAATGCCATGATGTTTCTCCGAGCCTCGTTGAACTGCATTGAACCACACACCTTAGACAACTCTGGATATCATACACACATGCACACGCATGCACACACAGACACACACTTACTAACACTACAGGGAAGTTATGGGCACCTCTGTCATTCAGGATCTGGCATCCAGACTGGCACCAGGTGAAATACTAGTATCTTTTCTCTTGATTAGTACCCTTCAGGTTCCACGAAAATGTTTCTCCTATCTCTTGCTGTATATCCTTGAAACAAAAGGAAGCTACTTCTCCATATGGGGACGGTGTGGGGATTATGTGACTACTGACTTCAGAGAGGAAACTTGCTGTGAAGAACGAGGAAGGTTTAGTGGTAGATATGTCTAGGTAAATAAAAAGAGAAATTAACGAACTTGACAAATGCTTCTTCAGATAGCATGAACACAATGGATTCTTGTAATAATTATCACTTCTCATTAGTGCCAAGCATCCATTTTCTTGTTCTCTTGGTGCTTCAATTTGCATTTCCAGAGGTATTCCAGAATGAGTAGTGTAGTAGCAAGTGCTCAAGGGAGCCTGTACTACATTTAGCAATATTAACAATCCGTAGAGATTTTAAATTTGTATATATAAAGGTCTAGAGAAAACATACATAAAGTATGATATCAATTATTTACATTGGCAACCAGATGGATTATAAATGCTAGAATTATATTTGAAATTATGATATTCACTGTCATTTGCATTTTGCGTCTGAACATAATAGATAATTCGGTTTGCTTTGGAAGGAAAATCTCTCCTAAAATTAGAAAAAGTAATCTTTCAAGTTTATTTAAATTCACCATTTTATTGAAAATATATTAAAAATTATATGTATTTTGAGTACAATTACATTTTAGTTTTTAATGTTTTAGGCATTGTTTTCATAAAAAAAAACTTGCTGAACACTGATATGTACGATAATAATTCAATCTAGCTACCTTTGATACTTTGCCAGCATTGTTATATGAAAATCATAGATGAACATCATAGTTAATCTGTCAGTATTAGAATTATATTTTTCAAGCTAGAATAGAACATGCTTTACTTAATGAGTTGTTAGCTTTATTTATACCTTTTAAACATTCATGGTATGTTGGCCTGCACTGACTCACGCACTGGGACCTTAAAATGTGAGGGGCCAGACTGCTCTTTCCAATCCCCTCCCATTCCCTTGCCTCTCACAGCCAACCCCTCACCACTGCCTCTGGCTCATCCAGCTCCTAAGTGCTTCTTGGATCTTTCCTCCTCTGATATTTTTTCTTCCATGTTCTCATGGATTTAACCTGATTAATAACAATAGTCCTCTGGCTGGTCCATTTCTTCTAGTCTCCCTGTCCTCAAATCTATTTTTCACAATATCAAGAGTGGTTTTTCTACATATCAAACAAATGATGTTACTGCCTTGCTTTAAATACTTAAATACCTTCTTTTTTATTTAAAAAAAATTTTTTAATGTTTATTTATTTTTGAGAGACAGAGACAGAACATGAGCAGGGGACGGGCAGAGAGAGAGGGAGACACAGAATCCAAAGCAGGCTCCAGGATCTGACCTGTCTGCATAGCGCCCGATGTGGGGCTTGAACTCACAAGCTGTGAGATCATGACCTGAGCTGAAGTCGGCCACTCAACCGAGCCACCCAGGTGACCCAAATACCTCCTTTTTTAAGTGTTTATTTTTATTTTTGGGAGAGGGCAAGTTGGGGAGGGGCAGAGAGTGGGGGACAGAGGACCTGAAGCGGGCTCTGCAGTGACAGGCTGACAGCAAAGAGCCCAATGCGGGG
The DNA here is from genome assembly GCF_027475565.1 of Acinonyx jubatus. Taxonomy (NCBI): domain Eukaryota; kingdom Metazoa; phylum Chordata; class Mammalia; order Carnivora; family Felidae; genus Acinonyx; species Acinonyx jubatus. The sequence continues at coordinate 162,888,458 of NC_069382.1, read as the reverse complement.
CTCGAACTCACAAACCATGAGATCATGACCTGAGCCAAAGTCAGACACTCAAACAGACTGAGCCACCCAGGGGGGCCCCTAAATACTTAAATACCCTGAAGGAATGTTAAGTGAGATAAGTCAAAGAAGATAAATATTGTCTGATCTCACTTCCATGTGGAATCTAAAAAAGGTGAACTCATAAAAACGATGTGGGATGGTGGTTACCAGAGGCTAGGGAGTAGGGGAACTAGGGAGATGTTGTTTAAAGGCACACACCTGCAGGGTGCCTGGGTGGCTCAGTCGGTTGAGCATCCGAATTTGGCTTGGCTTCAGCTCAGGTCATGATCTCATGGTTTGAGAGTTCCTGCTGTCAGCACGGAGCTTGCTTTGGATCCTCTGACCACCCCCCTCCGTCCCTCCCCTGCTTGCCCTCTCTCTCCTCTCTCTCAAAAATAAAAAATAAACACTTAAAAAATAATATTAATGCCATAAACTTGCAGCTAATAGATAAATAAGACCCAGAGGTCTAACACAAGTGATAATAGACAATACTGTATGATAAACTTCAAAGCTGCTAAGAGACTACATCTTAATTGTTTCCACCACAAAAAAGAAATTATACTCATGTGACCTGACAGAGGTGTCATGCAATGACATGGGGGTGGTCAGATTGCAACACACAATTGGATCAAATCAACACACTCTACATTTTAAACTTACAATTTAATATGTCAATTATATATCAATAAAATAAATTTTTTAAGTAAATAAAGTGAAGTTGGTAAATGTTTAGAAAAGAATATGGTGATTATTAGGAATCAGCACAGATAAACATAAGAAAAAAGTGTGTAAAACTAAGCCAGTTCCTGCTGAGGTAGTTGCAGTGGTGGTTGTAAGGATGGTGATGGATAGAATGATCAGACTGAAAATATCTCAGTCACTATAAGTATTGAGTCAGACTCTCAATGAAATCACAGAATCTCAAAGATAAAAAAAAACCCAAATACATAAATGCATAATCAGCCCCCAAATGACTTTTATGAATAAAATCTGAATTTGTTATCATGACAGTCAAAGACACTGCATAACTTCTGTGTTTAATCATCTGTCAGGAGTGCCTGGGTGGCTCAGTCGATTAAGTGCCCAAGTCTTGATTTCCACTCAGGTCATGATCCCAGGGTTGTGGGATCGGGCTCCTGTCAAGAATCTCACTTTCTTTCCTTCTTCCCCCTCCCCTGCTCTCTCTCTCTCTGTCTCAAAAAAAAAAAAAAAATCTGTCATTTTCCATATACCTTATTCTTGGTCATACTAAATTTTTGTAATAGGCTTTATTGTTAAGAGCAGTTTTAGTTTCACAGTAATACTAAGCAGAAAGCACAGACAGTCCCCATATACCCCCTGACCTCACACGCACGTCACCATCCCTAGCTATCAACACCAGAGTGGTATATTTGTTACCATCAACAAACCTACACTGACACATCATTATCACCCTAAGTCCATAGTTTAAAAGTCATGCTTGGTGTTGCACAGTCTATGGGTTTTACAAATGTAGAATGTGTCCACCATTGTCTTTTATACAGAAGAGTCTCACTGCCTAAGAAATCCTCTGTGCTCTGCCTATTCATCACCACTCACTCTTTCCTAATCACCAGCGACCACTGATCTTTTTACTGTCTCCACTGTTTTGCCTTTCTAGAATGTCATACAGTTAAAGCGTTTTCCGATTGGCTCTTTTCACTTAAAAATATGCATTTGAGATGGTTCCGTGTCTTTTCATGGCTCAATAGCTTATTTCTTTTTTGGCACTGAATAATATTCCACTTTATGGGTGTATCATTGTTATCTGTCCATTCACTTAACGAAGGACAGACATTTTGGCTGTTGTCAGTTTGTGGCGATTATGATGAAAGGTGCTATTAATATCCAAGTGCAAGTTTCTTTGTAAACATGTTTTCAACTCATTTAGGTAAGTACCAAAGGAGTGTGACCGCTGGATCATATTGTAAGAATATGTTTAGTGTGAGGTCGCCCCATCCTAGGCCCCTAGAGTTTTAAAATCCCGGACTTGTGCACACTGAGGCTCTAACAACTTGTCAATTACCATTTGGGTTTCTCCTCCAGTACCTTGAGATTCTCTGTGCCTTTCTGTCTATCTCTTTGAGGGCAGTGATTTTGCTCTGTGACCTCACTTCTCTGATGGATCTAAGAGTTGTGGATTTGTAGTTTGTTCTGCTTTTTACTTGTTTTTAGAACAGAGTGGAGACTTCTAAGCTCCTTAGATGCCAGACCAGAAAATTCCAGGTCTACTGTCAGTTTTCTTAATGGATCCTAGTATCTCTCTTACCTCAATGCCTTTACACAAGTTGCTTTACTTGGCTGGGTTTCTGTGCACGGGCTACCAACCATCGATACTAATCTACACTGTGTGACAAGTATTTATTTTTGTTCTTTTCACTTAAAGATGGAAGCTGTATACCCAGTGTCTAACAAGAAAAAGAACACCTACCCAAATCAGCTTAAACTAAAAAGCAACTGTACTGGCTCATTTAATAAGAAAATACACGTGGTAGTTCTTGATTTAGGCTTGGTTGGAAGCGAAGGTTCAAGTGTTATGAAGAAGCTACTGTCTTTTCATTCTTAGACAGTATCCACATCTTAATAAAGATGGGAGCTCTGGATTTACTGTTCCTTTATACCAAATATTCATGCCACAAAATATTATAACTCCTTTTCTCGTAACATCAATCCCTTATCAATCCCTTGAAAAGTTCTGGAGTTGTCACTGTTCCTAAGAGCAAGGACTGTTCTTACAGGTCAACCTGGATTATGTTCTTTCTCCTGTAGGCAGGAGTCTCACATACAGAAAAGGGGACTCCACCAAAGTAAGGTACATGAACAAGATATAAAGGCCAAAGGTAAATTCTGTGGTTTGTAACATTGCAGAGTCACCAAAATGTTCATAATAATGAATTTTGACAACCAGAAAAGGCAACTGAAATTACCCCTAACCTTATAATTTTTCTATACTTATTTTTTACACATACAGTTCAAAGTCACTGAAAATTTATTAACTCTCATACCTAGTTTGAACTGTCCACAATGACCTCTAACAAATATGTATCCATTAACAGTTAAGAAAATGGAATGTAAATTAGCAACAAACAGCTGTTGCCCTGCAACAATTTTGTTTCCTTCCCCCCCAAATTATCTTTAATATGATTCTGATATTATTTTTACATTTAACATTTTTGAAAAACAGAGAATTCTGGCCCAAAAGAGAGTAACTTTAAAACATATTAAAGGTTGTTTCTATTACCATAGAAACAAGCATAGTACCTGCTATTTAAAGAAACACTAACTTCTGCCACTGTCTCTGACTTGAATGTGAATCAGTAACCTTTCCACTATGTGTGATAACTTGATAAGAATTATCTGTCCAACTGTATTTTGAAAAGTTTAGACCATTTTTGACAGCAGGAGATAATAAAAACAACACCGCCCTGAAGGAATGTTGTAGATAAGATTATTTTCTGTAACACAGAAAAACTAAAATAAAGAGAGAATGCCTGGTCTGCCACACTTACTTATCAAATCAGGGAAAGACTGAAAGGAGGAGGGGATCTCATCACCAGCTGTGTCTGCAGTCCTCTGCTTGCTCATAATTCCTTGACTCATCCACTCACCAAGTATTTACGGAGTGACTGCCTCTCAGCAGGTGTCATACTGGATACGCACTTCTTTGCATTCTTTGCACTTGTCTTCCAATTATTTCCTCCGTGCTAAGAATAGAACTATTATAATTCTGGCTACATGTTTCTTTTCTTTATGCATCTCTTGTGTTTATGATTTATTTTTAAAATTTTGGCAACATGCATAACCATGTGCAGATGAGGACAATATCCACAGAAAACCTAAAAGTTGACTCGACATCTAAGACAGGTTATACACTACAAAATTTACAAAAACAAAACTGGTACCGTATATAAGTATCTTTGATAGGGAACACGTTTTGATTTGTGACAACATTCTAAAATGTAACCATTATATCAGGATTGCAAAAATCATCAAAGGACCAAAGCAGGGTAATTCATGAAAGAAAAAGCAAAAACAGCCAAATAAAATTTCAAAGCATCCACCTTGTTAATAATGAAAGGAAAGCCAAGTAAAACAAGATGGAATTTCTGTGTATAATGTTGAAATTTTTAAAAATGTTAATATTATAGGGGAGGCTGGATTCCTCAGTCGGTTAAGTGTCTGACTTCTGCTCAGGTCACGATCTCACGGTTTGTGAGTTCGAGTCCTGCATCGGGCTCTGTGCTGACAGCTCAGAGCCTGGAGGCTGCTTCGGATTCTGTCTCTGTCTCTCTGCCCCACCGCTCCCTGCTCTATGTCTCTCTCTCAAATATAAAACATAAGAAAAAAATTTTTTTAAATGTTAATATTATATTTTGTAAGGTCATTGGTGAGAGGGGACCCTTATACACTGCTAACAGATACATTTTTTGTAAAGCAATTTAGCACATGAATTGTGAAATTTAAAATTTTTACATCTTTTGATTCAAATATTTTACTTTAAAGATAAAATTCCAAGGAAATAACAAGGGATGGGGGTAAAGATTTCTGTAAAGAATTCTCATTGTAGCATTACTTATAACAGTGATAAGGGACAAAACATTTTAAAATGTAGCTATGAGGGAATAGCAAATTACGTTATGATAAACTCATGAACAAAATGAAAAGTTACATTTCCTTTAAAATTTATTTGAGTGATTATTATTCACATGGACAATTTTCACTACACAATGTTGTGATTAAAGTCCAATACAAAGGTATACTAGAGCTATAGATGTAGCTTTGAAAAAAAAATATCAAAATGCCACTACCATTAATGATGAGACTGCTGTTGATGGTTAATTCCTTTTTTTTTTTTTTGGCTTTTAATAGTGCATTGCTTTATTGAGGGGGTGTCAGGAGGCAAGACATGATGGCAAGGAACAAAATCAATTAAAGGAAGTACAGGTACAGGAAGCAATAATGTTAAAATAGTAATAAAATGGATAACTGCAGTCATTTTAAGAGGACTCGACTCGTGGAAGATAAACTTTAATTGTTGCTGCAAGAAACATCTGTATGAAGTAGAAATTGGTTTCAGTAATATTAGTAGAGAATATGTTCTAGAAAGCGGAGGTAACTGGATACAAAATCCTGGCAGCAATTTAATAGAATAGTCCCAGATGATTAGGCTGAGGCCAACACCTAATGAAGACGAAAGCCCTGTCTGGTGGGAATTTTGGATGATACCTAGAGAAATATTACATTGTGCGTAAACCAAATTAAGTTGTTTTCACAAGTGTTGTGAAGTTACATATAGTAAAAGGTTTTTTATACATGCACTTCAATTTCACAGCAAGAGTGGCATAGGATACCTAAACACAGAAGAGAGCATTCATGCAAGATATCTAACTCTTTGCTATAATAGTGCATACAATTCAAAATGATTACACTATCATTACGTCTAGGGTTTTCTGCAGCTATAAGGTGATGGTAATGGAACATATGGCCCCCGGTATTGATATCTAAAAAGCAGCCATCACCTTCTTCTCTGTGTGTTCTCTTTTTACGTTTTTTCTTCATTTTTATTAATCAACACTGCTGTTGTTGCTGCTTCTTAGCAAAACTGGTAAAAACAAAATTATAATCATTGAACATAGAGCTCTGGTAATCAAGACGTTTAAAACCTTCAATTTTCTGGGGCAAAGAAAGCACTGTGCAACATTTGGAACTCTTATTTACAAACAGCGTGGACACAGCTTTTCCTGGCTAGAAGACTTCCGCAACTTTCCAGGTCACGTCATCATAGGAGGTCTGACTTAAGTTCGTTTCAAAGCTAACATAAGAAAATTCTGGATGTGGAGTGATGTGAACAGTCCAATGAGTTCCATTCAATTTCATTCCATTCATTGAATACCCACAAGGATTGAACAGTGTGGCATCAATGACAGAACCCGGGGTCAGGTCACGAATTCTACTCTCAAGAGTGACATCCTTTGCAGTCGCACATTCTTTCATATAGAACTGGTCCGTAACTGCTGGGTAAAGCTCACACTTGAATTTCCAGGGTTTGATCTGGCTGACTGATTACCTGAGTCTCTGGGAAATACAAAGTATACACGTACCAACAGGCAGAATGCATGTGTCCCATACAATATAATATGCTGCTCTGTTTGGGAGAATTGCATTAAGAAACTTTATTTCTTCCTTGAAATTCCGGTGTGGGTACCCTTGGTAAGAAGGTTTCATGAAATTCTTACAAGAATAAAAGAAGCTTTGAATTGAGTGAAACTCAACTGTAATCCCTAGCAAGGGGATGGTACCATGCCTTCAAAATGAAACGTCTTTTGGAGACAAACAAGCTGTGAGCACTGCACATCTTTCAAAAGTATGTCCCACTCGGGGTGCCTGGTTGGCCCAGTCGGTTGAGCCTCAGACTTCAGCTCAGGTCATGATCCCATGGTTCGTGGGTTTGAGTCCCACATCGGGCTCTGTGCTGACAGCTCAGAGCTTGGAACCTGCTTCATATTCGGTGTCTCCCTCTCTGTGCCTCTTCCTGCTCACGCTCTGTCTCTATCTCTCTCAAAGAATGAATACACATTAAAAATTTAAAAAAAAAAAAAAGTGTGTCTCCCTCGGATCTTGGGATGGTGTAAAGATCCTCAGATTCTTGGTTTGCATCGGGCTGTTGCCTGGAGAACCAAACCTCCCGCAGCTTCTTGGTCCCCTCGAAGAAAGGTGCAGCTTCCATCACCATGAGACTGCGAACAACCAACAACCACAGAAAAATCAACCAAATTAAACCTCTTCTCCCACTGCTGCCCCTGCTGCTGCAGACCATTCCAGCTGTGTTACTAAAGTTCAGGTTCCTATAATTTTATATTAAATTTAAAAAAAGGATTAATAAACACTTCCCAGCTTTTTTTGTTTGTTTGCTTGCTTTTTGTGAACAAAAGTTGAAGGTGAATCTGCTGGACATAGAGGCAGATACAGTTCGGTCTCTGGTAGGCTGCTGCCCTGTTAGAGTAGAGTGAGAGCTAGCTAATATCGCTGGCCATACTGTGGAAGTTGATAGTTAATTCCTTCTTTTTTTTTTCTTTTTTTATTTAATGTTTAGTTATTTTTTAAAAAAATTTTTTAACGGTTTTTTTTAATTGTTTTCAATATATGAAATTTATTGTCAAATTGGTTTCCATACAACACCCAGTGCTCATCCCAAAAGGTGCCCTCCTCAATGCCCATCACCCACTTTCCCCTCCCTTCCACCCTCCATCAACCCTCAGTTTGTTCTCAGTTTTTAAGAGTCTCTTATGCTTTGGCTCTCTCCCACTCTAACCTCTTTCTTTTTTTTTTTCCTTCCCCTCCCCCATGGGTTTCTGTTAAGTTTCTCAGGATCCACGTAAGAGAGAAAACATACGGTATCTGTCTTTCTCTGTATGGCTTATTTATTTCACTTAGCATCACACTCTCCAGTTCCATCCACGTTGCTACAAAGAGCCATATTTCGTTCTTTCTCATTGCCACATAGTACTCCATTATGTATATAAACCACAATATCTTTATCCATTCATCAGTTGATGGACATTTAGGCTCTTTCCATAATTTGGCTATTGTTGAGAGTGCTGCTATAAACATTGGGGTACAAGTGCCCCTATGCATCAGTACTCCTGTATCCCTTGGGTAAATTCCTAGCAGTGCTATTGCTGGGTCATAGGGTAGGTCTATTTTTAATTTTCTGAGGAACCTCCACACTGCTTTCCAGAGTGGCTGCACCAATTTGCATTCCCACCAACAGTGCAAGAGGGTTCCCATTTCTCCACATCCTCTCCAGCATCTATAGTCTCCTGATTTGTTCATTTTGGCCACTCTGACTGGCGTGAGGTGATACCTGAGTGTGGTTTTGATTTGTATTTCCCTGATAAGGAGCGACGCTGAACATCTTTTCATGTGCCTGTTGGCCATCCGGATGTCTTCTTTAGAGAAGTGTCTATTCATGTTTTCTGCCCATTTCTTCACTGGGTTATTTGTTTTTCGGGTGTGGAGTTTGGTGAGCTCTTTATAGATTTTGGATACTAGCCCTTTGTCCGATATGTCATTTGCAAATATCTTTTCCCATTCCGTTGGTTGCCTTTTAGTTTGGTTGGTTGTTTCCTTTGCTGTGCAGAAGCTTTTTTATCTTCTTAAGGTGCCAGTAGTTCATTTTTGCTTTTAATTCCCTTGCCTTTGGGGATGTGTCGAGTAAGAGATTGCTACGGCTGAGGTCAGAGAGGTCTTTTCCTGCTTTCTCCTCTAGGGTTTTGATGGTTTCCTGTCTCACATTCAGGTCCTTTATCCATTTTGAGTTTATTTTTGTGAATGGTGTGAGAAAGTGGTCTAGTTTCAACCTTCTGCATGTTGCTGTCCAGTTCTCCCAGCACCATTTGTTAAAGAGACTGTCTTTTTTCCATTGGATGTTCTTTCCTGCTTTGTCAAAGATTAATTGGCCATACGTTTGTGGGTCTAGTTCTGGGGTTTCTATTCTATTCCATTGGTCTATGTGTCTGTTTTTGTGCCAACGTTTATTTATTTTTGAGACAGAGAGAGACAGAGCATGAAAGGGGGAGGGGCAGAGAGAGAGGGAGACACAGAATCGGAAGCAGGCTCCAGGCTCTGAGGCATCAGCCGAGAGCCCGACGTGGGGCTCGAACTCACGGACCGCAAGATCGTGACCTGAGCTGAAGTCGGACGCTTAACCGACTGAGCCACCCAGGCACCCCAATGTTTATTTATTTTTGAGAGTGAGAGAAACAGACAGTGTGTGAGCGGGGGAGGGGCAGAGAGAGAGGAAGACACAGAATCCGAAGCAGGCTCCAGGCTCTGAGCTGTCAGCACAGAGCCCCACGTGGGGCTCAAACCCACGAACCATGAGATCATGACCTGAGCTGAAGTCGTCTGAGGCTCAACCGACTGGGCCACCCAGGCGCCCCCAAAGCTTATTTTTAAAAGTAACTTGTGGCTTCTGGTCCAGGGCTGCTGACTAAAAACAAATATTTTTCTTCTCTTACGTCAAGATCCTCATAAAGGGACAATAAAGAGAAAAAAGTAAAAAAAGAGTGACAAAGAGGCTTTCAGTAGACAGAACATTTATAAAACATGAATAAACAGAGGACAGCCATTCTAGAACTTACGGAGAAGGGCCCAGAAGTGGAGGGGGTTGACCTTCCAGATATACCATCTCGGTGTTAATTTTTAAAAGGGCTGGAATAGTCCCCATTTACTCCCACCTCTATGCAATGCAAACCCCACACAATGCAGTGTGATGTGGAGCTAGGAGTTTCTTTCCAATGAACCTGAAGTGGCTGTCTGTGCACAAACTGGGACAGTTGGGCATTTGCCTCGAAAGCAAAATTGTTCAAATTCTAGTCTTCAGAAACATTCCAGTTTCCTGCTTAATTATTCAAAGTGAACTCTGCCAGTTGACAGGTGCCACCCATCCACACAATATTGCCAGGCATTCTCATACAAAATGATATTCAAGCATTGCTAGAAATTGAAGAAAAATCTGTAGCAAGACAAAGACCGCGATAAACAAATAGAAAAAAATTACCACAGTCGGAATATCAATTATTGGAGAATTTAATAGAACATTTTTAATAAAGAATTTAACCCTAATGCACAGAAGTTTGAAAAGGTTTTGCAATCTCCAAAATGAGAACAGGGTGATGTAAGAAAGGAATTGCTAAATATTCTTCTGTTATACACAAACTTCCATAGACAATGACTGAAATGGATTAATCAAGAAAAATCAACTTAACGATGTAGAGATACAAAAAGAACAACGAGGAAAACAATTAGAAAATTGTAAAGTGGTTCTTTAATTCATACATTCTTTTTTTTCTTAATGTTTATTTCTGAGAGAGAGATAGAGGGCAAGTGGGGGAGGGACAGGGAGAGAGGGAGACATAAAATTTGAAGCAGGTTCCAGGTTCTAAGCAGTCAGCACAAAGCCTGATGCAGGATTCAAACCCAACAACCATGAGATAATGACCTGAACCAAAGTTGGACACCTAACCAACTGAGCCACCCAGGTGCCCCTGTAAAATGGTTCTAATGAAAGACTGAAGAAAAAGAGGTAGTCTGGAAGACCACTGTTTTTGCTTGAAGCCTTTCTACACTGCTTGAGTTTTCAAAACCGTGTATTTCTGTTACGTTGTTGCAAAATTTAAATGTTAAAAATTGCAGAAAAATGTGTTTCAAAACATTCCTTCTCAAAATAAGATTTCCGAACAAAAGTCAGATTTTCAAATTTACCCTTCCTCTATCACTTTAATGCTGAGTATGGAAAACAGAAACAGAAACTCATCTCTAAAGTAGTAACAATGATTTATTTTGTTGTTGTCATTGAGATTCTGTGGTCAAATGTGTACTCTGTATGAGTCAAATATTGAGAGAAAACTTCAAGATTTCTGTGGTTTAGATAAGCTCTGTCCGTGAATGAAATTCTTCAGGCATTTTGCTAAGTATCTCCTATGTCATAGTTAAAGTGCAGCCAACAACATTAAATCCTGCTTTAAAATATTGCCTTTCAATTAATTACCCTCTATGTCTTTTCTACTCATGACCTATTTGCATCAAAGCCATGTGTTCATATTATAAGACATTGGTGATTCTCTGATACAAGCTGGCTTCCCTAGCTTTTAAACTAATAATACTCCTCAGCTCAATGCCAGAAATTCCCTGCTGAGATTAGGTTCTTTGACAGCCAGGATTCTTCCACCAATTTAGACTACAAAACAGCTTTGGACAATTTGGTCCTGCTTTGAATTGCCTAGAGAACAGCCACTACAACATGCCTTTCCCAACTCAAGTTGGCAAAGAGCGTGGTAGATGCAAGGATATGAAAGGAAATCAGTTCACTACAGCATTTTGGCCAAAGGGAATAATAAAGTCTCAAAAACAAATCAACTAAAGCACAAGTCTGTGAGGCTTCTCTGATATTGTGATCCCCAAAGACTGCCCACCTAGCAAAAAAGTTCAGTGGAAAAGGTCAAAGTAAATGATTGATTAAATGACAACATCAAAATGAAAATTCGCCTGTCAAAAATATCGTGAACAAACTTAAAAGGCAAACAAGAAAATGCAGCACATATGACTGAAAAGAACTAGTATTTTACTGTATGAAGAAGTCTTACAGTTTAATAAGACAAGAATGTCAGTCACAAAAAAAAAAAAACAAACAGATGAAGGAAAGTAGTGGACAATCCATACATACACAAACACACATTCACATGTAACACGATCTCATTTGAAAACATCACATACTATAATCAAAGAAATGAAGATTAATATTCAAATTACTTCGCATTTTTTCTCAGTTTTCTTGTTTCAAAGATCTTTTTTTTTAAGTTTATGTATTTATTTTGAGAAAATGAGAGAAAGTGAGAGACAGCTCAAGCCGGGGAGGGGCACAGAAAGAGGGAAAGAGTGAATCCCAAGCAGGTTGGATGTGGGACTCGATCTTACCAATCGTGAGACCACAACCTGAGCTGAAATCAAAAGTCAGATGCTTAACAGACTGAGCCACCCAGGTGCTCCTTAAATAATTTTTTATTTTTAAATAATCTCTACACCCAACGTGGGGCTTGAACTTACAACCCCCAGATCAAGAGTCTCATGCTCTACTGACTGAACTAGCCAGGCGTCCTTCACCTCTCAGTTTTCAATTTTGCTTCTTAAAGATCGGATTACTAAGAAGGAGTAAAGTATACTGAACTCCATATAATGCTAACTGGTACAACTGGTGGAAGCTGGCAAGATTTTTCTAAACAGCATTTTGGATAATATATATCAAAGTTTAAGAATGGTTATACCTAGTTAATTTCTCTTGTAAGACTCCACTTAAAAATTGGGGCACCTGGGTGGCTCAGCTGGTTAAGTGTCTGACTCTTGATTTTGGCTCAGGTCAGGATCTCATGTTTCATGATTTCAAGCCCCACATCGGGCTCTGTGCCGTCAGCTTGGGATTTTTGGGATTGCTTGGGATTCTCTCTCTCCCTCTTTCCCTCCACCCCTCCGCTGGCTCACGCTCTCTCTCTCTCTCTCTCTCAAAGTAAATAAATACACTTCAAAAAGTTACTCTACTTAAAAATACCTAAGGTGAAGACTCAAAATTTGTGTATAAGGCTGCTTAAAATAGTATCATTTCTAATACCAGCAGCAAAGGAAGAATTTATATGTCTAACAAGAGAAATGACTTAAATAGATTCTGGATAGGTGACTCTCACATCATGCAAGTTTTCCAAGAATAAAAAAAAAATGCATTTAGCTAATAAATGTCCTACTTCATAGGGTGGTTAAAAATATCAAATAAATAGGGGAGCCTGGGTGGCTCAGTCGGTTAAGCATCCGACTTTGGCTCAGGCCATAATCTCATGGTCCATGAGTTTGAGCCCTACGTCAGGCACTGTGCTGACACCTCTGAGCCTGCTTCAGATTCTGTGTCTCCCTCTCTCTCTGCCCTTCCCCCATTTACACTCTCTCAAAAATAAATAAAAATTAGAAAAAAAATTTAAAAAGAATATCAAATAAATACACACAAAACCCTTAGAACAGTGCCTGGACATTATAATAATAAACATTAACCATTATAAATAAATAATTATTTAATAATAATATTAAAAGCTTATTCACTGGCAAATTTGCCACTGAAATTTTTATCACCTTCTACCACTAACTAGATAGAATGGCAGGTAAATAGTGGAAAGAGTAAAGGCTTTGAAATCAAACGAATGGGAATAATAACAAAGATTACCTGTTTTGAGGGGAGATTTAAAGACATAATGCATTTAAAGTGCATTTATGGGTACCAAAACATTGTAGTACTCAAATAAAAGGCACATTGTCATTATTATTATTAACAAAATATACAAAAAATAATATACTAAATATATGTATTTTTATTGTAGCAAATTTCAAAAAAGATATAATACAAAAATAGATGTAATGAGAAAATGAAGTCTCATGCATGTAATTCTAAGTTTTAATAGTTTTTGACAAATAGACATTGTTGTTTCATTTATGCATCCACCTTCAACACATGCACTGGATTATTTTGAAGGAAACTCTAGGCAGTATTTTATTTACAAATGTCTCTGGGATAGCTTGAAAATATGAGCATCCTTTTATTTTTAACATAACCCCAATATTATCATCACATCTAAAGCAATTCTGCAAAATCAACAAAGCCCAGTTAGGGTTCAAGTTCCTTCCCTATTGTCTCCTATATTTTTTGTTTCTTTGAATCCAGGCCCGAGGAAGGTCCATACGTTACAGTACTTTTGTCTCAAGTTTTATACGTGAGTTCTCATCTACTCCTTTTCTTTCTTTGCCACTTGCGGAGGAAATGGGATATTTGTCCAAGGGTTTCCAGCCTCAATTTTGCTTACTGCAGCCCCATGGTGCTGCCCAAAATGTTCCTCTTTATTTCCTGTGTATTGATAGTTAAATTTATATCTAACTTCGCTTTTTTTTTGGCAAGAGTCATTCATAGGCTGTTTTTGTACTTTCACCAGTAGGCATATATGTTTGATTTTCTCTTTTTTGTGTTATGCAAGCAGTCACTAATTATCATTGCTTAGATCTGTTCTACCATTTGAATGGCAATATTCTAATTCTCATTTTATTCTTTATTACCTAGAATAATATGAAAAGAACTTCTCACCGTTTATCCTTTGTTAGAATTCATTTGGAAGAAGCAGGATGAATGCTAGCTTCTTTTCTTTATATATTCCAATTTTTGCAATAAGTTGGTTTCCTAATATTCTTTGAAGGGAGCTGTTGATTCCGTCTTAGAGTTTTGCTGATCCTTACAGAGAGATACTTATGTTATCACGCGTACCTTCTAGCACAAGCCTGCTGGTCGCCCCTCATTGGAGGTCTGTATGCCAGGTCTGCAGGACCCCCAGCCAAACAGTGCCCCTTCTTCCGAGGTCGAGGTCTCAGTTCTGTTGATTGCTTCTTCATGCTTCCAAGAGCTAATAATTGCAACGTTTTCCCTGTTTTCCCGGTCGTAGGTGGTTGTTGTTCCCTATAGTTCCTACCTATATGATTTTCTTCGAGTTGTATCATTTCATTTTTTTACATATTGACATCCCAGAACAATTTGGAATCAATCCTATGAATAGTGCCAGAAATGGAATCAGTTTCATCTACTTTTCCTGTGGTTTAACTAGTTAGTCCAACAGTACTTATTGAAAAGCTCAGGTTTTCTTGGATATTGTTCGTTCTTCTCAATGTATTGTATAATCAACATGTCAAGCCCCAGACAAAAGCACTGAATACATGATAAAGGCAGTATTTAAGTCGGTGGGGAACAAATTCTTGCTGGAGTGAAGAAGTGCTGCTGTTGTGACACTCAGAGCAAGTGAGGCAAAACAGGGAGGCTAAGCATCCTTAATTTTCCCTTCCAAGATCCAGCCTTGGCAGCAGCACCCCCATCAGGCAGACTTACTGAAGCCAGCGCACGAACAGAAATGTGGTTAGTAGAGGCCCAGACTGCAAATCTAGTCAATTATACACAGGCAGGGGCAGGTCTTGAAATGGAGACACAAGAGTGTAACAACTGGTTGTTTACAGTCTTCTGCTCTTATAGAAGAATTGCCACTAACCGCATTGCACACATGCTTTTTCATAGATTTGCTGGTGCATTTTGAGATACTTAGAGATGAGATTGCTGGGTCAAAGAATAATGTAGAATATTGCCAAATTCTCCTCCAGGGAGATTTACCGCTTTGTATTCCAAACAGAAAGGTTCGACAGTGCTGGTTTTCCTTCAGTCTCATCATAATATAGTTATACTTTGGGATCCTTTGCCAATGTGATTGGTGAGAAACAGTAGTTCAGCTTTAATTAGCACATTTCTCTTATTATGGAGAGTCGTGGACATTTTCATGTAATAAAGAGCTACTTGCATTTCTTTTTCTGTGACCTATCTGTTCCTATCTGTACATTGCCCATTTGTGTTTTATCTCTCTGCCTTCAGAAGGCTTTTATATATTAGAGGTAATAACTCTTTGAACTGATGCAATTTTCAAACCTTTTTCCTATTAGTCACTGTGTTTCTTACTTTGCTTTTGGATTTTTTGCAATGGAAAGTTATTTCTTAATACGGTTAAATGTAATATATCAGTATTTTTTCTTACTGCATCTACATTTCGACTCCTGTTTAGAAAATTTTCCTGTCATGTTATAAATGAATTCCCCCATGTTTCCTTCTTGCTTTATAGTTTCATTTTCTGTTAGAATTTATCTTGTCTACAGTGTCAGAAATACATATAATTTTATCTATTTTCTTTATGGTTAACTAGGTATCCCAACACTACATATTAAGTGTTCATTTTCTCCTCAATGTTTAAATGCTGCTTTTATCGTCTACTAAATTTCCATATGCAGTAAGATCGATTTATGGCTTACCTATTCTATTATACGGGCCTGGTTTCCATTTGTACACATAGCATAGTGATTAAGAAATGGAAACTCTGGAAAATGTTTTAATAGAGTTAGTCACTACTTCTGGAATCTATGTCCTGATTATTATTTGCTCTGTTAAATGACTTTTATAATTAACTTGCCAAGCTCCAAAGAAAACTAGCTTATTAATATTTTCCTGGAAAAGCTTTAATGTTATAAATTATTGCACGGAAGAATGAATTCTATAAAACATTCTCTAAGAATATGGTATGTGCTTTCATTTGTTTATATAGACACACACATTTGTTGGACATAAATTTATATACAGGTATGCTATGATTTTTCTTTTGTAAATGGAATTGTCTCATTCATAGCATCTTTTTAAATATTGATTTCATGATTTTATAATCTGATATCACCCTGGAATTCTGTTTAAGTTTCCCCATCAATTTTTTTGATTTTCCACATATATAATTCTATCTTTACTTTCTAATAGAATTCTTACTTTCTAATTCTTATGCCTTTGTGTTTGACTGCTTTTATAAATAATAGCTCTAATAAAAATGCTAAATAGTAATAGAAAGACAAAATGTATTTGCCTTACGTCTGACATTAATCAGAAAGCTTCTAATGTTTTCCCATTGGGTAAGATACCAACTTTAGGGCAATGGTGTGTGTGTGTGTGTGTGTGTGTGTGTGTGTGTGTGTGTGTGTCTGTGTGTGTGTACGTGCATGCACAAATCAGATTTTTGTCTTTAAGGACAATAAATTTCAAATACTCTTAAATATCTGAATATGAGCATATGATTTATCTCTTTAGCTCTATTAATACAACAGATTATGTAAATGTGTTTGTTGATATTTAACTATCATTGCACATTGCATTCCTAGCATCACATATTCCATGTTGATATGATTGGATTGTAATTTTATTTTCGGTACAATCTTTTATGTTTAGGGTTAATAATTCACCCATTTCATTCTGGATATGAATTTGTATTTTTCCTTCTTTTCTCTGTTCTAGAATAGTGTAAATAGACTGAAGATTTTCTTATCTTCAGAGTGTGGCAAAATTCTCATCTCGATCCATTCAAAGTTTTTATTATTATTATTATTATTATTATTGGAGTAATCTCTTACTTTCCCTATTTATTTCATGATAATTGATCTGTTTAGACTACCTTTTAGGATTAAAGGATAAATTTTTATTTTGATAAATCCTATTTTGCTAGACAATTATTCATCTTATCTGGATTTTCATATTTGCATAGAGGTATGCAGACTAATGACATATTTCCCATATATATAAAATTTCTAAATTTATGTATTCATGTTTTTCCCTACACTTTTTAAAAAATTAATATGGTTAGCTATTAGTTTTTTATTATAATTTCATTTTTTTAACGTTTTATTTATTTTTGAGACAGAGAGACAGAACATGAACAGGGGAGGGTCAGAGAGAGGGAGACACAGAATCTGAAACAGGCTCCAGGCTCTGAGCTGTCAGCACAGAGCCCGACGTGGGGTTCGAACTCACGGACCGCGAGATCATGACCTGAGCCAAAGTCGGCCACTTAACCGACTGAGCCACCCAGGCGCTCCATGGTAATTTCAAATAAATGAGTTCACTATTGGCTTAATTTATTAGTTCTTAATAATGTTTTGTTATACATTTCAATTTTGGAGCTGGTTTAATTCTTCTGCTTTGTTTGGTTTATATAGTTCTTCATAAAGTTTCTTTTACTAAGCAGTTAGGTGTTTAATTCCCTTTTCATTTTTATTGTTGTAAGTATTTAATCTACAAATTTTCCTCTAGTACCTAATTTAGCTGTGTTTCATCAATTCTGATATGTTGTGTTCTCATAAAACTTTATTTTCAAGAACATCTGAAGTTTTGGTTTCCTCTTTGACCCCAAGAGTTGTGTGACAGCTGATTTTGTGTGTCAACTTGACTGGGCCAGAAAGTGCCCAGATATTTGGTCAATCATTATTCTGGGTGTGTCTGTATGGATGTTTAGGATGAGATAAACATTTGAAGTGGTAGACCAAGCAAAGCAGATTGCTCTCCCTAATGTGGGTGAGCCTCATCCGATCAGTTAAAGGCCTGAAAAGAATTAAAAAGTTAATCCTTTTGCAAATAAAAAGGGAATTCCTCTTTGTGATTGTTTGATATGAGTTATTAGTCTTCTCTGGCCCTTGAATTAAGACTGAAACATCTTCTCTTCTTGGGCCTTGAGACTACTGACTTCCATATCAGACTTAGATTGAAATTACACATCAGCTCTCTTGGGTCTCCAGTATGTCGACTCATTTTTCAGATCCTGAGACTTGTGAGCCTCCATAAATGCCAACCTATTCTCTGTAATATATCTCTCCTTCCCTCTCTCTCTGCAGAGAGAGAGAGAGAGACAGAGGAAGGAAGGAAGGAAGGAAGGAAGGAAGGAAGGAAGGAAGGAAGGAAGGAAGGAAGGGAGGAAAGGAGGGAAGGAGGGAGGAAGAAAGGAAGGAATGGAGAAAGGAAGAAAGGAAGGAAGGAAGAAAGGGAAGGAAGGAGGGAGGGAGGAGGAAGGAAGGAAGGAAGGAAGGAAGGAAGGGAGACACATAGATATATAGATACATAAAAAATAATCTATGAGATATGCTTTTCTGGATAACCCTAATACAAGTTGTTTATTGATTTATTTTTAAAATCCCAGGTGGAAGGTACTTTTGTAACTTTGGAGTGCTTCTGGTTTTAATTGCAATCTGGTTATGCTATTTATGTTATTTCTATCACACACACACACACACACACACACACACACACACACAACCTTACTGTTTCTATAACCATCCTATTTTGGAGAGGAGGAGGAACTTGTTTTGGCTTGAGAAATGTGTATTTCTCCTTCCTGTTATTGATGTCTCCTATTTGTCCTTGTGTCTCCTGTGGCTACTATTTTATGGAAGTTATTGCTGTGGGATGAAACCTATTGCCCTGGACTGTTTGCCTACCCTGAACTACTAAATCAGAGAGAAATCAACTTCTATTTTCTTGAGACTGCATTTTAGATCTCTTTCTTTAGCTTGCCTTACTGTATGTAACTGACCACAGTCAAATTTACCAAGTCTGTAGCTCTGAAGAGAGACTGGCTCAGTGACAAGAAGCTTTACAAAATAGTTCTAACTAATGCAAATAAAATGTGGCACACATTTGGGAGTAATTCATAAAAGATGCTATTATTTTGCCACTCTCTTCCCTACAACTACTTAAAATTCTAATAATTATATTCCACAGACTAATTAATGATCTTGCATCCAAAGATTTATAACACAAGACAATAAGTTATTAATTTTGAATAAATAGTATAAAATATTTATCTTATTACATTTGAGCTGCTGTAACAACAGAATACCATAACTGAGTGGCTATTTCTCACAGTTCTGGGGGCCAGAAAGTTCAAGATCAGGATGCCAGCAAATTTGGCATCTAGTGAGAGCCCACATCCTGGTTCATAGGTGGCCATTTTCTTGCTGTGTCCTCACATGGTGGAAAGGGTGAGTGAGTCCTCTGGGATCTCTTTTATTAGGGCACACATTCCATTTATTAGAACTTCACCATTATGACTTAATCACCTTCCAAAGGTCCTGCCTCCAGATACCATCACACTGGGGATTAAATTTCAACATGAATTCTGAAGGGACACAAACACTCAATCTGTACCAACACTGTATTACTTAAATGACTATATAAACATGTGACACATAAGTAAAGACCAAGCAACCTACTTAAAAACTGTATGCCATACATTAGTTGTGAAGAATATAAAATTCCTCTTCTCCTAATTGTCCTGGAAACTTCCTTTTAGGTGTTATTAATAGTATTGCTTCATTTTACATAAGCAATCATCCTAAATTTCCTCATTTCTTAGGTAATGATTGAAGAAATGACCACTTTGAAGTTGTGTAACATTTAACAAATGTATGTTTAGTTGGTTAGATTCTTTAACTGGCCAACCTCCAATCCAGTTTGTTCCATCAAGATGAAGTACAACAATGTTTTTATTTTTTTTTTATGTTGTTACATTAGGAAAATAACAGGCACAGCTCAAATTTATCTGTATTTCAGATAAAAATACTGCAAAAATAAGTTGAAAATTGAATTTTCACATATATGAAGTGGGTGGCTTACTTAAAAACAATTTATGAGTAACATTTTTGAAATGAGTGCATGGTCAAAGTCTTATCCTATTTCATTGGGGCTAACAGCTTCAATTCCTTATTCAGGATTCTTTGGGAGTAATTTATAAAGTTACCAGAATTGCAAAAATTTTCCTGGTACCACAATTCAGAGATCTTACAAGGTAAGCAGATTTTGGTAGGGTAGTATATTACTTTAACCACCATTCTCATAAAGTCGAGTGATGTAATAATAATGCAATGTTGGGACGCCTGGGTGCCTCAGTCGGTTAAGCGTCTGACTCTTGGTTTTGGCTCAGGTCATATCTCATTGTTCATTGAGTTCAAGCCCCATGTTGGACTCTGTACTGACAGTGAGGGGCCTGCTTGGGACTCTTTCTCTCAAAATAAATAAACGTTAAAAAAAAATAATAATGCAATGTCTTGAATACTACAGTAATAACAGCTTAAAAACTCAAGTTCATAAATTATTTAGTAGGTAGGGAGGTAGGTATATAGCAAAAAGACAGAAATTGGAGTGCATCTAAGTTTTTTCCTAGTACATGTCCCTCATACATATAAGCATTTGAATGTATTTCATTGAGAGTACAAGGTCAATTGGCTAAACAAAATGTACTTCAAATTGTGACTTAACTGCAAGCCTATCTTAGCATAAGGTAAGCAAAAGTTTACAATATAGTTCTTTAACACACTTGAGGTAAATTACCATATAGCTTATTAAACTTTAGTTACTTCCTTAAAAACAGTTTGAGAGATTCTATAATCAATGCAATTATGTATGCTTAAAGTACTCCTAATACCTGACTTAACCCACAAAATATGCAGGTTCCTATTACTTTCTCTAGTTTTTAAAAAAATCAAACTCTGATTACCCCCACAGAAATCTGTCATATATCCTTCATTTAGCAAGTACTTAATTTTAATATTGTTCTGATGGCAATATAGAGTCATATCATATATATGTGTATATACATAATATGTGTGTATATATGATATATATGTGTATATATATGATATATATGTATATATATGATATATATGTGTGTGTGTGTGTGTGCTTAACTTAAACACGGTCAATTACATTAGGCTTGGAGAAAAAGAAGGACAGGAACTGAGGGAAGGCAAACAGAGAGAAGAGTTGGGAGAAACTAAGAGACTAAAACATACAGATGACAGAGACAAATAGAAGATAAACAAATGTACACAGCACAGAACATTCCATCTACTGTTCTGCTCAGTAGCTCTCCATGGTTCTGAGTGGTTTCTCGTTTTCACTTTGCTCTCACAAAAGGAAAAGGGAATGTCCTCACATTCTGTGTCGGCCTACTGCACCATTCCATTAGTCATGTACGTGTCTTGGTAAATGTGTACTACTGTATACACTCTATATATGGACAGAAAACTATATTAAGTGAATACTGAACTTTATTATAAACTATATTTTGTCATTAGTTTTGATTATGTAATTTAAGATTTATAATTTTATAATTTAAGAGATTTTGAAAATATTATTTTTATGTTACAAGCCTGTTTTAGAGGTCATTCCTACAACAGGAGGGATGAAGCCCCTCCTCCAATCACCCTGTTCATGTGACCTAAGTTCCAAGCAACAATCTCAAAAATGAACTTTTGGAAATTATCCAAGATTTGAACTGGGAACAGCCTTTGTATTACCAAGATTAACTAACAGAATTCTTGATATTAGAGAATGCAGCATTCATATTTAGTATGCCACCTAGAACAGTACTATCACTTAACCATGTATTAAAGGCTTGAAATCCTCTACCTCCTCGATACCTCCATCACTCATTTATTCATTTTACCAGGTAAAAATTTATGATTGCTTATTAATAAGAATTTAACTTAACTCAATTTAATCTGCAAATAATCTAAATCAGGCATGATTTCCCTCAACTTTACAGTAAGAAAATGGGAGTAGTGAGCCAGATAGCTAAGGGGCAGAACTAGATTCTGAATATAGATCTTTCTGAATTCAAAGTCCACACTATTTTCGGAAGTTGCCTTTAATGCAAAAATCTAGAAAGGATACCATTTAAAAAGAGTGACAGAACGTTGTTTTCAAAACTGTATGTTTATTTCTGTAGTTGGCATCATGCTTACAATTTAAATGTTCTCATTTATGAAGTGGTCTTAAAACTCTCCTGCATGTGTTAGCTAATAAAATATCTGTCTACTTCTTTGTTGTTGTTGTTATATTTGTCAGACAGCCATCAGTTATGGTTGTGTGCCTGATTGGAAGATCTTTCATTTCAAGAAAATGTGAAATGTTTCCATGGAGATCAGCTTGAGATAGCCCAGTGACGAACTTCTTAGCTATAATTTCACATTGGTTTCTATGGTTTCCAGATAGGGGAAGAAAATGAACTTGCAGATTTTTTTGTCATGTAAAAGGTTATTGGAAAATAAGAGATACTGCTCAAATTAATGTCATCCCCTTCCAGGAAAGCAACTGCTGTTACCAAAAAACATGAAAGCTTTGAAGATGCATGTTGTCCATCCATGCACTTTTCTATACTGGTAACAAATGACGGACTATCATGATATTTAAACAACTTCCAAAATTAGCTGAAACTTCTCTTAAAAGGGCTGAATTCATTGTTTCACTGTTTTAACAATGGGTACTAATAGCTGGCTTGCGATCTAGTTCACTTTTCTTGCATCACATCTTTAAAGACAGAACACAGTGCATCTGCTAAATCAGTTAAGGAGCAGGGGAAAACTGACACAGAGATAGCTCTTTATTCATGGCTTATAACTGAAACCAGAATTTAGCAGTTTTTTTAGATACTTGTCATTGTTATTATCTGTAAGGTTGTGTTATGAAGCAAGAACTAACAAGCAGTGGACCTCATATTCAAATCCTATTAAGTGGTGCATATAATTAGACTGATCAAACATATCACCCCTTTAGCCCTATTCTCCAGCCTGACTCTTACTTACCAATCTTCTCAATAATTGGCATGCATCCACAGCATGTATTTATCAACACACCATCACCACTTGGGATAAGATCAAGATTGTCTTTTCTTAGGAAGTCAGTGAAATTCCTAATGGAGCAGTACACCAAAAGAGAGAGATGTGAACTCTATTTCATCTTCATTAAAAAAAATTTTTTAAATTATGTTTACATATTTATTTTTTGAGGGAGGGAGGGAGGGAGGGAGGGAGGGAGAGAGAGAGAGAGAGAGAGAAATAGAGAGGGCACAAGCCAAGGAGGGGTGGAGAGACAGGGAGAGAGGAATCCCAAGCAGGCTCTGTGCTGTCAGTGCAGAGCCAGGTGCAGAGCTCAAACTCAAGAACCATGAGATCATAACCTGAACCAAAACCAAGAGTTGGACACGTAACCGACTGAGCCACCCAGTCACCCCTCATCTTCATTTTATATACTTCAATGTCACTTAGCCAATCCATGGCTAATCATGGGCATATATCTATTCAGCAAGACACATGACCAGCTTACAGACTTTACAGGATTAGTATAATTTCAAATGAAAAAAAAATCCAATAATTTAACAGCTGTAACAGCACATAGATATGGAAAACAATTATTCATTCTTCACTTATTCATGCTTATTTACAGCCTAATAGCAGAATATAGCCCTGGCAGCTCAGTCTTTCCAAATAAAGGGAGAATATGTATCAAAACAAAGTTATCCAACTCTGCTGACAGCAAGCAAATGTATTCAATAACTGCCAAGTAATATTTTCCTTATAATGATAATATATAATAATGTAATTTTCCAAGAAGGGCATGAGACAATGTAAGGACTATGTTGTGGCTGTAATTTTATAAATGCATCCAAAATTTGCTTTAAGGCACATGGAAAACAACAACATGGCTTGCCTCCAATGTTTTACATATGATCAAAATATAATAACCAGTGAGAAAGGTTAGAAGCAGTAAAAGATTCAATATCTAAATTGTATTATAAGGGGGCGCCTGGGTGGCTCAGTCGGTTGGCTGTCCGACTTCAGCTCAGGTCATGATCTCGTGGTCCGCGAGTTCGAGCCCCGCGTCGGGCTCTGGGCTGATGGCTCGGAGCCTGGAGCCTGCTTCTGATTCTGTGTTTCCCTCTCTCTCTGCCCCTCCCCCGTTCATGCTGTGTCTCTCTCTGTCTCAAAAATAAATAAACGTTAAAAAAAAAAAATTTAAATTGTATTATAAGAAACCAGTGGCCACAAATTTTAATACCACAATATTTTTAAGTATATATATGTATATATACATTCCTTAAAATACTTGTATTCTTAAAAAATATACATGGATATGTATGTGTATATATTCTCTCTATAGGTTTGTGTATATGTCTATGCCTGTATCTATATATAAATATAGATTATATTATCTATATATTATATATTATTTATATATATCTATATATTTATTTATTTATATTTATTTATATATAAATCTATATAAATCTATAACTATAAAATATATATAATCTATAATATATATAATCTATATATATATAAATCTATATATCTATCTATATATGTATTTAGTTATATTTATTTATATATATAAATATATATAGTATACTATATAGATTTATATATATATATATAATATTTATATAATATATAATATATTATATATAATATATAATATATATTATATATAATATATAATATAATATAATATATAAAATATATAATATATAATATATAATATTATATATAATATATATAATATATAAAATATAATATAATATATATAATATTATATATATAGTATACTATATAGATATTATATATATAAATATATATAGAGAGAGATGTATACACATGCAGTCTCTTTACACATACATACATCACACACACACACACACACACACACACACACACACACACACAGGCTTATATATACGTATATAAACCTGAAGAGGTAGGCTTTAACCCTCATTTCAAATAATAAAATATTCAGGGTGAAGCTAAAGAAAGTAACTGCCATTTTAAAAAATACTCATTACGTGCCACATGCATTCCTTAACTCTACTTCCTTATTGATCTACTCTCTTCATAATGTTTTTCACTCCCAAGGTTTTCACAACAATCTGTTATTTGCTCCCTATCTTCTCCAGTTTCAGCTTGAATCTTTCCAAAATTTCCAACCTGTATACCTGAAAAAAAAGACTAACAGTGTTAACTTGAAAGTAAAAGAACAGGTCTGAAGTTTGGCTTCTGACACCACTGTTTACAAGTCGTGTGTTTGGGAAAGTTTCATTCATTCTGAACTTAGGGTATACAGGTGTGTAAATCGATGGCCCTATGTGGAGTTTCCTATTACCAGTGGACCTAGGAAGAAAGAATTTCAAATCTGGTTCTGCAAAATAAGCTGGCCATAACCGAAAGTGGAGGGCTTTGGCAATACAGTTTAATCCCAAGCTGGTACTGAAGAAGACTGGAAATCTTCCTGGTAGGCAGTACTTTAAGTAGCATACATAGTTGATCATTTTGCCTGGAAGGAGAAATTACCAGAGGTACAATTCTGTACTAACTCACGGAGATCAGTTAATGGCTTGACAGGCTGATCAGGAATTAAAAGGAACACTTAGAAAACTGGTGACAGCAAGTTTAGGAGTGGATTATGTGAACAGACTTCTCTAAATGGGCATAGAGTGAAATGATACTCAGTTCCCATATAAATACTCATCGAAAGGATAGTCAGCAGAGTATTATCTTAATAATCAGATGGACAAGATGACCCATTTTATGGCTATTACTTTCTCAGCCACCATATGCCTTCTCAATGGTTCTGACACAAAGTGACCATGACAGCAGAGATGACTATGTGTGGCCTCCCAATGTGGACTTACACTTATCGAGACTAGTATGGCTACAGGAACCAGTGAGTACACCCAATCTACCAACAGACAGGCCACCCCTGCACCTAGATTTAGCACCATTCCTTGGGTGCTGAAGTGGGGGGGGGGTAGGGAATCAGTTAGCCATCAGTGCAAGGTTGACTTCATTGGGCCACTTCAATCATGGAAAAGGCAGTGATTTATTACCACTTTAGCGGACACTTAACTGACAATGTAGATTTACCTTCTTTCCCTGCAACTTTTCTGTGAATGCCATCATCATCCATGAACTTGCTAAATGCCTTATTTAGTACCTTGGTTCAAAGCACTGATTCTGACCAAGAAACTGACTTTATAGAAAATTGAATACATAAGTGAATTCATGCTTATGGAATTCACTGATCTTACTATGTTTCCCATCACTGATAGATAGAATGCTGCAACCACCTTTTGAAGTACTCGTTATAGCAACAGCTGGATAATACTGCCTTGCCAGGCTGACGTAATGTCTCCCATGCTCTAAATAACCAATATATGGTGCTATTTTCCCAGAGCTGGGAATTTCAGGACTGGGAATCAAGAGATGGAGATGAGAGGGTCCTCCACAATTACCTCTAGTGATCTACTAGAAAAATATTCATTTCCATAACTTTGGGTTTTGCTGGTCTAGAAGTCTTAGGCTTCTACTAGGGATCACAGTAATGGTTCCATTTAACTAGAAGTTGACAGTGTCGCCCTGCCATAGGTAGAGGGACTTCATATCCTCTTTTAGAAACAGGACTAGTGTATTGGTTTTATAAGGGAAAGTTGCATCATGTTAGGTAAAAGCATTATTTTTGTTGTCTTTACTTGAAATATAGATATGGTTGGGAAAGATGTGCACTTACGTCAAATGGACAAGGGGTAGACTACTGTGGCCTTTTTAAGTGTCAACCTGGCTAGGCTTCAACTACTTTCTCCAGAATTCCTTCCCTCTGCGGTTTCAGGTTAGGGTTAACCACAAGGGAGAAATATAGAAGGATGGCAGACATAAAATAGCAAGCATTTTGTCCTTGGAAGGCAGGCATAAAACACGGAGCACTGTGCAAGTTGTGTATGCCATTGCTGATCTTCTGGCTTGCTTTACTGATAAGGAACAGCCCCAGGGCCTATAGCTATTTAAACTTCTACCAGTTTTCAGCTTTTTTGAGAACGGGGGCAGGTGAATGTGCACTGACACCATGAAGGGCACTGACTTCTCCCAGAAGTCATCCGCATCATCTTAGTTACAGGCAGTGACAAATGTGCCCAGGTTCTAGTTCACAGTCATGATTCCAATGCATCACTTTTCAATTTCAGTTGGCTTTTGCTCTCCCCTACTTCACATCAAGCTTCCCTCCTTTACTGAGAACTTATTATCAAATGGTAAGGCAACAGCCTCCACTAGCTCTCACCATTGCATCAGTTCTAATTCCCATAATTAATCTGATATTCTATATGACTTACACTGGTTCGGTCTCTCTGATTAAACCCTGACTGATAGAATTAGTATGGAGAATTTATTTAAAAACTTCTACAAAGTGATCAAGACAAACAACTAAATAGAAAAAATGGAGAAAGAGGGGCACCTGGGTGGCTCAGTCAGTTAAGCACCTGACTTCAGCTCAGGTCATGATTTCATAGCTTGTGAGTTTGAGCCCCACGTCAGGCTCTGTGCTGACAGCTCAGAGCCTAGAGCCTGGAGCCTGCTTCAGATTCTGTGTCCCTCTCTTGCTCTGCCCCTCCCCTGCTTATGGTCTGTTTATTTCTCTCTCAAGAATAAACATTAACAATTTTTTTTAATTATATAAAAAAAAGAAAAATGGAAAAAGAAACAGAAAAGTCACACATACAACATACACAACACACGCACACACAATGTTGGACCTCATCAGTAATTAGATTGAGGAAATGCAAATTAAAATATGAGCTACTATTTCACACTCAGCAAAGCAGTGAAAATTATAATGTATGATAAGTCTTAAGAGTGAGTTTGGATTAACAAAAGGAAGCTGTATACATTACTGGTGAGATTGTAAACTATTTATCCACTTCGGGAAATAATCCAGCAATACTGATAAAGCTAAAAAAGCATTCCCTAAGAACTACCAATTCTACACCTAGGAAGGACCCTAGAGGAATTCTCATATAGTAAAACTGGGAAGGAACACATAATGTCCTTTTTCTACAGAATAATAGTAATAACGTATACTTGAACTTCAGAAACAATATATTTATCTTGAGGTTAGTCATCCAGGAGAAGATGGTCTCCATTGTCAACTATAGTATGCAGCCCCCAAAGATCCCTGCCTTGAGGTAATCATGCCCTTGCATAATCCCCTCCCATTTTTTATAGCCTTGATTTAGTGTCTCACTTCTAGTGAACAAAAAGTATGATAGAGGTTATGGAATGTCACTTGCAAGATTAGGTTACAAAAGAACAGGGCTTCTGTCTCTCTTACCCTGTTACACTGTAAGCTGCCCTAGGGAAAGACCCACACAAAAGGAAACGATGTCTCCAGCCAATAATCAGCAGTGCAGAAATAGGTTCTACTTACATAAATGGGTTAGAAAAAAGCTTAGGGTGGAAAGCCGCCAGCACGGGGCAAAAGCCCCAGAGGTTAGCTAGCAAGATATCATAATGGGATCACAAGTAACTTGTTATATAACCTGCAGGAAATTATACTATTGTAGTTTGATCAAAAACACCACTTGCTTCCAGACCCTCTGCTTCTTACACAAGTTAATGATTACTGTCTGATTGTTTTCTCCATGTTCACATGTATAAGATCTTGTTTCCTTCACATTCACCACGTGGGTAATATCTTGTGAGCTCAATAAATACAGAGATGAAACCCCTGTTTGGGGCTCGTCTCCTCCTGGACATTAGCCTCTCTCGTATTCAATTCTGCGTCCACTCTCTTGCTGGACAAGAGAGAACTCCAGACTCAGAGCCTGAGACATTCAGCCAGGTCCTAAGGCCAGTAAGCAGCCATATGTGTTTGGATATAGATCCTCCCCTATTTATGCCTCAAAATGATTATAGCCCTGACACTCTGATTACAGAAGTGAGAGAACCTGAGCCAGACACATCCAGCTAAGTCATACTGAGATTCTTGACACACAGAAACTATGAGATAATAAATGTTCGTTGTTTTAAGTCACTGAGTTTTAGGATAATTTATAAAATAGCAATAGATAACCAATACACTCTCCAATAATCATTGCAAACCCAGAGTGGTAAACAAATTCATTGTTTTCAGGCTAATATTCATAAATTCAACCAATAATTACCGAAAGTCTAATCTATCAGGCCCTGTTATAGGGATAAAGTCATGAAAAACCCAGTTTCCAAACTATGCTTTTATGGAGTTTTGCACAAAGACAGTAAACAAAATATATCTTATGTCAGATGATGGTAATTGCTATGGAGAAAAATAAAGCAAGGAAACAGGACAAAGATCGATCTAAGTTGAAATTTTAAAAAGGTTGCAACTTTAAAAAGGGTAGTCAGAGGTCTCCTGTGAAAAGATGACATACGAATGAAACCCTGGAAAGTATGATGAAAGGAGTCATACAAGATCCGCAGGAAGTACATTCCAAGCAGAGAAAAGAGCAAATGGAAAAGTCCTGATGCAGGGGCAAAACTGACCAGTGCAGCATCCAACGGGTCTGTGTATCCTTCAGAAGACTTTTGCTTTAACTCCGGAGTGAAATAGGGAGTCACCGGGTTTTGAAAAGAGGAATGACATCACTAATGTTTTAAAATGATCAGTGGGTCTGCTGTGTTAAAAATATTGCGTGTGGTGGGGCAGAAGGTGCCGGTTTGGCAGGGGCCATCATGTGTAGAAGCTAGGAGACTGGCTAGAAAGTTTTTCTAATAACCCCAGTGAGAGTATGGTGGTTCGGATCATGGTGGGAAAGATGAAGGATGTGAAAAATGGTCAGATTATGAATATGTTTTCAAGAAAGATTCAATAGAATTTGCCAAATAATTAAACTAATTTGTAAGATACATATGTGCGTACATCCACTGAAGGATACCTAGTGTAAATCATTAAGCCAGAAGAATATATGCTTTATTAATTCCACTTTCAAATATTTATTATTCATAACCTCCTATAATCTATACCGACTGCTGCTACCTTGCTTCTAGGCACTATAATGATGATTTTCAATGGCTTTTTAAAGGTTTCAAATGTATTTTATTTCTTTAATTATGCTATATTTTAATGAGAAGCAGAGTGCTTAAACAACAAGTCGACTTGGGAACAATTTTGTATTACAGTAACTTGGATGGTTATTTATCATTCCACTCTTCTGGGGTGACTCTGCCAACAGGAGACAGGTTCCATTCTATTCCAATCTGTGTGGCTGTAAACACCCATGCAACAACACAGAAAGCGCTTCCACTGGCCAGCACAGTATTACCATATTTGTCATGAAAATCTGGTGAGTGTTTTTCATGGCTTTGTCTAATTTGTTGAATGCTTCGAATCTTGAACCTTCTTAGTGCATTTCTGGTCAAGGGAAACATCATGAAGGTGTGATAGGACTGCAGCTGATTGCAGCTGCTGGTCTACTTCCTTGCAAAGAGACCTGCGAAAACAAAAGATGAGCAATGACATCTGATCCACATTCAGCTCCTCCCTCCGAATATTTTACTCCCACTACTCCTTACGGAGTGACCAGTCATGTAGCTTTGATAACATGATGTCTGGATTTGAGTCTCAGCTCTACTACAGATTAGCTTGTATGAACCTGGGCAGTTACTCAACCTCTCATTGCTTTAATCTCTTCAATGGCATATGGAGACAATAATGTCTAGCTCCAAAGGGTGCTGTGAGTGGAACAGCACTCTGGCTGGTCTTAAAGGTTAACCTGCTTCAAGTTAACACATTCCTTACCTGCCGACCTCAGGGTCCTTGATCTATCACATAACTAATTCACTTTCTTTGAGATTTGCAGACCACTGGCCTTAAGGAGTGAAGGAACAGAATTTTCCTAGGCCATAGAAAACAACAAGTCTGAAGCCGCCTAGGCCTTCTGATTAGCCCAGCAGTTCTTTAGCAAAATGTTTTTCTTTTTTAAATCACACATATGACTTTACCACCTCGCTTTGTGCATCTGTAGACCTTGACCTCCTTTGCAGAAAGAACAGAGTACTCTGGCACATCATGAAATAAGAATTGGACCCCCTTGCACAACACTCTCTCACCGAGATAACTTTTATAGCTGGCATCATCGAGTCTACATGTAATCAAGAAATGTTGCAGGCCACTGCACTCCCTTTGCTGATTAACTACCCTAAACGTCTTTAAACACCCTCGGGCCAGGCAGAAACCCTTGAGCTGGCTTTTGGACAAGAGTCTACCTTCTCCTTAGGTTGCTGGCTTCCTGAATAAAGTTCAAATTCCTTTCCAAACAAAACTTGTCTCTTGAGTGGTGATCTTCCAGGTAATGGGCAGCTGAACTTGGGTTTGGTAACATGAATATTACATGTGATAATCCCTAACAACAACAAAAGTAAGCACACAGTGTTATCTTCTCTGTTCTTCACAAACAGCTAATGACTTGCTCCCTAGAAAGACTCCAAACTAATCAGCATGACTGACAAAATGACAATTCACAACATGTCCCACTAGTCCAGTGATACCAAAACTCAGGTTTCAGTCAGAATTACAAGGCATTCACAGAGTATGTCATACCTCTTCCTCATGCTGCTCCTTTTCCTCCCCTTTTAACCCCCTTCCTCATCTCCCCCTTCTCTACCTGTAACTCCTGCCCTGCACAAGTCAAAAAATCATGAAATCAGATGAACATGTCATAATAGCCCTAATAATTTTACTTTTTAAACAGATAGCTATATTGAACAAGAGATCTGGAAGCAGAAACGTGGAGTTCTGTCGATTTCTCTTCTTTGTGCAAGCTGTCAAACAGTGCTCCGTCTCTAGCAATGACGTATGTTAACTGCGGTCCAAATGCAGGCAACATGGACACAAAAATGCCTGAGGTCAGTACTTGTAAACTTGTAACTGTTCACTGAGATTTGCCAACTCAAATGACTTGATTCCCAACTTAGAAAACAAGACCCTAAGGTTCTCTTTTATTTCCTACCAGATGGTAAAGTGGTACTCTTCATGACTGTGATGAAGGGGACAAAAAGAGAACCAAATGCCTTTCTTCTGAGGTCCCAAATACTCAGTTTTGTTTTTTTTTTTTCTTTTCCTGTTAGTCACGAATCTCTCCACCAAAAGGCACTAAAGTTTTAATTTGAATTGAATTCAGAAAGTAGGCTGAAGGTGAAAAGGGTCAGGGTATGACAGGTGCAGCCTTAATTCAATATAAAAATACTTGTACCACATAGGATGGCACAAAACCAGAGAATAATTGCGGTAACGGATTTCTTGTAGGTCATTCATGTATTCCTGCTAGTTTATGACAAACTGATTTCATTATTCCTATCTTCAAGACATTAAGTTGAAACTCAGATACTTTGTCTCTAGTGACACTGATCACATCCCTTTGTAGTTTAATTCATCCTTTGGTTATTCCCATATCTGTGAAGCTTTTCTTTTCCATCTAGCCTGAATTTTCTTGTACTAGTAAGTATCCACTGTTAAGATTTCCTTTTAGGAACTCCTGTAGTTTGTAGTTGGCATTTCATACTGTAATAAACAAACTGCAGTCTTTCATTCCTTTTTTGTTTTTCCTTGTCAGCATCAGCGGCATCTGTCTCGGTTGCTTTCATATCTACGTTTATCTATTTTTTGCTTAAAAAATGCATGTTAAGAGCTGCGAACCCATGGATTAGAAAAATTTTCCATATTGTTCAACTCTACATAACTTATTTTTATGATAAATTTCATGTTATCAAGAGTCTTAAGCCTATTACCAAAGAATTGAAGCTACAGGGTCTAATATCCATATGAAATCATAAAAAAAAAATTCAATAATGTAACGCAGGTAAAGAAAATACTTCTCAAAGTAGATGCTTTCTGATGAAAACAGACTACAAAGAGATGGAAGAGAAGACAGATTTCTCTAGGTATTAAGAACAAAGCAGAGGTTCTCTCATGCCTGTGGCAATAAAAGAAAAATACATTCTGAATAAATATAAATAGTTAAAGAGAATGAAGTATTCTATGAGGATAAAAAGGAAAAAATGATCATGTCATCTATTTTATACAGCAATGCTGAAACTCAGTTTAGGAAAAATAACTAATACTAGACTTCAATCTAAGTGCAATAAGGCAGTATATATATTTGAAGCTTCAGTGGTAACAAAAATAATTTCAAATCACTAAAGGCCATAAAAAGAAGCAAAGCAGTAATATAGTAAGGAAACCAATGTTTAATGGATATATGCCTGTTTGCCAGACATTGTCGCAGAATTTTGCACATTTGTAAAAACAGTGCTGCAATGGTGATATTTACCTCCATTTTATACATGAGAACAAACGAATTCAAGACATGAATTCAAGTCCTCTGATTCTAAATCTGGTACGTTTTTCAGCTATCATGTTTTCTTAAAGTATATCCAATTCTGAATATTGGAAACAAACAAAAAACCCCAATGTGGTTGCTAGAGATGACCCTTTAATTGAAAACGGTTTGCTTCCCTTTACTATATTTACTGCGTGACTATCGGTGTGTCAGGATTTGGGCTGGGTGCCAGGGTACCATGCCTACTCTCAAGAAGCTTATAGGAGAGTGAGGGAATGAACAGTCACTGTCACAAGGGAGAGACAGGCTAGAGATGAACACAGAATGTCCTCGGTCCACAGGAGGAGTTACATTTCAACCTGGAGTTCTAGAAACGGTTTTAGAGGAAATGACACCTAGGCTAGATCTTGAAGAATGATGAATACATAAAAAACAGGGGCGCCTGGGTGACTCAGTCAGGTAAGTGTCCAACTCTCGGTTTCAGGCTCAGGTCATGACCTCACTAGGTTTGTGAGATCAGGCCCCGCATCAGGCTGTGCGCGACAGCATGGAGCCTTACGGGGATCCTCTCTGTCCCTATCTTTCTGCCCCTCCCCTGCTCTGGCACACTCTCTTGCTCTCTCGCTCTCAAAATAAATAAATAAACTTAAGAAAAAAGATATAAAAAACAAAGCTGGAGTGTGGGGTGTAGATACATTAGCAAAAGTAAAAGCAGAGAGGGGCGAAATAGTATGCAGACAGGGCAATCTGGTGAGCTCAGTAACACCAGGTAGTAAGTCAAGTAAATGCCCGCAGATGAGCCTGGAGGGCTGAGGAAAGAACAGCAGTACAATGAGGACTTTATATGCCCGGCTATGACATCTGGACTCAATTCTATAGATCAGTGTTTCTCACGGTTGAGAAAACAGTGTGCAAACTCACACTGTGAGTTAACTGTGAGTTAACAATGACAATTCTTAGTTCTGTGTTCTGTATTTTTACTTTCATAATTTAAAGAAATGTAAGACAATAGTATGAGACCTAGATGATGTGGCTTATCAATATTTTTGGTTCCTGTGTTTATCTTGCTCTGCAAATTTGCTTGCACCGTTTACATTTGTTTATCCTGGGCTAATGTGAAAAGAATGGAGGCAGCTTTTATATTTAAGTATGTGTTCACACCAGGGAAAAAATGAAGAATTAGACAAAGCAAGCTATGCCACAGCTCACTATATGGTACAGTCATCTGAAAATAAAAGAACTATGGCCACAGCAAGCACCGCTACAGATTCTGGACAATATTAATTGATGGTCATACTGAAATAATATTGTAATTTTGAATTTTCTTTATTGTATGGTTTGGTTCATTCTTAATTTGAAAATATTTTGGTTTCATAGCTGTATTAAAGAGGACAAATTTGGTTTTATGTTTATACATGTATAAGTGATTTTAAAATAAAATAATTGAAGAGGGTACAAGTAATATGAAAGAATTTGTTTCCCCTTTAAAAAGATTCCATATGTAATCCAAGTTTGAGAAACATTCTCACAGGTGAGGAGAAACCACCTATAAGAGGCGGAAAATCTGGGGGAAGGGAAGCACTTTACAAAGATAACTGTGAGGTGGAGAATGGGTATGAAGATGGGAAAAGCAGCAGAAAAGGTAACAGGTTATTTCAAAGTTAAGTGTTTATTTCAAATGGCTCATGAAAACGATGATGAGGATCTGAATTAAGTACTGATAACAGAGATGGAAAGAAACTAGAATTGAGAAATACTGGGAAAACAATCAGTCTGATGTGGAAAGTAAGTTATTCTAAGTAAACTGACTAAGTTCCTTCACTTAGCCTCTGGTTTAAGATTTTGGCCCCAAATTCTATTTCTGTTAAAAATCCGCAGACATTGACACTGTAGCTTGTAGCTGACCCCAGAGAATTAGAGTGTGAGTGATCTAGGTACAGAATGCAGCAAGGTCAAATCAGACATACTTGAGGTACTCTAGGAACAGGGAGGTCGAGATACCTGAGTAGAAGGAGGGAGCCTCCTAAAAGGATTTACTGTATAGTTTTGAGGAAAAAATATCAACTTCATCCAGTCTAGGTGGAAGCATAACACAGACCAATAAATGTCCTGCTTAGTTTTGATATTAAGGTTTTCTATCTAACTTTAGGAAGAAAATGAGAAACTGTGTCCTATTTCTCAAATGTGCCTAAGTATTACTAGCAAGTATCTCACAGAGAGATGGCGCTCAAGATGGGATTGAGTGAATACCAAGGTTTCCCAACCTGGGCACTATTGACATTTTGGGCCAAGTAATTCTTTCTTGTTGGGGAAGATACTCTTGCACTGCAGCGTGTTTAGTAGCATCCTTGCCTCTGTATACAACATACCGGTAAGTAGTATCTTCCTCCCCTCATTCGTGACACCACAAATATATCTCCTGACATTGACGAATGTCACTTAGAGAGTAAAATCATCACCAGTTAAGAACCACTGTTGTGTTCAGAACAAAGTGTCTCCTCTCACTTCTCCCATAATCTTCTAAATGGCACTGTTCTATTCAATACAGAAGCTTAAATTCTAAGAAAAAACATACTCCCATTCCCTGCCATGGCCTGCATAAAGGTTGCCTACCAACATTTTTTCTCAAACTCATCTCAATTTTTAAAATGTTGGGCAGTATACAACTTAGATGAATCACTTAGTCTATGGGGGCATCTGCTTGCTCGTCTATAAAATAAAAGAAAAAAGTGGGACTAATTTGGCTTTTCCCAACCCGGCCTAATACTAAGAGTCATCTGGAATCTTTGTTACAAAATGTACATGCCTAGACTAACAGAGCATACGGGGGAATAGCCGGAGAATCTATATTTTTTTAAGCAAGTTCTCAGAAGTCTTGTCATCAGACAAGTTTATGGAACACTGAATCAGAGGATCTCTAAGGTCCTATCCAGCCCTAACACACTAGACCTTTCCAAAGAGAAAAACATTTTAGGAAGACCATTTATTCTTTTAGGCCACTGGAGGAGTAGAGTAGTAATTGAATCACCACCATGGTAATTTAAAAAGCAGCACCTGAGTGACCTCACTGATAGGGAGCCCTTGGGAATAAGTTAGTCAACAGAGACATTTGGCAGCATTTAAAAACATGAAAAATACTAGTAATGCTGTATAGTGAATGGTATTTTCAAAGCTGATGCTCCTAGATGACATTACTCAATTGTAACTCCTTCATTTCCACCTGCTTTTATTTTTACTCTTTTTTACAGCGTCAGAATATTGACACACGATAAGAAACGATAAAAAAGGCAATCTTCTTGAAATGAAAATGCACATAACCTGCGGTGCCTTCTGTTCATAGATGTATTTCTCAGAAGACTATGCTGCTCAGGGAAAGATTAAGGGTACACAGTGCAAAGCGTCTCCCATCACGACTCCTTAAGAAGTATGGAAGCCCTGCAAGCAGCGATGCTGCTGGTAGAAATGCCGAACAACAATTCTATTTCATATGTAATGGCATCATCTCCTGAGTCACTGAATTGATGGCCGGTACAACCATTTGCTTAAGGCTGTGTTTTATGTCACTTCATTAAGCCTAAAAAGTTACATAAATGGATGTTACCTGAACAAATAAAAAGGCGGATCACAGTACTGAGCGGTTATGTCAGGAGGGAAAAGTAACAGAGTGTACAACTTATGAGTTCATGTCCTCAAATGGCAAATGTTGCCTGAAAAAGGAAGGGATATAAAGTATGTAGTCTCCTTCAAATTCTATTCACAGTCAAAATCTAAATAAACAGACCAATTCTATCTTATTTAGAATGCTAGAAGTATTCAATAAAGTCCATCCTGAGAATAGTCATAGTGCTCATTCAGACAGTTTCTTTTATGGACCTGATCACATTAATGTGATTCACCCATTAAGTACCCAATATATATTTTTTTAATCACAAAGTGCTTTCAACTATACTCATCTCCACCCTTTGTGACAGCTATATGTAAGAGAATACAACAGTAACAGAGAGACTAAGGGCTTTTCTCCATGCCACACCTCGAGTCAGTGGCATGATTGTGCAATAATTCTTATTTTGTTATCTATTAAACTTTGGTAGGCCTAGCAAATTTCCTCAAAGTGGATGTCCACGTGTCCATGTTAATTTTTCATTTCAATCCATTTCAAAGACTAGAAATAGGGACCTTATTATTTTAGGTAATATAATTAAGTGTTAAAGGGCTTCTGTGGTTACTCTCAAAATATTTTATACTGGCATGCCTGGGTGGCTGAGTCGGTTAACTGTCTGACTTCAGCTCAGGTCATGATCTTATGGTTGATTAATTCGAGCCCCACATCGGGTTCCATGCTAACAATGTGGAGCCTGCTTGGGATTCTCTCCCTCTCCTTCTTTCTCTGCCCCTTTCCTCTGCACAGGCATGCTCTCTCTCTCTCAAACTAAATAAATAAATTAAAAAAAAGATTTTATATTAACTGCATTCCATAGTTCATAGACTGCTGTATAGTCAGGTCCTTCTAGAAGAGGCTATTTCAGCGGATACGGCAAGGCAAAACATCTGGATAAATGCACAGCATTTCTCCCACTTAATCTTGGAAAATAAGAATATCATGGTTATAATAAATTCTAGAAACTTTGAAAATTTTGTACAGAAAATGATATGGAGTCACTGAGAGACATGAGGGGTGTGAGTTACATGGTCAGATTTGCAGTTTAGACATTACTCTGGTACAAGTATGGGGAAGGATTTACAGAAGAATACTGCAAATGTTCAATGAGTAATGATAAGGACTTGAACTTGGACAGTTCACGCAATTAAGGTCTCAGCATACGCCAGTCTCTTCTTTCTGTAGTCATATTTCTGTATCTAATCCTCAGCTTTGCAGAGCCAGAACACAATTCTTTGGCACAGGCACCTAATGATGACAGCCTCTGAGGAGCTATCTCATGCCACTGGAAATCTCAGAACTTGATGTATAGAGTGTGGGAATTAATTTTTTAACTTCAAAAGAAAAATATTCCATTCCAGTGACTGGAATGCATCATTTATCTCTTAGCTTTACTAGCTTGACACTGATTTCAATCATAAAGTAACCTTATTATCAATATTTCCCAAAAGATGTGCCTATTTTACTAGTTCTGTTTGATGTTAGTAGGTGTTACTTTTAAAAAGAGCTTCAAAGTCATCTAAGTTTAGGAAATACACAGGTAATAAAGTGAAACTCTTTTTTTCAAGTATTTTCTAAACCTGTATTGTGCTAACATGCACGGCTATTCTCTGAGAGGAATGGCATGTGGGGCTCTCCAAACTTAGCAGAACATGTCATGCTCCCCAACCCCCCCCCCCACCCCCTGGAGCGTATCTCTGTATTAGTGTTTTTCAGAACACACTTCAGGGAACACCAACGAATGTCTCTGTGCTCTCAATGCTGTTACATCATTGTACTCATTTCCAATAGTTTCATAGTTCCAGAAGGAAATTTCACAACAAAATCACTTTTTAGTGGGGACTTTTAACATATGACTGAAGGAGTTTAGAGTGTGTGTTAAGCTCAGGGTGTCTTAACAACACTCATAGGAGTAATTAACGCTAGCCTTCATTATGTGATTCTAACTTTTGCAGTTTTAATATTTGTGCAGATATTTCCCTCCTCTCTACATCTACCTTTATTCATTAAATGCTCTATGATTAGAAAGATAGCATGATTCTACAGTGGCCATTAGAATTACATCAATAACCCCTCATCGCATCATCTGAAACTTCCATTTAAATATTGAAATGCAACTGTACAAGCCATCCCTGCATTTAATCTAAATATGTCACTGATAAATCTAAATATGTCACTGATAAAATTTTAAATTTTAACTTTTAGATATCAAAGACATTTGAAATCTGAAAGACGCATTTAACTGAATGCTTCCATTTTTCACGCAAACTGTCT
This sequence comes from Acinonyx jubatus, assembly GCF_027475565.1. Classification (NCBI taxonomy): domain Eukaryota; kingdom Metazoa; phylum Chordata; class Mammalia; order Carnivora; family Felidae; genus Acinonyx; species Acinonyx jubatus. The sequence goes on along the minus strand of NC_069382.1, from coordinate 162,849,572 downwards.
TTGATTTCTAACCTGAAATCAGGCCAGTAAGGTTCTACTCCAGAGGTTAATTTTGATCAAATCCCAAATTCAGATTGGAACATTTAGTGCTGCAAAATAATCCTTTCTTCCATGTTTCTGAAATCTCCAGATTTTTTTATTTCCGATTTAGACTATCTCTGCCCTCCTAAACTCTGCTCAAATACATCTGTAAATAAAACCTTTATGAGTAAGGCTTTTGTTCTTGTCATCATCTGGGAAACTTATGAAGCATTTGCAGAGAAATTCCATTTGATGAGAAGAGCACTTCACAGCCCTGAAGTAGTAACTATGATAACCCTCCAAGTTGTTTTTCCAGGCCCATTCTCTCTTTTAGTATACTTTTTTTTTCTTTTCACTTTCATATAATTTTGAAAACTTTTAACAAGATGTTGTTCTTTTGTTCTTCTTTTGTTCTTCCATTTAGGCTCCATTATTTGGAAGTGAGAAAGACTTTGGCCAGAGGGGCTGACTCTAGTAAACTGATTTTTTTTCTTCTTTCTTGTAAATGCCTCAGAAGAAACAGTGAGACAGGATGCACTTTGCCAAACCTTGGGGCAGGGATTCTGCTTTAGTGAGCTGATATTTCATTTTAGTTTTTAAGCTCCTGAGGGAAGGACACTAAAAAAGAGGTTACCCATCTAAACACATGCAACAGAAATTCAGAACACAGATTCTTGTTTTGAAATTCTAAGACTTCCAAGTTAGAATTCTATTTTCAAAGAGGTTACTTTCAGCTTCTCTTTCATTAATCTAATGGAGTCTAAAATGTCACAGACTAAAAATGGCACTCTTAAATTAGTATACTTTAACCATTTGAATATTTGTTAATTGGAAAATAAGATTTCTACACAAACAGGCCATAATTTTGATTACGCAAGCCATTTATATGGCTTATAACCATTGCTGATGATGAAATTGTGGGTTTGTTTATATAATGTATTTTATCACATTTGTCAAATCCAAATCATAAGATCTAAAGACACAGACATCACTTTAAATTGTCCTTTAATGTCTTCAGTAATTGGTCACTGGACATTCATGACTTGATATTATAAACATAGTTAAGGAAGAACATGGGTAGAAATAAGAGTATGGGGGGCAGATAGTAAATACATAACTCTAACTATGCCTTTCTTAGACTTATATTCTATTTGAAAGAAAGGTGGAGAACCAAACTCATGTATGTGTTTTTCTAATGCAAGCTAATTCTGAGAAAAAGGCACAAAGATCTAAGTATAGAAATAGGTGAGGGACCTGAATCCTTTGCCCTCTTTAGAATAAGAACATTGACTGAGAATGGAAGATGGATGGCTTCCTAAAAGCAATAGAATGCTGTTAAAAGAGGAAGGTGGAATGCATACTAAAATAAGAGAGAGAGAAAAAGTCCACTATAATGGAAGAAAATTTTGATCAAATCAAAGGTCCATTGGGGGTAGAGGTAAAAACCCAGAGATTTATTCATTAAATGACAGGGACCAGGAATTAGCTTCTCTACAGTTTGTTCTATCTCCCAAATTTTGTTTCTGTGTCAAAAGCTTCAAATAAATGTGCTGCACAGGCCCAGAGAAGTCATTGTTATGGGCAATTACAACTGTGTGAGAATGGGCCCATACATACTCTTCTATTTATTTCTATAACTGAAAGTTGCCCTCTAAAGTTTTTTTGCATAATGAAAAGATCCTCTAGAAACCCTAAATAATACTGAGATTATTTTATTGCTTAAGCATGCTTACACTGAGCTCCTCTTATGTGACTACAGCCTGCTCAACACTGGAGTTACAAAAATGGATAAGAACGGCCCATTCTTTCAGGAATGCTCAGTTATTGGAAGAGACAGATAATCATAAGGTTTCAATATGGAAAGTGTTATAACAGATATGATCAGGATGCTATGTCATCAAAAATGAAAGGTACCTTTCTCATCCAGATTCATGAGGAGCTTCCTGGATTAATAATGGTGGATGAGTTAAGTTCTCAAATACACTCAACCAGACACAAAGAATGGGAATGGAGACACTTACTAAGGCCTTTTCTCCAACTATCAATGCTAAAATTTAGTTTTAATACTTCTCCTTTGATGGAGACCTTCAAGTTAAAACATATGTAAATCAAGACAGTCTTCTTTAATGTCAAGCTCAAAACGACAGCACATGTTAACAGTGGCACATAAGCATCATATTGAAATAAAACTTCTGGCTTTTTGCCTATTCTATAATACATTTTCATCTTGATTGAACCTTATATTATAATCACCATAAAAACTTGCTTTTAATGTTACTAAGAAATAATAGCAGTAAGCTTGGAAGACTTCCTTAAAAATAAATGTAGGCAATTTATAAGACTGAGTAGACACAAAATAATCAGAGTTAAGATAGTTAGAATCTAATTTTGTTCAGAATTAATAATATCTGAACAAAGGTGGAGCCATTTTCTCCATTTTCTTCTGAGTTCATGATGTTGCAGGATCCCCTATAACTTTATAATTTAAAGAGCCACAGAGAATAACTAAGAAAATTTTGGGATTAATATTGGGAAATGAATAGTAGCCATGCTTCATGAAGGACTGAACAGAAGCTAGGTTATGAAGGTACTCCTCTAAAATGCCACGTGTAATCTAACAGCCTGCAAATGGTAACTGTCAAAATACTGGCAAAGTCTAAAATACTGGTAAAACATACACCCAGCAGCTAGATAATGCCAGGAATTCCCCATATAAAACATTCATTTATTTGACTGAAAAAATAGCCCCATAACAACAACAACCACTTTAAGCCAAAACATCAGTTTATAATGTGTGAACTGTACTCAGTGTGAGAATGTATGGAAGGATATTGCCCCAAGCATAAAGAGATCAAGGGAGGCTGGAAAGATGATGGAGTAACAGGACCTTGAGCTCACCCTGTCCCATGGATACAACAAGAAAACACTCACATCAAATTACGTAGTTTAAATATTATTTCTGGTAAATAACCCGGAAAACCACCTAAAGACTGGCAGAACAAACTCCACAGATAAAGGTAGAGAAGAGGCCACAATTAAGAGTGTAGGCAGGATGGAGATGCTGTGGGGAAAAAAATGGACCTCAGTAGTCCAGAGGAGGGAGGGAGCCACGAGTGTGGAGAAGGGCAAGAAAGAGACGGTCACACTGGGGATCCCAAAGACATATCCCCATAAAACATTTGGCTTTGAAAGTAAGAAAGACTGAATTTACGGAGTTCTTACAACCAGTGGGACCTAAAGCCTGGAATTTTAAAAATCAGTGGCTTTGTTCTGGGAGAGCCCCAAGGGCAAGAGGAAGCTGAATCCCCACCCTTAAAGAAACAGCATGACAAAACAGCCCTGGGAGACACAGTATAGAAGCAGCAGTTTGAAAAATGTCCAGGGCATACTGGAAGGAAAGCTATTTACTCATCTCTGGGCCTGTCCTATAGAGGCAGGGATCACAGGAAGACCCCTTCAGGAACAAAGGAGCTGGCAGGAGCCATTTCTCTACCAGTCCCTCAGTAGAGAGCATAAACACACGCTGCCTGCTACAGCAACACCAGACATTCATTACCTAATTTGCCCACACCAAGCCTGACCCCCCAGTTTTGGCAGATCTGCCCTTTCCAGTCATATGTGCCTCGGTGCTGGAGCTGCAGTCCCCCTCCCCAGAAGACCAGCACAAACCTTGCCAACACTGCATCTCTCAAGTAGCGTGCTTTGTGGGGTCTTAATGCCAGTAGCAGCAGGAGCAGCAGCAGTGGCAGGGCCCTGTGGAAGCCTGAGGCACACCTTGTCAAAACTGCACACTACCCCCCAACCCTTCACTGCCCACATGCAGCTCCACCTGCAACTGCAGCTGCAGGTCTCATTTCAAAAGCAGACCAATGCTGAACACCTTGTTAAAACTGCACGCCTCACTCCAGCCAGGGAACAAATACTACAAAGAAAGCCTCTGCACATGATTGGACTAAAGGAAAAAGTGGCCAGGACACAACAGCAGGGCACACAAAATACATTTAAGAGACACCTCCTGAAATGCCAGGTTCGGGGTAATAGGGGACATACTGCACTGCAGGGCACTGTGGGACCTCTTCTTCATAAGGCCATTGCTTTCAGGAACAGGAGACATACCTGACTTCCTAATACACAGAAACAGACACAGAGAGTTAGACAACATGGGGAGACAGAGGAATGTGTCCCAAATGAAAGAACAGGACAAAACCATAGCAAGAGACCTAAGCAAAAAGGATATAAACGACATGCCTAATAGCGAATTTAAAGTACAGATCATAAATATACTCACTGGACTTGAGAAAAGAGTGAAGGACATCAGTAAGACCCTTAATAAAGAGATAAAACAGAACCAGTCAGAGATGAAGAAAATAATAAATGAAATTAAAACTATACGAGATGGAATAAATAGCAGGCTACAGAAAGCAGAGGAATGAAACAGTGATGGACAAGTAATCAAGCTGAGTGGTGAGAGGAAACAAAATTATATAAAATAAGAATAGACATACAGAATTCAGCGACTCCATCAAGCATAATAACATTCGTATTATAAGGATCTCAGAAGAAAAAGAGAGAGAAAAGGCAGAAAATTTATTTGAAGAAATAACAGCTGAAACCTTCCCTAATCTGAGGAAGGAAACAGATACTAGATCCAGGAGGCATGGAGATCCCCCAACAATATCAACCCAATGAGGCCCAAGCCAAGACACGGTAATTAAAAGGCAGAAAGTAGTGATAAAGAGATAATTTTAAAAGCAAGAAGAGAAAAGAACACAGCTACATACAAGGAAAATCCTATAAAGCTATTAGTGGACTTTTCAGCAGGAACGTTGAAGACCAGAAGGGAGTGGCATGATCTATCCAAAGTGCTAACAGAAAAAAATCTGGGGGCACCTGGGTAGCTCAGTCGGTTAAGTGTTCTACTTCAGCTCAGGTCATGATCTCGCAGTTCGTGAGTTCAAGCACTGTGTTGGGCTCTGTGCTGACAGCTCAGAGCCTGGAGTCTGCTTCAGATTCTGTGTCTCCCTCTCTCTCTGCCCCTCCCCCACTCATGCTCTGTCTCTCTCTATATCAAAAATAAACATTAAAAAATTAAAAAAAAAATCTGCAGCCAAGAGTACTCTATCCAGCAAGGCTATCATTCAGAATAGAAGAAGAGGTAGAGTTTCTCAGGCAACAAAAGCTAAAGAGGTTCATGACCACTAAACCAGCCTTACAAGAAATGTTTAAGGGGACTTTTTGAGTAGAAAGGAAAGACGACCATAAGTAAAAGTATGAAAAGTAGAAAACACAAACGCAGTAAAAATGAATATGTCTGTAAAAACCAGTCAAAGGAGCCACAAAACAAAAGGATGTAAATTATGACAGCATATACATAAAATGTGGAGACAGGAAGAATAAAGAATGGCTTCAAACTTAAGTGACGATCAACTTAATATAAACTGCTATATGCGGAAGATATTAAATGTAAACCTAATGGTTACCACAAATCAACAACCAGTAGTAGATATGCAAAGAATAAAAGAGAAGCAATCCAAATGTATCACTAAAAAAAGCCTGCAAACCATGAAAGAGACCCAGAGAAGAAAGGATCAAAGAAAAATTACAAAACAACCACAAAACAAGTAACAAAATGACAATACATAGATACCAAAATGGCTTTTAACATTTATGTGCAAAATGCTCCAATCAAAGGATACAGAGTAACAAAATATATTAAAAAAAAAAAGACCCATCTGCCCACGGGAAACTCATTTCAGACCTGAAGACACCTGTAAAATGAAAATGAGGGGATAGAGAAATATTTACCATGCAAATAGACATCAAAAGAAAGCTGGGGTGGTAACACTTGTATTAGACAAAATAGACTTTAAACCAAAGACTGTATAGAAATACAAAGCAGGACACTGTAATCATAAAGGGGACAATTCAAGAAGATATAACAACTGTAAATGTTTACGCACCCAACATGGAAGCATCCCAATACATAAACATAAAAGAAATAATTGATAGTAATAAAATAATAGTAGGGGACTTTAACACCCAAGTTACATCAATAGATCATTAAAAACAGAAAATCAACAAGGAAATATTGGCTTTGAATGATACACTGTACCAAATGGATTTAACTGAAAGACATACTCAGAACATTCCACCCTAAAACAGCAGAATACACACTTATTAAGTGCACATGGAACATTCTCCAGGATAGATCACTTATTGGCCACAAAACAAGTCTCAACAAATTTTAAAAGACTGAAGTCATATTTTTCTGGCCACAACTCTATGAAACTAGAAATCAAACACAAGAAAAAATCTGGGAAGAGCACAGAAATCTGGGAAGAGTTTAAATAACATGCTACTAAGCAATGCATGGGTCAATCAAGAAATCAAGAAGAAATCAAAAGTTTCATGGACAGAAATTAAAATGAAAACACAATGGTCCAAAATCTCTGAGAAAAAGCAAAACAGTTCTAAGATGAAAGTTTAGATCAATACAGGCCTACATCAAAAAGCAAGAAAAATCTCAAATAAACAACCTAACCTTATACTGAAAGGAGCTAAAAAAAGCAACAAGCAAAATCCCAAACCAGAAAGAAGGAAGTAATAACAAATACATTAGAAATAAATAAATAGAAATAAACAAACAAAAACCCAATAGAATAGATTAATGAAACCATGAGATGGTTCTTGTTTTTTTTTCTAAGTCGGCTCCACACCCAATGTGGAGCTTGAACTGACAACCCCAAGATCAAGAGTCTCATGGTCTACTGAATGAGCCAACAAGGTGCCTCAAGAGCTGGTTTTTTAAAAGAAATCAATAAAATTGATAAACCTATAGCCAACTCATCAAAAAAAAAAAAAAGAAAGAAAGAAAAGAGAGAGAGAGAGAGAGAGAGGATGAAAATAAAATCAGAAACATAAGAGAAATAACAACGAACACCACAGGAAAATGAACAATTATAAGAGAATATTATGAAAAACTATATGCCAACAAATTGGACAACCTAGAAGAAATGGATAAATTCCTAAAATCATATCTACCAAAACTGAAGCTTAAGAAATAGAAAATTTGCACAGACTGATAACCAGCAATGAAATTGAATCAGTAATCAAAAACTCCCAACAAATAAAAGTCCAGGACCAGATGGTTTCACAGGGGAATTCTACCAAATATTGAAAGAAGAGTTAATATCCATTCTTCTCAAACTTTTCCAAAAAATAGAAGGAAAACTTCCAAATTAATTCTATGAGGCCAGCATTACCCCTGATACCAAAACCAGATAAAGACACCGCAAAAAAAGAGTACAGGCCAATATATGATGAACATAGATGCAAAAAAAAAAAAAAAATCCTCAAAAAAGTATTAGCAAACAGAATGAAACAACACATTAAAAAGTATTCACCATCATCAAGTGGGATTTATTCCCAGGATGCAAGTGCAATTCAATATTCACAAATCAATCAACAAGATACATTCCATCAATAAGAGAAAGGATAAAAACAGTAAGATCATTTTAATAGATGCAAAAAAGCATTTGACAAAGTATAACATCCATTCATGATAAAAACCTTCAACAAAGTAGCTTTACAGGGAACATACCTCAACATAATAAAGCCCTTATATGAAAAACCTACAGCTAACATCATAGTCAATGGGGAAAAATGGAAAGCTTTCCCTCTAAGGTCAGAAACAAGATAAGGATGTCCATACTCACCACTTTTATCCAACATAGTACTGAAAGTCCTAGCCACAGCAATCAGAAAGAAATAAGAAGAAGAAAAATGAAATAAAAGACATTGAAATTGGTAAAGGACATGGAAAACTTTCACTATTTGCAAATGACATGATACTATATATAGAAAACCCTAAGACTCCACCACAAAACTGTCAGAACTGATAAATGAATTCAGTAAGGTGGCAGGATACAAAATCAATACACAGAAATCTGCTGCATTTCTATACACTAATAATGAAGCAGCAGACAAAGAAATTAAGAAAATAATCCCATTTACAAATACACCAAAAATAACAAAATACCTAGGAATAAACTTAACCAAAGAGGTGGAAGATCTGTACTCTGAAAACTATAAAACACTGATGAAAGAAATTAGAGACAACAAAGAAATGGAAAGACATCCCATGCTCATGGATTGGAAGAACAAATACTGTTAACATCTCTATACTACCCAGAGCAATCTACACACTTATTTTTTAATTTTTTTTTAGAGAGAAAGAGTAAGCAGAATAGAGAGGCTTGAGGGAGAGAGAAAGAGAATTTAAGTAGGTTCCATACTCAGCATGGAGCTTGATGTGGGGCTCAATCCCACAACCCTGAGATCATGACCTAAACCGAACTCAAAAGTCAGATGCTCAAGCAACTGAGCCACCCAGCTGCCCCACAATCCACACATTTAATGCCATCTCTGTCAAAATACCAACAGCAATTTTCACAGAACCAGAAGAAAATTTGTATGGAACCACAAATCACCCCAAATAGCCAAAGTGATCTTGAAAAAGAAAAACAAAACTGGAGGTGTATCGCAATTCCAGACTTCCAGTTGTATTACAAAGCTTCAGTAATCAAAACAGTATGATACTAGCACAAAAACAGACACATAGATCAACAGAACAGAATATAAAGTGCAAAATAAACCCCAAATTATATGGTCAATTAATCTTCAACAGAGGAGGAAAGAATGCAGTGGGAAAAAGACAGTCTTTTCAACAAATGATGTTGGAAAAACTGGTCGGCTACATGCAAAAAAAATGAAATTTGACCACTTTCTTACACCATATACAAAAATAAACTCAAAATAGATTATAGACCTAACTGTGAGACCTGAAATCATAAAAGTCCTAAAAGAGAGCACAGGCAGTAATTTCTCTCACATAAGCCATAGCAACATCTTTCTAGATATGTCTCCGAGGCAAGGTAAATAAAAGCAAAAATAAACTTTGGCACTACATCAAAAGAAAAAGCTTCAGCACATAAAAGGAAGCAACCAACAAAACTAAAAGACAACCTACTGAATGGGAGAAGATATCTGCAAATGACATATCCAATAAAGGCTTACTATAACAAATATGTAAAGAATTTATACAACTCAACATTAAAAAACAAAGTAATCCAATTAAAAATGGCAGAAGACATGAACAGACATTTCTCCAAAGAAGACATATAGATGGCCAACAGAAAAATGAAAGGCTACTCAGCATCACTCAACAAGGAAGTGCAAATCAAAACCAAAACGATACACCACCTAACACTTGTCATCAGAATGGCTAAAGTAAAAAACTCAAGAAACAACAGGTATTGGTGAGGATGTGGGAAAAATGAGCCCTTCTGCACTACTGGTGAGAATGTAAACTGGTGCAGTTTTGATGAAAGACAGTACAGAGGTTCCTCAAAAAGTTAAAAATAGAACTACTCCATAATCCAACAATTACCCTACTCGGTATTTACCCAAAGAATACAAAAACACTAATTCAAAGAGATACATGCACCCCTATATTTATTGCAGCATTATTTACAATAGACAAATTATAGAAGCAACCTCAGTGTCTATTGATAGATGAATGCACAAAGAAAAATGGTATACATATACAGCAGAATATTATTCAGCCATAAAAAAGAAAGAAATTTTGCCATTTGTAAGGACGTAGATGGATCTAGAGGGCATAGTACTAAGCAAGCTAAATCAGTGACAGAAAGACAAATACCATATCATTTCATGCATATATAGAATTTAAAAAATGTAACAGATGAACATAAAAGGGAAAATAAAAGAGAGAGGCAAACCATAAAACAGACTCTTAACTGTAGAGAACACACTGAGGGTTTTTGGAGGGGAGGTGAGCAGGCAGATGGGTTAAATGGGTAATGGGTATTAAGGAGGGCACATGTTGTGATGAACACTGGGGGTTGTAAGTGATGAATCACTAAATCCTACACCTGAAACTAATGTTACACTGTACATTAACTAACTGTAATTTAAATAAAAACTTGGAAAAAAACACAAAGAAAATAAAAAAGAGTAAGAAACCAAAAAACAAACTCCTCCTAACTATAGGGAACAAATAGATGGTTGGTTACCAGAGTGGAGGTAGGTAGCAAGACGGGTGAAACAGGATTTTAGTTTGATGAGCACTGAATAATACATGGAACTGCTGAATCACTAAAAAGTAAACATGAAACTGTATGTTAACTACACTGGAATCAAAAATTTCACATATATATACTTAAATACATCAACAGAGTAAAAAAATAAAATAAATACACTTAATTATTAAAAAAAAAAGAAAGAAAAAAAAGGGGATCCAGTTTCAGACAACTACTAAATGAACCCTGGCCATTTCCTCATCTACCATTCATTCTTCTTACACTCCATCCAGTTTCCACCCCATCATTTTATATAAATAGGTAATACAAAGGTCATTAATGGCTTCTCTGTCTCTAAAGTGGACATGTTAAATCACTTGTCTTAACTTTTCAGCTAAAATAGCACCAATGATGCATCCCTCCTCGGGAAGCCTTCTCTTCCTTTACTTCCTATGATGTTCTCTTAGTTTTCTATCTCTATGGCTATTTCTTCTTTACAAACTCTTCTTCCTGTAACAGGTCCTTAATGTAAAAGTTCTTAATGGCTCAGCCACAAGTTTCCCCTTTATTTTCACTTTATATGCTCTCTAGCTCTTCCAAGCCATAGTAATTATTATGCGCAATTAGATAACTCCCAAGTTATATCTCCACATATACATAATTTTCTTCATTCTTCATCAAGGACACTACATGAAACTTCCTTCATAACATTTCTCCTAAGATAATTCAAATTCTAAGATATTCAAAAGATAATTCAAAGATAATGTGATGTCTACAAAATCAAGAGTGACTATGGGTATAGTTACTATGGCACATATTAGAACCTCATTAGAACTGGAAGTTTGTACCCTTTGACCAACATTTTCCCGTTTCCTCTAGCCCCCAGTCCCTGGAAACTACCACTTTACTGTTTCTATGAGTTCAGTTTTTTTATATATTTCACATATAAGTGAGATCATACAGTATTTGTCTTTCTCCATCTGACATTTATTTTTTACATCTATTTATTTTTGAGAGAGACAGAGCCCAAGTGGGGGAGGGGCAAAGAGAGGAGACACAGAATCCGAAGCAAGCTCCAGACCCCAAGCAAGCTGTCAGCACACAGCCTGCAAAGGGCCCAAACCCACAAACCATGAGAATATGACTTGAGCCAAAGTGGGCCACTCCACCAACTGAGCCACCCAGGCGTCCCAGTGACATTTCTTTTAACATAATAATACCTTCCAGATTCATTAATGTTGTCACAAATGACAGAATTTACTTCTTTTTTTTATGGCTGAGTTACACTTCATTCCATATATATAACAGGTTTTCTTTATCCATTTATTTGTCAGCAAATATAGGGTTTTTCCAAGTCTTGTGAAAAACGCTGCAATGAACACAAGAGTGCAGATATCTCAAGATACTGACTTCATTTCTTTGGATATGTACAGAAGTGGGATTGCTGGATCATACGGTAGTTCTACTTTTAATTGTTTGAGGAACCTCTACACTTCTTCCCATAATAGCTATACTAGTTTACATTCCCACAAAGAGTGCACAAGGGTTCTCTTTTCTCCACATTCTTGGCAACACTTATTATCTGGTCTTTTTGCTAACAGCCATCTTAACAGGTGTGAGGTGATATCTCACTGTGGTTTTCACTTGCATTTCAAAGTTGATTAGTGATGTTGAGTACCTCTTCATGTACCTGTTGGCCATGTGGAGGTATTCTTTGGTAAACTGTCATCTATCCAGGTCATCTGCCCATTTTTTAATCAGGTTGATTTTTTTCCAACTGAGTTGTATAAGTTTCTTATATATTTTGGATTATTAATCCCTTATCAGATATACATTTTCAAATATTTTCTCCCATTCTGTAGACTGACTTTTCATTTTGTTGATTGTTTCCTTTGCTGTGCAGAAGCTTTTTAGTTTGATATATACTCTGACTTGTTTACTTTGCCTTTTGGTGTCAAATCCAAAAATCATTGCCAAGACCAATGCCTAAGAGCTTTTTACCTGTGTTTTCTTCTAGAAGTTTTATCATTTCAGGTCTTACATTTAAGTCTTTAATCCATTTCAAGTTAATTTTCATGAGTAGTGTAAGACAGGGATCCAGTGTTATTCTTCAGTATGTGGATATGCAGTTTTCCCAATATCATCTATTGAAGAGACTATTCTTTCCCTACTGCATGATTTTGGTTCCCTTGTCAAAGATTAGTTGACTGTCTACATGCAGGTATATTCCTGGGCTCTCTACTTGGTTCTGTTTTCATCCAGTTCCCTACTGTGCATATTAAAACAGCTTTGTAGGGGCACCTGGGTGGCTCTGTTGGTTAAGCGTCCAGCTTTGGCTCAGGTCATGATCTCGCAGTCCATGAGTTCGAGCCCTGCATTGGGCTCTGTGCTGACAGCTTGGAGCCTGGAGCCTGCTTCAGATTCTGTGTCTCCCTCTCTCTCTGACCCTCCCCCGTTCATGCTCTGTCTCTGTCTCAAAAATAAATAAACATAAAAAATTTTTTTAAATAAAATAGCTTTGTAATATAGTTTTAAATCAGGAAGTATAAAGCCTCCACCTTTATTCTTTTTTCTCAAAATTCCTTGCTAATTGTGATCTTTTGTGATTTAATATGAATTTTAGGATTACTTTTATCTACTTACGTGAAAATTTGGTAAGGACTGCACAGAATCTGTAGATAGTCTTGATGGTATGGACAATTTAACAGTATTAATTGTTCTAAGCCATAAACAAAGGACATACTTCCATTTATATATGTCTTCTTCAGTTTCTTTCATCAATGTCTTACAGCTTTTGTTTTACAGTCTTTTACCCCTTGGTTAAATTCATTTCTAAAAATTTTCCTGTTTTTGATATTATTGTAAATAAAACTGTTTTCTTAACTTTTCTTTCCAAATGTTCATTGTTAGTGCATAGAAATGAAAATTATTTTCATTTATTGATTTTGTATACTGCAAATTTACTTAATTAGTTCTAACAGTTTTTTGATGGAGTCTTTAAAGATTTCTGTCTGTATGATCATGTCATTTGCAAATGGAGATAATTTTATTTCTTCCTTTCTCACTTGGATGCCTTTTATTTTTCTTGCCTGATTGCTTTGGCTATGACTTCTAGTACTATGTTGAACAGGAGAGATGAGAATGGACACTCCTGTATTCTTCATTATCTTGGGAGGAAAATCTCAACCCTTCAGTGTTGAATATGTTAGCTATGCACTTGTCATACATGGCCTTTATTATGTTGAGGTATAGTCGCTCTATATACAATTTCTTGATTTTTTTCTTTTAATCATGAAAAGATGTTGAATTTTGCTAAATGCTTTTTCTAAATGTATTGAGATGACAATGATTTTCCTCCATTCTGTTAACGTGATTTATTGCATTTATTCATTTATGTTGAATCATTCTTCACAACTGATGTTCTATATGCAGAAACATGATTATATAACATTTATACTCAAAAACCCTTGTTATAATCTCTGATGTACTCTAAAAAGATTTCAATATAAATAGTATGATATTCATGTGAATAAATTAATCTTAGTTTCCAGTCACAGAGTTGTTAGAATTTAAAAAACAGTAACCAGAAATCCACATTTCAGGAATGATTACATATGTACCTGAAACCTAATTATAGAAATATAAATCAGAAGGGTTTGCTAATTAACCTAGAGGATGTGAGAAATATTTTTTTATTGATAGGATGACTAGTATTTAAGACACACAGTTAACTAGAAGGGTTGTAACAGGCCTAATGCTTTTGCATAAATAAAGATTGAGGATCTGGTAAGCAGAGGTGCCCGATACACTGGGAACAGCACTTTAGATCTAGAGTTCTATTGGTCCTAAGTTTCTCCACTGAACACAAAATTCTGTTATCTTTTTTTTTATTAACTTTATTTATTTTTGACAGAGACAGAGTGCAAGCATGAGCTAGGGAGGGGCAGAGAGAGAGGGAGACACAGAATCCGAAGCAGGCTCCAAGCTCCAAGCTGTCAGCACAGAGCCCAACGTGGGGCTCGATCTCACGAACCATGAGATCATGACCTGGGCCAAAGTCGGACACTTAACTGACTGAGCCGCCCAGGTCCCCCCCACCTTTTTTTAAAAATATAATTTATTGTCAAGTTAGCTAATAGTGTATACAATGTGCTCTTTGTTTTGGGGTAGATTCCCGTGATTCATCGCTTACATACAACACCCAGTGCTCATCTCAACAAGTGCCCTCCTCAATGCCCATCACTCATTTTCACTCTCCCCCACCTCCCCCCCCATCAACCCTCAGTTTGTTCTCTGTATTTAAGAGTGTCTTACAAGTGTGCCTCCCTCTCTGTTTGTAACCATTTTTTCCCCTTCCCTTTCCCCATGGTGTTCTGTTAAGTTTTTCAAGTTCTACATATGAGTGAAAACATATGACATCTGCTTTTCTTTGACTGACTTATTTAACTTAGCATAATACCCTCCAGTTCAATCCACATTGTTAAAAATGGCAGAATTTCATTCTTTCTCATTGACAAGTAGTACTCCATTGTATATATAAACCACATCATCTTTATCCATTCATCAGTTGATGGACATTTGGGTTCTTTCCCAGCATTCTGTTATCCGATACCACTATCAGCCTGGCTGCCCCTGCCATTAGAACATGATCGGCCTTGTTTTAATGTAAGAAGTGTGCTAAAGCAGCTTAGAACATTGCCTGAACCTGTGTTCTTGTGCTTTTTTTCTACTGAATTCCATATATCTAAGAATTTCTTTCATCCTAATACGATCTAACATCAAGGTCTGCTGTGCACACAACCTACTCAAACTATTAGAGTGTACAAACATTTACCAAAATAACCTGACAATGACTGAAAAGCCAAATTGTCTTTGGTCAGGACAAAGTACCACAAAATATAGTTTCCATGTTTCTTTTTTTTGTTTAAGGAATAAAAATAAATGACTTGTATTTATATATTATATTTAATGATTTGCCTTTAGTGGTCACATAATCACTAGACATTGGAATGTACTGCTTTTAAGATAAAGACTAACATCTTTGATATGATTGCTCAGGTTGTTTGGGATACCATAAAAAAAAAAAAAAGCATAGACATGCATGGCTTGAACAACAGAATTCTATTTTCTCACAGTTCTGAGGCTGGAAAACTCAGGATCAAGATCTGGCAGGGTTCAGTTTCTGTTGAGAATTCTCTTCCTGGCTTGGAGATGGCTGTCTCTTTGTTGTCTTCACATGGAGACTGAGCAAACTTGGTATCCTCTTTCTCTTATATAGGCACCAGCCCTAGAAGAAGGTCCCCACCCACATGGCTGACTTAACCTTTATCATCTCCTGACATGCCCTATCTCCAAAATCAGTCACACTGAGGACTAGGGCTTCCACATACGAATTTTGGGGATATAGAAACATTCAGTCCATAACAACGATCAATTATAAGGCTTTTCTGACCCTTATTCACTTATCCAGCAGCATCTTACACAAATCTGTTCACTTTCTATATTCTGGTTACATGCGGCTTTCCACTAGTTTCTGGAAAACTTATTCCTTCTCTCTACCGAGTCTGCTGTTCTTTCTCCTCTGACTTCACATAGTAAATTCTAACTCATTCCTCTGTTATTTGCTCAAAGTGTTCTCAGAGAGATCATCTTTATATTCCCTCATTTATTGTTTCAACTACTCAAAAGCAATAAATTTACTCTATGACATGCATCATTTGGAATTTTAGTGAGGGATTCGGCATATGAATTTTTTACTGTTGGTGGTGCAGTGCATTGCACACCATTTAATATTTGTATGTCTACTTTAGAATCCACTTCTTACATCAATATTTTATTCACTTTTACCTTCTATCAGAAAACATGGAAATTAGTTATCTTCATTTTAGAGCAAACAAAAATGAGAAGATTTTATGTTATGCTATTATCTGTAAATCTAAGTATTTATTGAAATAGCAGCTTTAAAAAAAAAAAACAAACGTATTATTTGCCCTTGTGGAGCTTACACAGCTCAGTGGGGAGCAAATCATGGAACAATCACAATCTTTTATAATTATGCAATGTTATAAATTCTATAAAAAATGCTAAGTATTATAAAATGGGAATAGAAAAGCAATGTTAATATTCTGTAGGCAGAAAAGACTTATTTGAGGAAAAGACAGGGTGAGGCAATACAATGATCAGAATGAAACATTCCAGTAGAAGATGGGGAAGGAAATTCTAAGAAAAAGATGCAACACACATGGAGGCCCTGAGGTGGAAACAAAGTAGCTGAGTGTGACCAAAGCATTGTGAACTAGAGGAAAGCTATCAGCAGGTAAGTTAGAAAAGGTTGACAAGAGCCAGTAAAGCAGAATCTTGCGTGCCTCAAAGGGATTTTGGGTTTTATTTGTAAGCACAATACTTCATTATAATTTCATTATATAATCATTTCTTATGGTACCGTTTTATAGAAACTGGGATAATATTTATTCAAAGTTCAGTTAAATCTGTTGATAGCAATTTAAGATAACCCAGCATAGATGTACTGTTTTTTTTAATTTTTTTTAATGTTAATTTACTTTTGAGAGACAGAGACAGAGCACGAACAGGAGAGAGACAGAGAGACAGGGAGACACAGAATCCGAGAAAGGTTCCAGGCTCTGAGCTGCCAACACAGAGCCCGATGCGGTGCTCAAACTTCACAAACCGTGAGATCATGACCTGAATTGAAGTCTGTCACTTAACCGACTGAGTCACCCAGATGCCCTTAGATATACTGCTTTTTAATGTTCTAAACTGAGAGTCACAGAGCACAGAAAATCTACACAAGTGGGTGGCTCACATGGCCCTTGCAAAGTCAGTCTCCTTCTCTTTCTCAACTAGCCATTATCTTAGCCATATATTGGGCAGTAGTTAGATACTAGTCAATTCATGTCTCTGCACACTGTCAAGTGCCTAAACATGCAAATAAGTCTGTGCGGTTATTTTAACTGATGAAAGTTTCATACACTTCCAATCTCGAGAAATGCAGATAAAAAAGCTGAAATTACATGGAGAAAAAAATAAAAAGGCATTCTACCTGAGCAACAACAACAACAAAAGAAAATGAGTAAATGAGAAGAATAGCTATGTATGGGTCCAAATCTCCTTCCCAGTGTGTTACTGATTAAGCTTTCTTTTTACAGTAGTTTGGCAGGACACATGGAAGTCTATACATTCTCGAAGAAGAGGTTCAATGATGGTGGAACCCAGACAAATACAGGAGTTTTAATCAGCATTTATTCTGAGATCTTTTCCTCAAAACTTGAACTTGAATTTCAGTTTTCATGATTTCACTGTGTGTTGAAACTAGTAACCAAAACCCAAACTTGTCCAAGGCAGGAAACCTATATTCTTATAACTAAGATTTCAGAGGGTTGTATCTTCAGGAAAAGGATAGACCAGAAATAACACATTCTGTAGAAAACTGCAACAAAACTAATTATCTTAAACCCTGAAAGTGCCTGGAGAACATTGGTTAAAAATGGTGATTAAGATTTTGGAACCACCAACTGTACCTCCTGCAGGTTTTACAGTCCAATTTCACACTGTCTGGGTAGTCTGAAAGCCCTCAAGTTGAGAATATAATTTAGAGATACTAAAGTCACAGAAGTAAATGTAAATTCTCTCTGGAAGAACACACTTCTATCCCAGATCTCAGAGGATTCTCACAACTCAAAATCTAAGAAAAATGAGCAGTTCAAAGAGAAATTACCAAACACAAAGGAAAGGAACAAGGCACAAAGGATAAGATCCAGAAGAAAAAACAGAAGTGTTTCAGAAAATGGAATTATCAGAGATAGACCTATAATAAACACTTATTACATTCAAAGAATTTTTTAAAGTCTTAAAATATATTCTGTGAATAGGAAATTATAAAGGATGACTAAGAAGATTTGAAAAGAAACCAAGAAGAATTTGTAAAAATCTAATTAAAATTAAAAAATCCAATGAATGGTTTAATGGCAATCACAACTGAAGAGAGAATTACTGAACACGAAGATAAATCTGAGAAAGTTACTCGGAATTCAGCAGAGAGAAACAAAGAAAAAACACACAAAAAAAGGTTTCTGATGTGTTCAAATGCCTGGAAGAGAACTCAGAATCACACTGGTGAGTATACACAGAAGCAAATTATAGTAAAATATGTCTTCCAACTGGGCTAGAGAATTCCTCCTTCTGATCCTCCAAACCACCCTGGCCCTTAATTTCTCAGTCACTTAAGTTGCCTGCAAATCAAACATAAGAAAACTTCTCCGAAGGCAGGTGAGTTACATATCAAGCTAAGTGTTCTCTTAGCAGGGCCTCAGCTCTTTCTTAATCAGAATCATTTTAAGTGAGTAGAAAAGGCTTTAAAAAGGATGCTATGCCAGCAGAAGCCAGGGCTCCCTGAAAAATAGCCCCTGCTTCTATGTATACTTGTCAGCAGAACCAGTAGCAGGGGGCCGCCTAAATGGTAGCATCTGGAGTAAAGTATAGTCTCCTGCCGTTTTCATGAAGTCAAGGTATCCATTAAAGAGCTGGAACAGCTTCCAGAGGCACATCAGACATGGCCTTTACTAAATACACAGTCTCCTCTTCCTTCCACATATAGATTATATTGCTTTAATTGTTCAGTCATTCCTACTGTGTTCTCCTGGTCCCAGGACAGGGGAGAGAGCTGAACTGTTCCTGTATGTGTTAATGGTAACACTGTTTCTGGCTGAAGAAGTAAGAATAGAATTAAGGCTGAGAATACATTTTTTAGAGGCTTTTTATTCTAAAAGGAATAAAGGAATAAACTAAATGGTTTTATGCCTGAATCTGAATGTTTGGACTGGATATCCCAAGCTCTTTGAAACTCAAAGGTTCATTGCTTTGCCCCAGGGAAATATGGATCTCTGCTGGCCAACATGATGAATTGTTTTTTGTTATGCCCTTCTCAGACCTTTGGAAATATTAAGGATTAAAAATCAAGAAAGCCCAGGAGAAATCAGAAATTCTAACTGTAGGTCAGAAGTTGTTGAGCAGAGTGACTTATAAGAGGCCTCAAAATTCCATCATCCATTAAAGCATCTTACTGATCCCTTTAATCACAGCTGTCATCTATCTGTGTATTGTCTATATTTTTTAAAACCACATTGGTGACACTGCAAATAATCATATGAACAATATGATCCTGGGTGAAAAATCCAGGAAATTCTGGCCTCAGATCTGCAACTTGATTAACTTTGTGACCTTGGACAGGCTGCAAACTTACCTTGCTTCATTCTCCTCATATGTAAATACAGATAAAAATACCTATTGTGGTCTAAGGAGAAATGACTTATAGGAAGTTTAATGAGAGAAGAAATAGGTAACAATGGAATATAGTACCCAGCAGAGGTAAAAGGGCTCTTAGCTCTATCATTGTATATACCAAACTTTATTAAAAATCCTTGTTCTCTTTTTTCCCCCACTTACCCGAAACTTATTGAGAACAGGAATTCTTTTATCCATATTTGAATTCCTAGTTCCTATGGAATATCTTACACATAAAAGTTCTCAATAAACTTTGCTGAATGAATGAATTCTGATAAAGCTAAGTCAAGATAAGAATCCAGACACAGGGCCATACTGGAGAAGATAAGGAAATGAGGGAGTAAGGAGAGTTATGCATCCCAGTTTTTATATGTTGTATCAGTTGAGTGGAAATATACATATTATATATAATATATTTATATACTGAATATATTTCAATATAAATATTGAAAACTGAAACCAGCTATTATCTACAAATATAAAGAATAGCTTGTTTCAATTTTCCTTTTTTTTTTAAAAGGGTATAACTTCATGAACTTAGAAGGAAGGACATTTCCCATTTCCCTATTTGTGTGGATGTGGGTGTGGGGGGTGTGGGCGTGTGGATGTGGGTGTGCGTGCACGTATGTTCTCTATGTTGGATGGTCTTAGACCTAAGGATAGAATCCTATTCCTACCAATGGTGACCCATGTGGTGGAGCTGGTCCTAAAATTTTCTTGATATATTTTCCAGAGGAATACAACATTTAAACTTTCATGTACAAAATAAGGTCTCTTAACCTGCTCCTGACATTTTTTTTTCTTTTTTCTTCCTTTTTTAAATTTTTTTTTTAATGTTTATTTATCTTTGACAGAGATAGAGAGACACCGAGTGCGAGTGAGGGAGGGGCAGAGAGAGTGTGAGACACAGAATCTGAAGCAGGCTCCAGACTCTGAGCTGTCAGCACAGAGCCCGACGTGGGGCTGGAACCCACGAACCGTGAGATCATGACCTGAGCCGAAGTCGGACACTCAACCAACTGAGCCACCCAGGCGCCCCATGCTCCTGACATTTCTACCAGAGTTTATGAACATGATCATAATCCAACAAAATTTAGTCCTTATTTATTCAGACTTTATATACTTACATAATTATTTCCCCACCCCTGCCAAGTCATATTTATGAACTTAAGAGGCAAGAGATTCAGCACAAGGCAGGTAGTTTATGTTCTATATGATTTCTTAAATTGAAAATCAAAGTGTCAATTATATGGACTAAGGATGAAAAAACCTGAGAATTCAAATATCATTTATATTTGAAGTTATATCCATATATGTGTGTATGTGTAAACATATATGCATTTATACATGTACACCCAACTAACAAATAACTAATGATTTCAGCAACAAACTGACTCTCTACAGAGGTTTTACTTAAGCATCTCTGAATCTCTCCATGCACCATAAGGATAAGTTGACTCCATGAGGAAAATTAATTCAGACTCCTATAGGATGTTAGAGAAGACAAAAAATAGTTTTGAATTAAAAATATGTCCAATGACAACACACTCAGGAAAGCTTCACTCAGGGAGTAGGCAACCATCTATGTGATTCAACTGAAGTGATCTGAAAAGATTACCTTTTTAATACTGTTCTTTCAAACTGCTATTATGCCAGAATTCTTTTGCATATTTGTTTGCTATTTAGGATATTTAAGTGTGTATATTAAGGCAGTGAGTTTTACTTAATTTCCTCTTTGCATAGATGCTACCACTCAATAACATTTGTTTAGAGATTTAAAAATAAAATACTACCACATGAAATTTATACATTGATTATTAAATTTCAGAAATATTGACATGAAAAAATTTGAAACGATAAAATGCATTTTTAAAATACACACACACACATATATTTAATGTTTATTTTTGAGAGACAGAGAGACAGAGTATAAGCAGGAGAGGGGCAGAGAGAGAGGGAGACACAGAATCTGAAGCACATTCCAGGCTCCGAGCTGCCAGCACAGAGTCCGATGCAGGGCCCGAACTCACAAACGGTGAGATCATGACCTGAGCTGAAGTCAGACACGCAACTGACTGAGCCACCCAGGCGCCCCTGAATTTTTCACTTAAAAGAAAAAGAAACCAAAGAGTCAGCTACTTTAGGGGTTTAAATGGAGTGATCACAATCCAGTACCTGATCTTCATCCTCACAGAACTTCCTGATTTTATCCAGCAACTTATGTAGGTTGTTTAGGTTCAGATATTCAAACCATACTGTCCAATCCACAGTCTTAGACACCAGGATGATTTACTGCTACTGCCTAGTGTGTTCAGGGTACCTATCTCCTGTAAGGAGAGATCCAGGAAACCAAATTACCTAAGGAGTTTGTGTGGTAAGCTTTAAATAAGATTTAAAAAAAATTGATTGTTGGATATACGAGAGCACAAGGCATGACTTAAATGTCCACAGAAGCTAGAAAAATAATAGAAAAGGGGCAAATAGGCTGAAGGTTTCCCTAAGAATCAGGCATTTTTTACACTTCAATAAAAATGTATGTATTCTCTGTTTCTTTAAAATACATGAAATACAATGTCCATTTGGAAGCTGATTCGATTTTCCATTCTGAGTCAGGGACGCAGAGAAATACTCCTCTACTATTCCAAAGAAAACCCATGGTGTAAGCATAATAAAAAATGAGAACAAACACTAAGCTTTAGTGTCAGGGGACAGTTGGAAACCACGGTGGACTAACAATGAAATAATGTTCTTTAACTGTACTTGACTTTTGTGCCATGTTGGAACTTGAGCTGGATTTCCAGATCTAATTAAAAAAAAAATTTTTAACATTTATTCATTTTTGAGAGATGGAGGGAGGCGGAGAGCATGAGTGGGTGAGGGGCAGAGAGAGAGGAAGACACAGAATCGGAAGCAGGCTCCAGGCTCTGAGCTGTCAGCACAGAGCCCGACGCGGGGCTCGAACTCACAAACCGTGAGATCATGACCCGAGCTGAAGTCGGACGCGTAACTGACTGAACCACCCAGGAGCCCCTCCAGATCTAATTTTTAAAGAGGTGCTGAATATTTAAGTTATGAATGTGAAATATCCTGATTTTTAAGAGATTTAGTTCCTTTCCTTTTTAAAAATTTTTCAATGTTTATTTATTTTTGAGAGACAGAGAGAGAGAGAGAGAGTGAGCACAAGTTGGGGAGAGGCAGAGAGAGAGGGAGACATAATAATCCAAAGCAGGCTCCAGACTCTGAGCTGCCAGTACAGAGCCTGATACAGGGCCTGAACTCACAAACCACAAGATCATGACCTTAGCCGAAGTCCTACGCTTAACTGACTGAGCCACCCAGGTGCCCCTGGAGTGGATTTAGTTTCTAAATAAGGTGCAGGGCAAACAAAACATATCTGGAAGCTATATTCAGTCTATGGCCTGCTTCTTTAAGACTTTTATCTACAGGGGCACCTGGGTCGCTCAGTTGGTTACACTTCTAACCGTTGATTTTAGCTCAGGTCATAATTTCAAGGTCCGTGGGTTTGAGCCCAGCGTTGGGCTCCACGCTAACAGTATGGAGCCTACTTGGGATTCTCTGTCTGCCTCTCTCTCTGCCCCTCCTTCACGCTTGAAAGGAAGGCAGGAAGGCAGGCAGGAAGGAAGAAAAAAACATTAAAAAAAAAAGTTATCTAGAGGAATGTTGCTATGATCTCAATACTTGAATGGTATTTGGAGATGGAGCCTTTGGGAGGTGCTTAAATCATGAAAGTGGAACCCTTATGAATGGGATTAGTGCCTTATAAAAGAGGCTCCTAAGAGATCTCTGGCCCTGGTCATTATGTAAGACACAGTGAGAAGCTAGCAGCCTGTACTCCAGAAAAAGGCTCGCACACCACCATGCTGGCACTCTGATCTCAGACCTGTGGCCTGCAAAACTGTTTATAAGCTACTTACTGAATAGGATTTGTTACAGCAGTCAGTGTACTAAGATAGATGTTTCAGTCAGACAATGACTAATTTAATTTTACAATCCAGAGACTATATAACTGAGAACATTTACTACAGTAACTAGAAATCTGTGCTCTCATAATTCCCTCATTCTGTTGTTCTCTTTGGGCTGATGTGGATTTTTGCTCTCAAGCTCTGGTTCTCACAATTCCATGGATGGCTCATTATCAGTTTCTTTCTAGAAAATCAGATACAGAGTTGGTTAAGTTATGCTTTTCGTGGTTATTTTTCAGTCAAGAGGTTCAGACTTTTAATGTTTTCAAATAAGCGTTATTCCGTTCTTGGAAGGTGTTTCCAATTTTTGCAAGTGATTCTCTTTGAAAATACCACCTTTCTGACTCGCTTTAGCTAGCAAATACATTTATAACTTATTATCTTAGGACCTGGTTCTTCTATCCATGGCTACTTTCAATGATTCAGGGTTGGATTTTAAATTTACCTGACTTTGTCCTCAAATTCAGATAAATTATACTAACTCCCTGTCCGATTATACTCACTAGTACTCCAGTGCCCTCATTTTATTAACTTTTGATGCATATTACCACTCTATATATTTTGCAGTCTTACTATGGCACAAAGCGAAGTACTTGACGAAAGGGAAGGTGATATCTCGCTTATTCTTTTTCCACTGGTAGACTTGTCTACTTCCTCTAATTCCACGTGCAAAGTATCACTTGTTGGTATTAATGGCTATATGTAGTTTACTCAGGAGGTAGTTTACACCCTGCTTCTCTTTCCTATCTCTATCCATTTTGAAAGCTCAAAATATTTTACCTGGACCTCCCTTCCCCTCAAATTTCATTGTTGGTGGATAAAGGTGGTAGGTGATAATAACCCCTCTTGGGAGTGGTACAGGGACATTTTTCCTAGGGCTGATTCTGATTCTCCAAAAGGGAACCAATTTAAATTTTTCAGAGCTTTGATTAAATGTAAAATTTACATTTCCACTGTTCAATTCACATAGCAAGTCATTCACTCAGAAACTAAGGCACCATAGAAGACAGCTTATGTTTTCTTTAAATACAAAGATACACCATTTAATTTTCAAATATATAACTGATGTTCCCATATTGCTGAAATAAAATTAGGTTTCTATAAGTTTTAGCATTCTGATTTGTTACTTCAACTACATAATTACCTTAGGTGAGGATATTATATGTGATAATGCTTGATATTTAAAAATAAACTGCAAGTGTATCAGGTTTGTTAGTCAGATTCTTTAGTATTACTTAAGATAATGACTATGAAAAGACAAGTTAGATTCTTTATAGGAAAGGTATAAATATGACCTCCAGTATGTTATGAAAAGCATATCTTATTAAGACTATATTCTGCAAACCAGAGTCTCAAGATTTCTGGAACCAAACTTTAGCATTATAGTCATATACTGTCACAAGAATCCTCTCTATTCAGTTTGGTGCTCTAATGCAACTGTAAAAAGTCACTGGACCTTAGGATGACTTTAAAATCTTTCATCATAGAAGGCATAATACCCAATGCCTAGAATTTCACATTTCCCTGAAGTATATTGCATTTTTGTGCACTACTTTTATTAGCATAATCTTTTACTGTTCAATACATATGTTATTTACATGCTTTTGTGTAATTGGGTCATATTGTAATGAACGACCCCCAGCATTATGTATGGATGCATACGAGGAAGCTCCTGAGTAATGTCTTTTTTCTCCACATACAATGTAAAATATGTTACAGCAGCAAGAAACAAAGAGAGCCAAAACTTTCCATTATTTATGATGTCTTCAAGAAAAGTGAATGGGGTACAATGGAACAAAAGTAAGACAAATTAGAATAGAACTTTAGAGGCAGATGCTGGCTCAACGTGAAGAAGAAAATTATAAACATTAAAGCTATCTTATAAGGAAACAGGCTTTCTTAGGAAGTAGTGAGATCCCTGTTTTATCTGAGGTGTTCAATGAGGACCAATGGTGGTGGAAAATTCAAATTCTAAGCAGAACAGTAGCTAACATTATTTTCAAGTCCCTGTCAAAGGTGAGAATGCTAATAATTGGCAATTTTAGAAAAGACAGAATATTTCTTTAAATGGAAGAAAGTTTATCTAAACATGTATTTGTTGTATATTAGAAGTTTTCCTGTGTCCTGGAGATACAATAGCTAAAAAGACATACTTCTGACTTCATGAAGCTTCCAGTCTATTGGAGAAAACAGACAACAGAAAATTGTAGATGGGTTGAAAAGCATATGCCCTTGGTTCTATAAATATATGGGGCAGTGAAAGGCTACCTTAAGTAGACCGCCAAAGCCCACACTTGCAGCATCAGAGAAGCAGGAAACTTAAAAAAAGATTAGGTTTTAAAGAAATTTGCATGTGATATAAAACAGGAAAGTGATGATGACAAGATGACAAAAACATAACTTTTTCAGAATGATTTTCCCATTTTCTGCTAAGGTGTCTGAACTAGGTCCTGACGGCAATGAGGGGCCACTAAGGAATTTTAAGGTACAGAGTAGTCTGATGATCTACATGTTACAGAAAAGTAACTGTATGTACAGTATGTAAAGGGGCAGACCTGGTAGCAAGATGAGCACTGCTGAAATAAACTCAGTGGGAAATGATTAAAAATTGAAGGTAGTAACAATTGGAATGCAGAGAAGGGAAGAAGATCAAGAAATATCAGCCTTTCCTGAATGTGGTGACTGATTAGTTTTAGAAAAGAAAGATAAGAGGAATAATGTCTCTTGGATTTCTGCCTTTTTTCAATGATTTTACTTCAGCAGCTGGGGACTGAATAATAAAATAAGCCCTTGGACTTCTCCATGCACTCAGGGGGAGCTCAGAAAACATATGAAGCACACCCTTTACCTAGATCTTACAAGTACAAAAGAATTTCCAAGAATTCTGTCCCACATATCCAGGGTTTCTCCTGATTACCATCCAATAGTTAGCTAGTTTAAAGTTAAGTGCTACAGACTGTTTTTCTCCTTTTAACCTACATGTTAAAAAGCAAATAATCTGCAAGACGTGCAACAAGGCAGTCTTAGTCAACCTTATTTTTAAGTCAGCATGCCCATTTCCTCTTACCATTTATATCCTTTCACTGGATGCATATGAAAAACATATGTTTTAAAGGTAGAGAGAGACTGCTGCATCATCCAGGGTGAATATGATGTATATATGTGTTAATAAGCTTATTCCATAGAAAACAGCTAGTCCTATATGGAACTAAGGATATTAAACTGGCTTAAAAATGCATTTTCTGGATCTGAAATTTATACTTTCTTTCTTTTCTTTTTTTTAAAATTTACTCCATGGGGAAATGTACACAATGAAATCTATCTGTCAGGCTGAAACACAAGGTCATGTAATAGTTCATTTAATGTTACATGACTGAAAATCAAGAGTTTTCAGGAAATCTCTGTTTGATGTGTCAAAATACACTGATTTGGAAGTCATCTCTCACTGAGATTCAAACATTTTGGTAACCTAGAAGACTGTACTTTCATTAGAGTTTAACAAGGTATATGTCTTAGTTTAAGGCACTCTAACATAATACCATCAACTAGATGGCTTCAACAACAGAAATTTATTTCTTACAGTTCTGGAGACTGGAAAGTGCAAGATCAAGGTGTTGGCTGATTGGGTTCAGGGGAACAGCCCTCTTCCTGGCTTGCAGACTGCTGCCTTCTCACCGTGTCCTCACAAGTCAGAGAGAGAGCAAGCTCTGGTCTCTCTTCCACATCTTCTGAGGATACTAATCCCATCATGGAGGCCCCACTTTCATGGTCTCATCTAAAAGTAATTACCTCCCAAAGGCCCCACTTCCAAACACCATCACACTGGGGATCAAGGCTTCAACATGTAAATTTGGGGGGAACATAAACACCTAGTCCATTCTGCCCGTGGCCCTCCAGAGTTCGTATCCTTCTTCTGTGCAATATACATTGATTCTATCCCAACAACCCTAAAAGTCTTAACTCACTCCAGCATCAACTCAAAAGTCCGAAGTCCAGAAGTTTCATCTAAATATCATCCAAATTAGATAGGGGTATGTTTTGATGTAGGAATTATCCTGAGGTAAAATTCCTCTCCAGCTGTGAACCTATGTAACAAGACACAGAAGCACACATAACTATGTGCTTCTAAATATAATTGTGGGACAGGCACTGAATAGACAGTCTCATTTTAAAAGAGAAAAATAGGAAAGGAAAGGGTGATGGGTCCCAAGAAAGTCCAAACTTAGCAAGGTAAATTCCATCAAAATTCCATCAGACCTTAAGGCTCAAGAATAATCTTCTTTGGTTTGATGCTCACGACTCACTGGGGTGGAAATCTTGTCTCTGTGGCTCTGCCCCATGGTTCTTCAAGGTAATAATCATGCCTCCAAGGCTCCAACTGGAAGCTATTTGGTCTGTTCATACTAAAACAGTGGTCAATCTCTGGACCGCCTTCCAGGTCATTTTTCCCTCTTCTTGAAGAATAGCACATGTCCACAGCTGAGTAACTCGATCATCCCATCCTGTCAAACCCAAGGAGTCTTCCTTCATTTCAGCCATCTTCATCCCCTTCAGTTCAAACTGGCGATGTTTCTGCCTGTATAATCCCATTAACTCTTTATTCAGTGACAGTCCAGCCATACCTTTGGTGTTCGCTTTGGTACATGCTTTCTCAGTTCCTGCATAAAAGCAGCCTGAGAATTTTCTATATCCTCCATTTCTGGTCCCTATTGCTTAATAATTTCTTCTTCGATTAATCTCTCTCTCCTTGCATTTTACCAAATCACTGCTTCAACACTTTGTTCAGGCACCTTCCCAACTAGATACCCAATCTAATCCCTCACAGGTTTCATCTTCCACACACTAGAACACAGTTCAGGCAAATTCTCTGCCACCTGATAACAAGGCTCACCTTGCCTCCAGTGTTCAACAACATATTCCTCACTTCCATCTAAAACTTCACCAGAATTACCCTTAACGTCCATATTTTTAGTATGCACCTCAAAACTCTTCCAGCTTCTACCCATTACCCAGTCCTGAAGCTGCTTCACATGTTAAACTATTTGTTACAGCAGCAACCCACTCCTAATACCAAAAACCCTGGTCAGCTTGAGGTGCTGTGATACAATACCACAGACTGAGTGGCATACATTTATTTCTTAACAACTGACATTTATTTCTTACAATTTTGGAGGCCGGGAAGTCCAAGATCAAGGCGCTAGCCAATTTGGCTCCTGGTGAGAGCTTTTTTCCTAGCTTTCAGACCAGACTGCTGCCTTTTCACATGTTGGGAGAGAGAGCAAGATCCAGTCTGTTCTCATTAGGACACATTCATCCTTCATGGGGGCCCCACCCTCATTATCTCATATAAATGTGATTACCTTCCAAAGGTTCCACCTCCAAATATCATCACAGTAGGTGTTCAGATTTCAATATATGAGTTTTGGTGGGGATACAAATATTTAGTTCATAACAACATATATGAGAGTATCCAAGAAAACCTCAGCATATTAATTTAACAGGTATTTATTGTACCTACTATATGCCAGATACTGTGGATATAGGAAAGACCAAAACAGACAGAAATTTCTGTAGTGTTATAGCATATGTTACCATGGGGGAGGAGGAAACAACCAACAAAACAAGTCCTATAATGTAACAAATGGTAAATGCTAAGGAGACAAAACAAAGGGATGGGCATAGGAGCTGTATAATAAGTGTATGTAATTTAGAAGCAGGTAGTGAAGAAAAGCCCTCACTGAAAAGATAGTATTTGAGCAAAGACTTAAAAGAAATGAGACAGTAAACCATGTGGCTAACTGAAAGAACAGACAAGAGGCAAAGCAAGTAAAAAAAAATCCTCAGAGCACAGTTATCTTCATGTAGTCCAGAAATAAAGAGGCCAGTGGGGCTGGATGAAGTAAACAAGAAAGAAAGTAGGCAGGAATTAGGAAATAAGAGACCAGATCAGGCAAGGACCCTAAAAGCTACTTTAAAGATTTTGGCCTACTTCTGAATGAGATAGGCTGCTAATAAGAAGTAATAAGCAAAAGAAAGACAATATCAATTGTCATTTAAAAAAATTTTTTTAAATGTTTATTTATTTTTGACAGACAGAGAGAGCATGAGCGGGGGAGGGGCAGAGAGAGAGGGAGACACAGAATCCGAAGCAGGCTCCAGGCTCTGAGGTGTCAGCACAGAGCCCGACGCAGGGCTCGAACTCATGGACCAGGAGATCATGACCTGAGCCTAAATCGGAAGCTCAGCCGACTGAGGCACCCAGGCACCCCTCAATTGTCATTTTAAAATATGACTTCTGTGTGAAAAGAGGCTATGGAGGAATAAGGGTGGAGGAAGGAGGTTCTTTTAAATCCAGGCAATAAATAATTATGGCTTAGAGTGGGAAGTAGCAATGGAAGTGGTGAGAACTGGCAGAATTATGGATATATTTTCAAAGCAGAGCTAACAGGATTTCCTTACTAGAATGTGGGAATGATGATAAAGAGAAGAATCAAGGATGATTCCATGTGTTGTCAGTCAGAGCAAGTGAAAGGGTGGCATCCACAGGGGAGGGGATGGGAGTATGCTGGGGGAAAAGGCAAGAATGTTAGATTTGAGATGTCTACTAGTCATCTAATTAAAAATCCTGGGTAAACATTTGGATATGTAGGTTGGGAGTACAAAAAAAAAGATGACTTAGAGATAAAAATTACACAGTCATCAGCACACTGATGGTATTTTAGTTAGCTCTGCAGCAGTAACAACTCCATTCCCCATAACAACCCTCATTGGGTTACAACACCAAATATTTATTTCTCTCTCACATTACTTCTTGGTAGCTCTATGGGCTTCATGCTGCACTTCTGTTTCTGTTTTCTTATTCCAGTATTCTGGCCGAGAGAAGAATCTCTTTCTGGGATATATCAGTCTTGTTTTATATAGCAAGATATAACGTATAGCAAGATAGCAAGAATTTAACGTATAAATTTTCTGCTTAGAAGTGGTGTACTGTCACTTCTTGTTACAGAGACAACAGAGAATGAATGACTGAGTGCAATGCTATAATCTATTGCAGATATACAATTGTATTTAAAACCCCAAGACTAAATTAGATCACCAAATAAGTGAATAAAGAAAAAGAAGAAAAATTATCAAGGACTGAGTGCTGGATCATTCTGTCATTAGACGGTTGACTAGATGAGAAAAAAACTGGTAAAGGAGACCGAGAAAAAGCTACCAGTAAAACAGAAAAGCAGGCGAGTGTGGTTAACTGGAAGCCAACTACAGAAGGAATTTCAAGGAAAAGATAGTTATTATTTGTGTCAAATGTCAATAAGTTAATGTGAACTCACAAATGACCACTGGCTTTAGTAATATGAAAGCCTTGGGACTTAGACAAAGAAATTTCACTGGAGAGCAATAGTCTGAATTCAATGGTTTTAAGAAAAATGGAAGAAGTACAACTGGATATAGTCAGTATACATAACTCATGAGGAATTCTGCTTTTAACAAAAAGCAGATAAACCAGTCAGTAACTGAAGAGGAAAGTAAGGTAAAAAGGGTGTGTGTGTGTGTGTCTGTGTGTGTGTGTGTGTGTGTTTTAAATTTTAAATAATGGTGAATAATAGCATTTATGTCCTCTGATTGAAGATGATCCCATAAAGAGAGAGGAAAAAATAGAAGAAAAAGGGGAAAATTGCTAAAACAAGGCCCTTGACTAGACAAGAAGAAAGGGATCCTGGGTACAAATGGAAGGGCTGGCCTCAGAGTGGTGCTCAGAGAATTCATCTGTATTAAAATAATGAAGGCAGAGTATGTGGGTACAGATGCTGACAGGTAGATTAGCTCCACTTTTCTCAAGAAATGCATAGCGTTGTAAATTAAGAAGCCATAGGCTAGGAAAAGCAGAGTATCATGGTAGAGAAAGACACTGCAGGGTATTAAGATCCTGGTTTAGTCCTTAACTAGCCATATGACTTGAAGCAAATCACCAAAATTCTCCATGCCTCAATTTCTTCAATGGTAGATGGAGATAATACTGGTGCCAACATAATAAAGTTGGAAAGGATTAAATGACATAATGTATCTATCTTCCCTCAATAAAATATAAGCTCCATGAGGACATGAATTTCCACCTTTTTTTTAAATTATATCCCTAGTGCTTAAGTGTTCGAGACTTAACAGGCACACAACTAATGATGAATAAACAACATATGAAAAATACGTATATGGTACCTGGCATATAGTAAGTGCTTAATAAATGTGACCAATTATTATTACCACCAGTTACTGATTTTAACACCTTAACTGGCTGTTCACAGTAAAATGATATCTTAATAAAGACAAATGATACCTTCCTTAATAAAGACATAGGACATTTCCCTGTTGCTGAGGTGGATGTGAGTGGGTATAAGAGTTAGGGGAAGAGTTGGTATAGAGGTGTGATGTGAA
Source organism: Acinonyx jubatus (assembly GCF_027475565.1). Classification (NCBI taxonomy): domain Eukaryota; kingdom Metazoa; phylum Chordata; class Mammalia; order Carnivora; family Felidae; genus Acinonyx; species Acinonyx jubatus. The sequence continues at coordinate 162,817,738 of NC_069382.1, read as the reverse complement.
AATCAAATTCTTATTTGATTCTTACTTCAAAGTTACAATTATTTTGAAAACTTCCAGATTCTCCTAAGTATCCGTGAACAGGCTAAAACCTTTCTTATCACTATCATTTCTATTTATACTTTTCTTAAAAGGAGTTGCAGAATCTTCTATTCTCATTAAGTTTCCTTTCTCAATATACAGTAACCATGACAGTAATCGTATTCAGCAAACCAGGTTACCTTCTGAATTCTCCAAACTATTATATTTTCACTTCAAATATAGGCAAATGTATGCAGATTTTGAGTTTCATTATTTTTCATGACTATGTAACCAAAATGTTCGTTGACTAGCAGAACAAGAAAACTAAACACCATACATCAAATTCAATTATGGGTGACTTAAACAGTTTCCTACTGTTACACTCAAATTTAAAAATGTACACTTGATGCTAATTCATGAGATGAAGCATACAGAATCAGGATATATTTTTTAAAAATAGCATATATCTTGCATTTTAATCATCAATTGATGATGCACTGAATAATATATCAATTAGCTCCACCAGCATTAAAGTATTTGCCAGTATTTTGAACATCTGTTAATTCAGTTAACAGAATAATCAATGAAACTACATTTTCACTGTATAGCAATTCAATAGTTCCTGGGTTCCTAGGCGGCTCAGTTGGTTAAGCATCTGACTTAGGCTCAGGTCATGATCTCACAGTTTCTCACAGAGCGTTGGGCTCTGTGCTGACAGGTCAGAGCCTGGAGTCTGCTTCTGATTCTGTGTCTCCTTCTCTCTCTGCTGCTGCCCTCCCACTGTTTCTCTCTCAGTCTCTCAAAAATAAACATTAAAATTTTAAAAAATTTTGATACTCCTTCTGCCTAGTTTATTCAATTGTGAGCTCCTCTTCCTTTCAAATAAAAATATTCTGTGTAGTATGCATGTTTTCTCATTCAATAAAACAATGAGTTTTCATAATTGTGTACATTCAAAAAACACAGTATCAAACACATATTAGATGTTGCTTTTGCACTGTAGATACTGGAAATTTCTACATTCATTGATACAATTCTTTTGACAAAGAGCATGGGTTTACCAAGAAGAGCTTACAAGTAATTCACCTAACCATCCACAAATATTCACTAAATAACTGAAGTTACTGGCCATAATTTACTTAAAATTTATATGCCAGAGACTATGATTAGAAATATACTTAAATTGTCACACGTAATTCCCATGTAAAATACACGACCACCTAAAGAGGCAATGTTATTCCTAAAACACAAGTAAAGAATTTAATAAGCTTGATTAGATTCAATGACTTATCCATGGTTACATGGCTAGAATATGGTAAACCCAGTAATCAAACATGGCCGCCCCTAACCCAAACCCCTTACTTTACATGTGTGATTCCCCAGGTTATGAGATGCAAAAATGATTGACACAGTCCCTTTTTAAATGTCTGGTTGGGGGACTTCAGAGTTTTCACAGTCTGGTTGGGGGACATAAGACTATAAAACCAAAAATTTCAAAACTGATATAATAAATTACTTCAAGAAAAATGTATAGAACAGAGGTAGGCATAATATCTGTGTCTGGCAGAATTTTGTTCCCTAAGAACTTAAAACATCAGATCTCTGATTACATACACATGAAACATACAAATACAACCCTATTGCTATGTTTTTGTTTGTCTGTTTGTTTGACTTCAGGTTGGCATGCCTATGTTTCTATGTATCATACAAAGAGTCACTTTTGCTCCCATTTTTAATCTATTTGAACAACTACAAAATCTTTATTCATACATTATACCATAAGTAACATTTGGCCTTGGTCCATACTCATCATCTCCGTAAAATTAATGAAATTAAAATAGTGCATTATTCACAACACTATGTCATTTTCATTATGCAAAGTCAATGTCTTATATTTTTCATTATAATTATCCCTGCAGAAAAAAATTTATGCCTGGTGATTGATTTCAATGTGACAGACAAGATGACTGTTACCATTTTGACATGAGAAAAAATCACCCTAGTAGCAGCCAAATATGTTTATCAACGGGTTGGATCATATAGTCAACCATATAGCTAGGAGAGTAGATACAATATCAGAGAGAGTGGGCAGGACAGATGACAAGGGACACATAGGAAATATACTGAGAAAGCAAAAGTAGTAGCTATCACAGTCCAGTCCTTGGATGCTAATATTTAATACACTCTTTCTCCTGATAATGGACTCCTCCCTACCATGATCATAAAAGTGCGCACATGACCAAAACTAAACCAACCAGATTCTATCCTCCAGAAATTTTAGTCTCAGGATAAAAACAGACAAACAATCAAACACACTCAGAACCCAAAATTAGTTAGAGCTGTTTCTGATGACAGTACATTAGAGATTCAGTCAGCATCACCTACTAGAGACAGAACCAGAGCGCCCTGGTTTCTGCCCATCTCAAGGCTTGATTTTCAAACTTTCTCTTCAATCCTTTCCTACATATCCTATGTCTGACTTAGTTCTTCTCTCACTACTAAAGTAACTATAATTATAAATTATAACCTATTACAAGTGAGGTATATGAAAAACCCAGGGAAATCTAACATTGGTCCATTGTATTGTATGTTCTACTGTGAACTAAGTCAGAAGATGAGAGGTGATTTGTGTGGAAAATTGTGATAATATTCAGAATATGCAGTAAGCCCATGAGTAACGGATCCAACAGAAGCAATACAGGTAGGAAAACAAAAACAAATTCAAAACAGATTATTTTGGAGACTAGAGATTGTTGACTTTTGTAAAACAGAAAAAGCCCAATGTAGCTGACCTATAACCATGTAGCTGGCTGATCTCTTAGAAATACCATTTCATCTCAGGGCCCCGATGCACACCAATTACTGAGAAAAACTGCTGTGGCAACAGCAATGTCGGTCTTGGTGAAAAAAAAACCCTATTGTTGAACATACCATCACTTCTGTACTCACCCTATTCTGCCACTCTGTAAATGAATAAGCCCTGGGTTGGCTAAAGAAGAATTACTGCACCTACGAAGTGGGTCATTCTATTTACCTATTTACTTAGAGCCTTCTTTGAAGCAAGGTCTTGCTAGTGAAAAACCACACATATTGGGCCCATTTCATGAGGTCAGTTCACATTCTGTTTACAGATGATATGAATCAAACTCAAATTAGCTGAAGAAAAATAAAAGAAAAAACATCTAAAAGAAAAAAAAAAATGAATCTAATTTACTTACCCAGAAAGGTTAGAGGTGGTACCTACATCAGCTATCAACTAATCAAGCATTATCAGTTCTCTAAATTTGTCAGCTTTGCTTCTCTGTATAGTTTCCTCATTCTTTTCCAATAAAGGTAGGAGTCATCTCTTTGGCAGAGGACATGACTGAAACAATATCATGAACTTATCTTTTATTTCCCAGTGTGTGTATATAACATTTCATCAAGAGCTTCCAACTCACTCATCTCAGGTTATATGTTCATCCCAATTACAGCCAGACAAGTTATGTTACAACCCTCCTGCACAACCCAGTTACTTTTGGGAACAGCAGTCCCATCAGAACCTCATGGACTAAAAAAGGGTCAAAGTACAAAGAAGATGGTGCTATTATTAGTAAAATGGATACCGGGTAGACAAAAATCAAACTGCACTTAATAAAAACAAAAACAACAACAACAACACTATTTTCTAAAACCTAAAGTACTACACAAATTTAGCCTTAGATAGCAAAGACTGAAAAGTTTCAGAGAAATAAAAGAAGTTATGTAAATAATACAGAGGTAGAATAGTCTACTTCTATATTATTGAAAACCAACTGAATAGAATTCTCAACCTCAGGATCTATGCTTCTGTCATAACAGGTGATAATTCTCATGACTCAATGGATGCCTTACCAATAAATGTTGACTGCTTAGCTTTATCCTTGCTGCTATCTAGAAGAACTGTTCATACTCAGTATTATGTTTATAAAATATCAAAGGACATCAGCTATTATTAGCTCCTTGATCTTTTTTTTTTAATGTTTGTTTATTTTTGAGAGAGAGACAGAGAGAGAGAGAGAGAGAGAGAGAGAGAGAGAGAGAGAGAGGGAGCATGTGAGAATGGGGGATGGGGGTTGGAGAAAGAGAGGGGGTGGAGGATCCAAAGCTGGCTCTGCACTGGCTCCCAAAGCGGGGCTTGAACTCACAAACCAGGAGATTGTGACCTGAGCTAAAGTCAGACACCTAACCAAATGAGCCACCCAGGCACCCTTAGTTCCTTGATCTCAACAGGAATGATGATCCTGATTATCCTGATTATCTTTAAATTCATACAAGTTATTTTCTTATTTATTTAATTACTGAAAAGTATTTATTAAGGGGAACAATTATAGTAATATAATATGCTCAAAGCATGTGAAAAGAGTCTGCCATCAAATTGCAAGGAAAAAGAAATGCAAAAGGATCTCAATAAACTTTAAGAAACTATTTCAGGGGCACGAGTGACTCAGTCAGTTAAGTGTCAGACTTCAGCTCAGGTCAGGATCTCATGGTTTGTGAGTTTGAGCCCCACATCAGGCTCTCTGCTGTCAGCACAGAGCCTGCTTTGGATCCTCTGTCCCTCTCTATCTGTCTCTCCTCTCTCTCTCTCAAAAATAAATATGATAAATATACCTTAAAAAAGAATCTATTTCATCACTTCAAGTTTTAAGAATCTATTTTAATGGCATTAAAAATCAGCAGATAAAGCACAAACTTATATCGCTCTAGTCTCATTGTGTGTGCAGTTGTTTGAGTCCCAAATCAGTAGAACTTCACTCATATGCACACTAAATAAGTGAATGATACCCTGTTTAAACAACATTATAGCATCAATGGTATGAAACATAGTGCCAAAGGTTTGGATCTAACATAATACTGCTTTCCTGAGAAATCTCTAATTTTGTTGGGAAATGAATGCAAAAGAATTCCAGAAAATCTGATCTAGCAATTTGTGTGGAAATTCCTCAAGAGTTATCTTTATTAAAATTCAGATTTCTTCTCATCCCCAGCTTAAAGTATTTTTGCTCTCACTCCATCACCACATTCTACCCAAATTAACATCAATGACAAGCATACTAAGATATTAACCAAAGAGAATGGGGGAAAAAAAACTTGGTGGGGGGTGGTGGTATTTTCTTCACCTAACCACATGGGTAGGGTAGAGGACAAATGACCCGTGAGAAAGCAGCCTGTCACCAGACAGCAATACTGTGAAGTAGGGACCACGGCTCTTCTATCTGCCAGTCTGATTAATGTTTTGTTCTTCTAAGGACAAAGATGGAAAATACACAAACAAACAAACAAACAAAAACTTACACCTATTTTTAAGGATTGGTTGAGAGGAATAGAAATAATGTATGTAAAGTGCCTACTGAAGTGACTGACACAGTAAACAGTTTGTAGATGAAAGCAATTATATCTTTTTGAAATTCAAAATAGTTCTTTTGGCTTTATTTTCATAGTTAAAGGAAATATTCTTTGGAAAAAATGAAAAAATGCAAGTGAACAAAAAGAGTAAGGCTGAAAACTCTTGAATTCCCAACCAACTAGATCACTTAGTCATAACCACTGATAAAATTTTGGGAAGTATCTGTTGTTCATGTTCTTTGTAGCCTTTATTTTGTACATAAATATATATCATGCAAATCTTCTCATATCAACATCTCTTTGACACCCATGTACACATGCAGTACACCCTTGCACAGAGGCAACATACTTGTTTTAACCACCTTTCCATTGCTAAGCACTAATGTTGATTCCATTCATTTTCTCTAAAAAGTGATACTGTGATAGGAATAAGTGTAGCTAAGTATTAGTTACTAGCTTGTTTTTAAGGAATAAATCCTTTAGGTGTAATTGGCAGCTACAATTACAATCATTTTTCTTATCAATAATAGTCACCTGTTCAATAGTCATTGTCTTCCATTTTAGACTGGCAAATAAATTTTTGAAAGGTTCAAATATATTTTCTTTTTTCCTTTCCTTATTTTATTGACATAATCTAGCTTAGTAATTCTTTCCCCAAGAATTCACCATCTGGGAGAAAGTGGAAGCAGCTGAAGAAGTCTGTCATTTATAAAAAGCTTTAAATCAAAGAGGAGATTATGTCAGATATTGTGGAGTAGAAAGCAGTAAGGTATGGATGCCTACATGGAGAAAGAGAGATCTGTAGGTCCCTTTGGTGACACAGGCTTTGATTTTCTCCAGGGAAGTGGCCAGACCCAAGAGAGTATGGTAGCAGAATAGCACTTCTAAGAAACTTGAAGCCTAGCAAAAAACTGCCACTCCACATGTAAGATAGCAGAGAAAACCTGGACTTCTAGCATCTGTTGTGGGCTTGCAAAACACAATGATACAAACAACCATAGCAGAGAGGGAGGGGCCAACATGGCGGAGAAGTAGGGGGATCCATACCTCCTGTGTCTCTCAGAGAAGTGCTGAAGCCAAAAGATTTTGAAGCCCAGAGTCTGGGAGGAAAAGAGACTGAATCTACCAGGAAGAAAATGGGTCAACTGGAGAAAAGATAGGTGGGTAATTGCGAACTGGGGGAGATAAAACAGGCTGTGTAGGCATGGAGGGGAGGGATCCCCTTCTGCAGACAGACAAAGGGAAGAGAAAGAGCAGCTAGGGAAGTGTAGGACCTTATCTGGACAGGAGAAAGACCCTGGACTGGGACTGAGAGGGATCCAATCTCTAACTGCGGGGCTTTCTTCGGATTGGGGCCAACTCCCTGTTTGCGCACCTGGGGAGGAGGGGAGCTAGGCCTGGGTTACGTGGTAGGTCAGGGGTGCAGTTGCAGTTGGAGAAAGTGGTCCCCTCCCTAGAGGGCTGCACAATAGTACAAAGCCTGCCTGCGCCCGCCACCCTCGGGCTCAGTGGCTGGGCCGAGGGTGCAGTCCACAGTAGGAAAAAGTGGCCCCCTCCCTGGAGTGCTGTGGAAAAAGACAAAGCCTGCCTACATCTGCCTGTGTCCACCACCCCCGGGGGCTCTGTGGTGAGGTTAGTGGCACAGTCAGCAGTAGAAGGTGGTGCTCCCTGAAGTGCTGTGGCACAGATGAAGCCAGCCGGGACCACATACCAGGCCGCACCAAGAGGTGCTTCCCCAGTGCCAGAGCCCACAGAGCAAGACTTTGAATCCTAGCCAAGCGCAGGGTCAGGGGAGTTGGAGGTGCAAGAAGCACCACCCCGTCTGTGCCTGCAGCACAGTGAGGACAACTCAAATGGACTCCACAGGGTCTGGGTCCGTGGAGAAGAGACTGGGGGATCACCATTTCCCCAACCACCACCTCCACCAAGGCGGGGCCTCAGGGATCATTCCTGTGGCCCATAGTGGAGGTGGGTCCAGTCTACACCAGACCATGCCCCTTCCCACCAGATAACTGCGAATCTACCAGAGCTGGACAGACCCTGCTGACAGCTCCCCCAGATCAGTGATGCAGCACTGTCTCGATTAACTCTAGATCAATTCTGGATATATAGATATATTCCCCCCCACCCCCCCACCACCATTTATCCTTCTTATCTCTTCCCTCCTCTAGGCTGGTTAGTGGTTTGTCTAGACATATTTAATCCATTCTCTTGATTCATGTTCTACACCTCCTTCTTTACATTCCTTTCTCCCTGGAATAATCAAGCCATATAGTTTCTCTGTCTGGATAACTTTATCTTCATGTCTTTTTCCCCGCCTCCTTCCTTATTTTCCTTGCTCTCTCTCTAGATTCAGCCTTTTAGTCTCTCTGCCTAGTCAATGTTTATTTTTTCTTTGTCCCCACTCCTGTCATTTCTCTCTATGTACGGTGCTCTTCCATCAACACCGCCTCCACCTTGTTCTTTACTTGTAGTCGATGTTTTGGGGTTTTTTGTTTTTAGTTTTCTGTTTTTGTTTGTGTTATCTGTTTGTGTGTTTTTGTCTCCTATTTGTCTGTGTGCTGTTTTCCTTTACGGGGCTACTTTGAGGAACAAATCAAAGCACACCTGGTGGTGGGTCCAAAATATCACTGCAAGTAGGGTAATGAAATAACCAAAGTCATAACAACAGAGAACAAGTAACAATCTCCAAAAAAACACCTCCTGACGGGCCAGGCCCTGGACAGTGTATGACCCTTCTTTAATATAGCAGTGCTCACAGGTGCAGAGCACACAACAAGCTTTTAAAAGGCACAAGGGATAAAGAACCAGCCAAAATGATGAAACGGAAGAATTCTCCTCAAAAGAAACTCCAGGAAGTAGCGATAGCTAATGAATTGATCAAAACCGACTTAAGCAATATAAGTGAACAAGAATTTAGAATAATACTTATAAAATTAATTGCTGGGCTTGAAAAAATCAGAGGACAGCAGAGAATCTATTGCTACAGAGATCAAGGGACTAAAACATAGTCATGATGAATTAAAAAATGCTATAAATGAGGTTAAAAATAAAACGGAGGCGGCCACAGTGTGGATTGAAGAGGCAGAGGGGAGAAGAGGTGAATTAGAAGATAAAATTATGGAAAAAGAGGAAGCTGAGAAAAAAAGAGATAAAAAAATCCAAGAGCACTAGGGGAGAAGTAGAGAACTAAGTGATGCAATCAAACATAATAATATCCATATCATAGGAATTCCAGAAGAAGAAAAGAGAGAGAGAAGGGGATAAAGATGTACTTGAACAAATCATAGCTAAGAACTTCCCCGATCCGGGAAAGGAAACAGACATTGAAATCCAAGAGGCACAGAGAACTCCCTTCAGACATAACTTGAATCAATCTGCTGCATGACATATTATAGTGAAACTGGCAAAATACAAAGATAAAGAGAATTCTGAAAGCAGCTAGGGATAAACAGGTCTTAACATAGAAAGTTAGACACATAAGGGTAGTAGCATACCTATCTACTGAAACTTGGCAGGCCAGAAAGGAATGGCAGGAAATCTTCAATGTGAGGAACAGGAAAAATATGCAGCCAAGAATCCTTTACCCAACAAGTATGTCATTCAGAATAGAAGGAGAGATAAAGGTCTTCCCAAACAAACAAAAACTGAAGAAATTCATCACCACTCTACCAGCCCCACAAGAGATCCTAAGGGGGACTCTGAGTGAAATGGCGAAAGGAACACAAAATACCAGAGACATCACTACAAGCATGAAACCTACAGATAACACAATGACTCTAAAACCATACCTTTCAATAATAACACTGAATGTAAATGGACTAAATGCTCCAATCAAAAGACACAGGGTATCAGAATGGATTAAAAAAAACCAAGACCCATCTATTTGCTGTCTACAAGAGACTTGTTTTAGACCCGAGGACACCTTCAGATTGAAAGTGAGGGGATGGAGAAATATCTATCATGCTACTAGAAGTCAAAAGAAAGCTGGAGTAGCCATACTTATATCAGACAAACTAGACTTTAAATTAAAGGCTGTAACAAGAGATGAAAAAGGGCATTATACAATAATTACAGGGTCTATCCATCAGGAAGAGCTAACAATTATAAATGTCTATGCGCCGAATACAGAAGCACCCAAATATATAAAACAATCACAAACATAAGCAACCTTAGTGATAAGAATGTGGTAATTGCAGGGACTTTAATATTCCACTTACAACAATGGATAGATCATCTAGACACAGAATAAGTAAAGAAAGAATGGCCCTGAATGATACATTGGACCAGATAGACTTGACAGATATATTTAGAACTCTGCATCCCAAAGCAACAGAATACACTTTCTTCTCGAGTGCACATGGAACATTCTCCAAGATAGATCACATACTGGGTCACAAAACAGCCCTTAATAAATATAAAAGAATTGAGATCATACAATACACAATTTAAGATCACAATGCTATGAAACTTAAAATCAACCACAGGAAAAAGTTTGGAAAACCTCCAAAACCAAAGAGGTTAAAGAACATCCTACTAAAGAATGAATGGGTCAACCAGGCAATTAGAGAAGAAATTTAAAAATACATGGAAGCAAATGAAAATGAAAATACAACAATCCAAATGCTTTGGGATGCAGCAAAGGCAGTCATGAGAGGAAACCACATTGCACTCCAGGCCTATCTCAAGAAACAAGAAAAATCCCAAATACAAAATCTAACAGCATACCTAAAGGAAGTAGAAACAGAACAGCATAAACACCCCAAACCCAGCAGAAGAAGGGAAATAATAAAGATCATAGCAGAAATAAACAATATAGAAATAAAAAAAAAGAAAAAAACAGTAGAGCAGATCAATGAAACCAAGAAGATGTTTTTTGAAAAAATAAACAAAATTGATAAACCTCTAGCCAGGCTTCTCAAAAAGAAGAGAGAGAGGACCCAAATAGATAAAATCATGAATGAAAATGGATTTATTACAACCAATCCCTCAGAAATACAAGCAATTATCAGGGAATACTATGAAAAAATTACATGCCAGCAAACTGGACAACATGGAAGAAATGAACAAATGGCTAAACAGCCCACACTACCAAAATTCAAACGGGCAGAAATAGAAAATTTGAACAGACCCATAACTAGTGAAGAAACTGAATCAGTTATCAAAAATTTCCCAACAAATAAGAGTCCAGGACCAGATGGCTTCCCAGGGGAATTCTACCAGACATTTAAAGCAGAGATAATACCTATCCTTCTCAAGCTGTTCCAAAGAATAGAAAGGGAAGGAAAACTTCCAGACTCATTCTGTAAAGCCAGCATTACTTTGATTCCCAAACCAGACAGAGACCCAGAAAAAAAGAGAACTACAGGCCAATATCCCTGATGAATATGGATGCAAAAATTCTCAACAAGATACTAGCAAATCGAATTCAACAGCATATAAAAAGAATTATTCACCATGATCAAGTGGGATTTATTCCTGGACTGCAGGGCTGGTTCAATAATCACAAATCAATCAATGTGATACATCACATTAATAAAAGATAAGAACTATATGATCCTGTCAATAGATGCAGAAAAAATATTTGACAAAATACAGCATCCTTCCCTAATAAAAACCCTCGAGAAAGTCGGGATAGAAGGAATATACTTAAACATCATAAAAGCCATTTATGAAAAGCCCACAGCTAAAATCATCCTCAATGGGGAAAAAGTGAGATCTTTCCCACTGAGATCGGGAACACGACAGGGATGTCCACTCTCACTGCTGTTGTTTAACATAGTGTTGGAAGTTCTAGCATCAGCAATCAGACAACAAAATGAAATCAAAGGCATCAAAGCTGGCAAAGATGAAATCAAACTTTCAGTATTCGCAGACGACCTGATACTCTACATGGAAAACCCGACAGACTCCACCAAAAGTCTGCTAGAACTGATACATGAATTCAGCAGAGTTGCAGGGTACAAAATCAATGCACAGAAATCAGTTGCATTTTTATACACCAATAATGAAGCAACAGAAAGAGAAATACAGAATCTGATCCTATTCACAACTGCACCAAGAATCATAAAATACCTAGGAATAAACTTAACCGAAGATGTAAAAGATCTGTATGCTGAAAACTATAGAAAGTTTATGAAGGAAATTAAAGAAGATACAAAGAAATGGAAAAACATTCCGTGCTCATGGATTGGAAGAATAAATAGTTAAAATGTCAATACTACCCAAAGAAATCTACATATTCGATGCAATCCCAATCAAAATTGCACCAGCATTCTTCTCAAAGCTAGAACAAGCAATCTTGTATGGAACCACAAAAGACCCCGAATAGCCAAATATTGAAGAAGAAAACCAAAACGGCAGGCAGCACAATCCCAGACGTTAGCCTCTACTACAAAGCTGTAATCATGAAGACAGTATGGTGTTGGCACAAAAACAGATACATAGACCAATGGAGTAGAATAGAGACCCCAGAATTGGACCTACAAATGTATGGCCAACTAATCTTTGACAAAGCAGGAAAGAGTATCCAATGGAAAAAAGGCAGTCTCTTTAACAAATGGTGCTGGGAGAACTGGACAGCAACATGCAGAAGAATGAAACTAGACCACTTTCTTACACCATTCATAAAAATAAACTCAAAATGGATGAAGGACCTGAATGGGAGACAGGAAACCATCAAAACCCTAGGAGAAAGCAGGAAAAAAAAAAACCTCTGACCTCAGCTGCAGCAGTTTCTTAGTCGACACATCTCCAAAGGCAAGGGGATTAAAAGCAAAAATGAACTACTGGGACCTCATCAAGCTAAAAAGCTTCTGAACTGCAAAGAAAACAATCAACAAAACTAAAAGGCAACCAACAGAATGGGAAAAGGTATTTGCAAATGACATGTCAGATAAAGGGCTACTATCCAAAATCTATAAAGAACTCACCAAACTCCACACCTGAAAAACAAATAATCCAGTGAAGAAATGGGTAGAAGACATGAACAGACACTTTTCTAAAGAAGACATCCAGAGGGCCAACAGACACATGAAAAGATGCTCAATGTCACTCCTCATCAGGGAAATACAAATCAAAAAGAGAAATACAAATCAAAACCATGCTGAGATACCACCTCACGCCAGTCAGAGTGGCTAAAATGAAAAAATCAGGAGACTATAGATGCTGGAGAGGATGTGCAGAAACGGGAACCCTCTTGGCGCTGGTGGTAGGAATGCAAACTGGTGCAGCAGCTCTGGAAGACAGTGTGGAGGTTCCTCAAAAAATTAAAAATACATCTAGCCTATGACCCAGCAATAGCACTGCTAGGAATTTACCCAAGGGATACGAGAGTGCTGATGCATAGGGGCACATGCACCCCAATGTTTTTAGCAGTGCTTTCAACAACAGCCAAATTATGGAAAGAGCCTAAACGTCCATCAAATGATGAATGGATAAAGAAATTGTGGTTTATATACACAATGGAATACTACTCAGTAATGAGAAAGAATGAAATCTGGCCATTTGTAGCAATGTCGACGGAACTGGAGGGTATTATGCTAAGTGAAAAAAGTCAGGCAGAGAAAGACAGATACCATATGTTCTCACTCATATGTGGTCCCCAAGAAACTTAACAGAAGACCAGTGGGGAGAGGAAAAAAAATTACAGAGAGGGAGGGAGGCAAACCACAAGAGACTCTGAAGGACTGAGAACAAACTGAGGGTTGATGGGAGGTGGGGAAGGGGAAAGTGGGTGATGGGCATTGAGGAGGGCACCTGTTGGGATGAACACTGGGTGTTGTATGGAAACCAATTTGATAATAAATTATATTTAATATAAAAAACAACAACACACAAACAACCATGGCAGAGGAAACAGTCAGGGCCATCTTCCACCTCTTAATCATTGCAATTGTCCTTGTGTGATTTTAGGAGGGAACAGGAGATTAATAAAGACTGATAAGGAATTTCCTAGCAGAATGCTTGGCACACTTTACTGAATGGAATTAGAAAGTAAGAATAAAATGGGGATACTGCAAAATATTGAGGGAACATATTAATTGTAGCTTGGAGGACAATGAAGAGCCTTTACTGAAGACCAAATGTCTAGGATGAGAATCAGGGTCTGGCAGACTCTGATACACGAAGACCTCAGCACCTGCTCGGCAGCACTTCATTAACCTGCGAGGAGGCTACAGATGAATTCTGAAATTACTCTCACACCCTGCCTTGGTTTTAATACTCTGTGTTCTCCCTATTTTCTTTCCTGGGGCTTCAGTCAATTCAAGTTTTGGTGGTTTCTACTCACCTAGTTCCCGAACACCCATGTAATCTCACCACCTGAAGTGTCTTCTCCCTCACTCCACTTCTCTTGGATGGCTTTTAGTTCTGAAATATGCGGCCTGTGATCCCCAACTCTTTTTTTTTTCAATATCTCTCTCCTGTTTCTTTTAATTGTGGTAACAACATTTTACATGAGATCTACCCTGTTAGCAAATCTTTAAGTGCACCATACAATATTATTAAATATGACACCAACTCTTCACTCTATGGCTATCTTGCTTGAAGCTCAAGACTTCAGGGAACAAGGCTTTCCACAAATTGAGCCAAGTATGTGGATTTGAAAATGGCATGAACTGAAGTCCAGGAAAGAAATGTGAAGGGAAAAGTCACAGAATAACATTGTAGAACAAACTATCAGGAGAGAAGCCCCCAAATTCATAGTTTTATATGTTTACAACATCGGTCACTTACATTCAGTCCAACTATATTTATTTACTTCGTAATTTTTTTAATTTTTTAAAATCTGTATTTAAATTCCAATGAGTAACATACACTGTGTACTATTACTTTCAGGTATACAATAAATATAGTGATTCAACACTTCCATACAACACCCGGTGTTCATCATAAGTGTGTTCCTTAATGCCCGTCATCTATATAACCATCCCCCCATCCATCTCCCCTCTGGTAACTATCAGTTTGTTGTATAGGTAGTCTATTTCTTGGTTTGCCTCCCTCTCTCTTTTTTTTTCCCTTTGCTCATTTGTTTGTTTCTTAAATCCCACATACAGACTCTGCAACCCTGATGTTTATAACAGCATTACCTACAATATCCCAAATATGGAAATAGCCCAAGTGCACATCAACTGATGAATGGAAAAAGAAGACATGGTACACACAGACATACATACACACACAATGGAATATTACTAAGCCATAAAAAAAGAATGAAATCTTGTCTTATGCAACAATGTGAATGGAACTATACAGTATTATGCTAAGTCAGTCAGAGAAAGTACAATTATATTTAAATCAACAAAACCAAAAATAATGATGAATATTATATAATACTAAAAAAATTAAATTGAAAAACCAATTTTATTTCTGTGACAGAATAAAAACATTATACATAACAGGACAATACGAGGCAAACACTGCTTTTTGAGAGTTCTGATAATATTTGTATGTCCTTGAAAAGATTTACCTTGTTAAACCACACTACTTTTTAATGTCTAGGGCTCATGTGTCATTTTAAAACTCTGTACCAAATTAAATGGTTATTTTCAAGGAGTCAGAAATTTGAAATAAGTTAGAAATTTAAAAAAAATTCTAGCCAGCATACTTCAACCTTAATGATAATTTTAAAATCCTTGTAATCACCAGAATGAATAAAACATCGCATTCTTGCCATATATACATATATACATATATGTTTATTTGTATATATATTTATACACATATACATATATTATTAATACATAAAACTTATTTTTAAAAGTTAAGAAAAGATAAACATAATTAAAGCAAAACTAACAGTAAGCTCATATTGTTTCAGGTTCATAAAACACTGCAGAAAATGAGAAATTTATGAAAAACACGATTTTATCAACCTTAGTGCAAAGCAGAAAACTGCTGACCTAACTTAACTCAGCACATGAATGATGTGAAACAAAATTATTTATCCTCAGGATTGTAGAGAGACTTAGGTGTAAAGGCTACCATTTGTAACAAGCATCATGCTTACTCAGCTAGTTTTCCAAAATATCTTCTTGTTCTTTGCTTTGGGTCCTAAGTTACCTCTGGTGTGTTCTAACTTAGTATTTGGTTTCTAAACTTCACAAAGTTTTTTACCAGGAAGCAAAATTGAGGTTTAGTTAAAAAACTTAACAGGACTCCATTTCACGGCCTGTGAATCTAATCAAGTCTCAAAAATTAGGAGGTTGATTAGGTAGGGTATGGATTATTGAGGCCATTTACTTTTCTTTTGATTGCCTCTCCTTTCACTATTCAATTGTTTACCTGCATTTCTACCAGACAAAACTCAAGTATAGGAAAATCCAAAGTAAACAGTAAACAAGGCTAGTGAATCCTAGAACAGATCAATACTGTTCCTCTCCAAACGTGTTAATGTTAGTGCTAGTTAAAAACAACCCTTAAAAAAAATAATCTCAAAACAGAAATAGATTTTAAAAATTATATTCTCTAGGAATGTTGAAATTATTTACTTAATGAAAAGATCCTTTTGAGTTATGTGTCAATTTTATTGGTCCACCACTGCTTACCATTACTATGGAAGTCTTAAAGTGAGCTATTTCTGGTGGGCATTTTACTGTTCATGGCATTCATAGTATCATGGTCTTGTAACACTAGAGAAAACCACATACAATGCATTGGGATTATCACATTTCACCCAACCCAAGGGAAAAAAAATAATAAACTGTCACTCAAATGAACTACTAAAGCTTCATTTCTCAGTCTTTTTTCCAAACATTAAGCTGAGCAAGGGAAGACTTCCAGTTTTTCGATGTTTCACTTTTTCCTCCATAAACCCGGAATCGGTTTCTGTAAACTGGTCAGAGGTATGCTCTTTGGAGAATTACTTTCATAGATCCAATTAAAGTGTATCCTACTAGCATTCTGAAAGTTTAATTTTAGCAAATGTTTCCAATGTAGGTGACACTTCTTGAAATTTTAAAAATAACATGAGAAAAGTGAGAGTCTCTCTGGAATTGCCACTTAGTAATAACTAAAAGAAATAAAGGTTATTGTACATTTTCCACCAAAAACCTTTTTTTTTACAAGGTTTAAAACAGAGAGCAAAAAATATATTGGTTTAGACAATGACACATCTTAAAAGCAAGTATACTTTTATATTGTATACAGTGTGTAATTTGGTATCTGTCATCTAAGCACATCTTTATACAACATCTGCTTACAATCAGGAAATGGAAATTTCAGGACTAGAATAAACAATTTATCTGCCCTAGTGTGTTCTTTGTGATTCTATTAACTTATTCGTAAATGTTTATTAAGCCTTGACCTAAGGCTAGGCTCTGCAGATGACTGACAGTTTGTACCTTAAATGTATGGTTTTATTTCATTTGCAGGGAGGCAGCTAAATAGCCCCTGAAAGCCAGACTCCTAAGTTTTTTATTCATATGTATAACATTTGCAGTATTTTGAATGACATTTTTTGATCAGTAAGTTTGGTCACTTTGTTTTCAAAACTCAAATTTATGTACATAGGTTAATTCATTCCTTTATTATTGCTGTTTGTCTTATTGTTGCTCCTTTTTCATTGTCACTACCAGTATCCCGGTTCCAGGCCGTGCCATCTCGGACAAAGACAATCCAACTCACCCCAAACCATATTCCTGCCTTTGGTATCCCAACTTTTAATATGTTCTAATTATGTTCAGCCCATCCCTATTCTAGTTCCCTCCATCATCCTGGCACTTTCAAGCTTAGTCTCTTACTATTCCTGAGACCAAGCTGTCCAAAGAAAGCAACATATTAACAGTCTCACTGGGGTCTCCTGGGTAAACACTACTGGATGAGCTCTGGGCATGTGCCTGATCACATGCCTCTATCAAGTGATAGAAGAGCGGATTCTCGTTGCCAGCCCTAGCCTATTCTGACTTACCTGATTTTTTCCAAAACCTCTCTTGGTAAGAGTGGAGTTCCATGTGAACTTCAGTCCATTTCATGAGGGTACTTCATTTTAGCCTTAGTGAGTTACTGCCTGTAGCCCAATACTATGTACTCATTAACTGCCCAAGTTTTGAGTAGAAATAGTTACAGAAAATATTTATGACATTATAATTCTAATCCTAACAAAATAATATTATTTTGCACAAAGAAGATCTGTACATGAATCTTGACTGGCCTTCAGGTTTCCATTTGTCCTTTTTTGCTTCATATTATATAAAACTGTCTAGCGAATAATCTCAGCAGCTTTCTCCAGGCTGATTTGCAGTTAGTTAGCTAGAACCAAGTGCTCTCTTTCTTCCAAACTAAACTCCCAAAGGCCCCCAAGATCTCAAAGTGCTGGGCAGCTAGTTTTCTAACACTCAAACTAAATGGCTGGTGCCTAAACCCAAACTGCGCATTTCTTTCCATGCAAGGGTGTTCTCACATTTGACCTATTTAAAGAAAACAATGGTGTTGGGAGTCTCTGCTGGAATCCAAACCCTTGAAGCATAGAGTTGCAGTCTCATGCAAGCATTCCTTTCCACAGGATGCTGAAAGAACAAGGGATCCTCCTAACTGTGAGTTCCAGCTTGTCCAGTGATGCTTACTGGTATCTACCCAGTTCTTTACTATACACTACAAGAAAATATGGTATTAAAATTCACAGCTGTGTTCAATTTTGCCTTTAGCGTATACCAGTGAAATGCGGTAACATAGTTCATATGGGTACAGAGCCAAAGAGCATCTTAAGTCCCCCAAATATTTCAGTTATTACAAAGATCCTAAGATCTTATTCACAAAGATGCCTAATTAACTTCCAAAAGTAGGTTTCAACCTGTGTAGTAAGAATCTCTATTGTGTCCTTGACAGATCAGGGATCTTTTAGGATGGAAACGACTTTGTTTAGAATATTCCAGTTCCTCAATTAGATTGCCTAAGACTTTCACCCTCATGTTTAAACAAGAATCAAATGGTCTACACTGACCCAGAGAAGATGTCCTTGAAATAACTTCTATATTATTTGAACCAAATATTTTTATAAGATACCCTGAAAATAAATTACTCCCATTCCAGATTCAAGAAAACCATGGAGAATATGATTCATTAGGTATTGACAATCTCCAACAGTATCATATAACCTTAATGAAGTATTTCGCACCAAAGTCACCCAAATTAGATCTTAAATGCTCTAAGAGTCATTGTTCTCCCACATAACATGTTAGATTCGCCTTGCAAGTCTAGTTTGGTGATTTTTCTAATCTTCATCACCCCACTGACACCGTAAGTTAAGAATGAGTAAATGTAAAAAAGCTGAAGAACAATCCAGGTTCCAAATTAAGTACCTACTACTCTTGGTGCCTCTGAGTTCCCCACTTGTTTCCTTAACATAAAAGTACAGGGATTTTTGCCAGGAAGCTCGAGGGACTTACACAAAATTTCCTTCAAGCTCTGAATGTATCCCTTGTAAGCACAGGGCTTTACAGCCTGTAAGCTCCAGACACAATGTTAATATGAGAAGAAACAGCCCTTTCCTAAAGACAGTTCTTTCCTACTTTAAGAGTACCTCCTGATAGCAACAACCAGCATAGAAGGTACCTCTATAATGAGAATTCAGTTTGCAGTGGTTTCTATTTGTGTGATTATAAAAAAACCAGGAAGGTATGTCAGTCTAAAGGGCCAGTGTTTAGGTGAGGAGCAGAATCCCAGGAGCCCAAATAATTGCTTGGGTTTCGGTTACTTGTTACATGGGCAGGTCCACTAGTTTAAAGAAGACTAGACAAGAAAATCAGGTTGTATGTAATGAAATGTCTTGGAAGGTGTCCTTCAATATGAAAACAACTTGTTTATTTAACTAGTGTCTAGTTTCTTTCAAGGAATGTCAAATAAACATTGGTTTTATAGAAGTGCTAATTTTCAGAAAATCATGAATAAGGAATTTTGCAGGTTTTAAAAAATGCCCTTTTGGGGACACACAACTCTAATTATAGGCCATGGAATCACCCCCTAGTAACATTAATGCTATTTCATATAAATTATTCAAGCAATAAAGAATGAACTACAGTACTGAAATCTATTTGAGAGATGCCTACTTTGAGTTAGTTCTCCAAAGGTTAGCCACAAGAGTTTCTAAATACAGAAAAGGCTGAAAACTAGGCTGTCACATTTGCAAAGTGTCTCATGCTTGGGTTATCTTGTAGAAAAGTTGTGGAAAAGGAAATTGGAGGGATATAGGACTTGCTTAAATTATCCCCACAACTATCTGCAGGGAAGTTACTAGAACTTCAAGAATTGATGAGCTGAAAAACTTAGTCCTATAAAACTGTGAAGGGATTTTACCTGAGGGGAATTATGGTAAGGCTTAAAAATAGGCTTCCAGAGCTAAATGGTGCCTGGAGAAGTCTACCTTCCACTCCCACATAGATAGGAAGGATTACCTTTAGATGGCTTTCAATCACCTATAATAAAAGAGATGCCATAAACTTGCTTAGCAACTAGTAACTATGGCAAATAATTCTGTGCCATACTTTGTCTTAGAAAAGCCAGACTGTTCACTTTGCTCTTAAAATTAAGGGATTTACCAGATGTCACACAGGGTTTCCTTTCAATTTTGTAAGTCTATGGATTCTGGCATTTAATAATCTTATTAGCAAAGCCCCTGAAGTCAGGTTTCTGAGTTTTGGGCTGTGGTGGTAATTTTTTCATTGCCTATTCCTTATATTCCCAGAAAAAGCAAAAACCAAATAAGAGATTCACTGGAAAAAAAGTGTCATGTTGCCAGATAAAATATTTGGAATATATTTATGCTAAAAATTTACTCATTGTTTATCTAAAATTCAAATTTAACTAGATGTCCTGTATTTTTACTTGTCAAATTTGGCAACTCTATAATAAGCTGACCCTAGTCTCAATTTCAACTGCAGAATCTTAGCATTGGTAGGGAATTTAGAATTAATCTAACTCAAGCTTCTATTTTATTATTAAAGCTACAGTATTAATAATGAGACTAAAATACAACCTTTACTTAAGTACTTGTAGAGATGGAAGTTTTATTACCTTCTGAGCTACACTGTAACATTTTCAGTTATTTCAGCATGTCTCATCTTTCATTGTGCCTATATCTGCTTATTTGCTTTGGGGTAATTTTTCCTACTGGTTTGAAATGTCCTATATGGATTTAAAGAGATTCTATGTTTCAACTACTTTCTACTTCTTAGAGAAGATGGAATTTATTTTTTTAAGGTTTCATTTAAATAAGACCACAGTGTGCCTGACTTCCTGCTTTTAAATATTAACATCATGAAAGCTGTACCTTGGTAGGATCCTGTCCAACCTTTTTTATTATAGATAAAATTCCCTCCTTCTTATATTTAGCACTTTTATTAAATTATAGCTCATTCTGGGCTCTGTTGGTTATTCCTTCAAGATGCTCTGTGGTTAACTGATCTTCCCTTCAGCTTTTTTTCTGGATCTTTTACTAAAAATCTGAGTTCAATAGTGATTGCTGTCCAGTTACCATGATCCAGTTATCACGCTACTGACTTCTCTGTCAAATATTTTATTTCATTAGAGTCAATATTTTTAAGATTCCCATATGTCTTGAGATGATGTTCCTTTAAGAGTATCAGACTATACAATCATAACTTCACAATTTCTCCCACTGACCCACTCAAATATGTTTAGTACTTACAAACACAGTACATGTCTATTCTCCTAACTCGGGACACATGTTTGTAGTGCTTCTACAGCACAACTGTTCTCGCTCAGTGGAAAAAATTCAGCCTGATTTTTACATCATTGCATTTTCTACTTTCCAAGAAATATGGCTGTCCACAAAGAAAGTGAAGTATTTATTACAGCTTACACCATCCCCTCATTTAAGAAAATATCAGAATGAGACTTTCTAAAGCTATCTTCCCTACTTAATCTTACCTTTGTGGCACTTTTGAGGTCTCTGTTAGGAAAATATCAATAGAGTCCTTACAAAAAGACTCAAAACACTATATTGAAGAATATTCTATAGAAAAACTATGTGTATGGGACTATGTTATACATTGCAAAGTTCTTTCACATCTATTATCTTAGTTTATCCATATTACAATCCTGCAAGGTAAATTCATAAAGAATTCTTATTCCTTTTTCACAGATGAGAATTAAGACTGGCAAAATACAGGGGCGCTTGAGTGGCTCAGTCAGTTAAGCATCTGACTTTGGCTCAGGTCATGATCTCATGGTTTGTGGGTTTGAGCCCTGCATCTGGCTCTGTGCTCACAGCTCAGAGCCTGAAGCCTGCTTTGGATTCTGTGTCTCCTGCTCATTCTGCCCCTCCCCTGCTCGTACTATGTCTGTCTGTCTGTCTTTCTCTCAAAAATAAACAAACATTAAAAAAAATTAAAAATACTTGTAAAATACAAGGTTAAGTGGCTAACAAATGACAGATCTAGAAGTTGAATACAGATTTTAAAAATTTTCAAATCTAATATTTTTATAACATTTCTGTATCCCTCTTCTTTTTGTCCTACTTGATTCTGCTTACAACGTCCTCCTTTCCTCCCCACTTTGTGGATTTTCATAGATCAGTATGATCTTTTATATACTCTTACTCCTTTCTGCTTCTATTAGATGTTGCTTTTAAAACAAGGAAAAACAATACCTTTCCATGTCTCCAGGTAACCTCTAATATTTGAAGGGATGGTGATATACAAGCCCTTTACTGAAATATCTTGAATATCCTTGCAATTTCATCACCTTGGGTCCAGGTCTTTTTCTTTTTCTTCATCTTCCTAATTCTTGGCAGACCACATATGCTTAATCAATATGGACAGGTGTGAGTGCATGCACGCACATACGGACACATCTATCTCAGAGGCATTGTCTGTGCCTGTTTAATTTGCATCATAAGAAATACTTGTTTGATTCACATTTATCTTCTTGTCACTGTGTATTCATCTTATCTTTATGCTGCTACTGTATGTTACATGGATTCATCTTGGCTTTTAATGTACTGGTCCTAAATATACCCTTTAAATCTTTCTCCTTTTATTCATGCTTATAGTAACAGGTATCTATACCTTAACACCCCCATTCTAATATTTAATGTTCATATAACCAACCAAGTCAAGTAACAATAAACATGACTTATGAAAGGTAAAATCACAATGCTAATGATTGACTTTCCATATGATGCAAAATTAAAAAAAGGAATTCTCTTCCATCTCTTTGTATAATTATTATAAGTAAGTTTTGATTTTTGTTCTTTTTAATAAATGGGGACACATACTGTGTGGCCTCCCTATTTTCAATATCAGGATAGCATTTTGCCCAATTATTATAATAATTTATAAAAAATTTATACACATTTATAAGTTAGAATAACCTAATGGTTGTAACAAATATACTCCAAAATATCATGAGTTAAATGCATTAGAAATTTACTTCTGTTCACTTAAAAGCAGGTGAATGGTGAGACTAACTTCCTCAAGCAAAATAAAGTCTGAATTCCAGGTCACCGAAAGGGTCAATGGGCACAGAGGCACTTACATGGAAGTTTTATTTCATTTTCACGTCTGTAACTGGCATGTATCACTTGTGCTCTCATTCCACTTGCTGGAATTCAGATATATCCAATTCCTATTTGCAAGAAAGGTTGGCAAATGCCTACCACCATAACCAGAAAAAGTAGAACACAGATTTTGGTCAGCAGTCAGCAATCACTATAAAAACATAATTAGCTGAACCTGAATTTTGAGGTCAATTTGATTATACCTCTTCAGTCATGTGACAAACTTTTAAAAAATGCTTCTTATTTGTCTAATTCTTGATCTATGACTGGATATCAAACTTGTAGCGCTGCAATTTCAGAACCAGACTTCCATTTTGTTTTTCCCAATTCACTGGAGAAGCTGTCTTGTGCAAGCTAATACATGAATCTGCTTTCCTTTAGGTGGATCAACCTGGAAAAAGTAGTCTGTAATGTCTCTTTAAGTGTAGACATTCCTAGATGTAATCATCTTCTTACAAAAATTACTATATGCACAGTTGACCTGAGTGCAAACTGCAGAACATTTGTAAAACAACACAATTCCTTTAAGAAATGAACTAAGCCTATAAGCTATTTTTTAATAAAAGCATCATAGAAAACCTTACTTTTTTAAAGATATGTGTGTATATAAAGTAAAAGTTGTAATTCATACTAATGAATGATGATATGTTATGATAAGGCTCTTGGCAATGAATGGTTTCATAGATTATATTGCAAGATTCATCAATTTTTATGTCTGTATAATTCTGATGAGTTGACTGTCACTGGATACTTTTGTTGAATAAACATTAGCATTAGTTTTGGTTGCTTAGAGTGCTCATAATATTTTATATGTTAGTGAATTTGTATGTGTTGGTAAAATAAATTCTAGCAATCCTATTATTCTTTCATTTTGTTGGTATGTTCCAAGAAATTAGATTTGGTTTGAGAAAATGTCATTCAGAAGCATACACATTATTCAGACAGTAAATAAAAATTATCTCCAGTTGGGGTTGAAGCTAAACTCTTCTTCTACATGACAGAGTTATTATCAATTAATGTTATAAAGTAAGTATGAACAAAATCTGTAAGTCTATTAAGTTCATGTTGTGTTGGCTCTACTTAGGTTGAACTCATGATAGCCATATTCATCATTATGGCCTGCAATGTGATAAACAACCCTTCTCATTAATAATTCTAATATAGACTTTCCCTTTTTATATTGTACATTTTGTGCACCTTAGATCTGTCTTCCTCATGCCTCTCTTCAGTGCTAACCAAAAAAATTCCAGAACTTAGCCATGGAAATAAAAGGCTGCCCCAACTGCTAGTAAAAGAAACCTCAGCATATTAAGAAGAAGAATGCCTGCCTTTCCCTGCAACCAGAGAAATGTAGACTCAGTTCGGCTCAACTGATGAATTAAGAAGTTTACAGATCTTACTTTCTTATTCAGGTTGGAGGAAACATATAATCCTTTTATTTTCTATTATTAAAACTGTCCTTGGAAGTGTTATTTCAATGAAGCATTATTATTTATTTTTATTTTTATTTTTTTTTGTGCTTGCTGAATTTATTTATTTTTTTTTAATATATGAAATTTATTGTCAAATTGGTTTCCATACAACACCCAGTACTCATCCCAAAAGGTGCCCTCCTCAATACCCATCACCCACCCTCCCCTCCCTCCCACCCCCCATCAACCCTCAGTTTGTTCTCAGTTTTTAACAGTCTCTTATGCTTTGGCTCTCTCCCACTCTAACCTCTTTTTTTTTTTTTTTCTTCCCCTCCCCCATGGGTTCCTGTTAAGTTTCTCAGGATCCACATAAGAGTGAAACCATATGGTATCTGGCTTTCTCTGTATGGCTTATTTCACTTAGCATCACACTCTCCAGTTCCATCCACGTTGCTACAAAGAGCCATATTTCATTTTTTCTCATTGCCACGTAGTATTCCATTGTGTATATAAACCACAATTTCTTTATCCATTCATCAGTTGATGGACATTTAGGCTCTTTCCATAATTTGGCTATTGTTGAGAGTGCTGCTATGAACATTGGAGTACAAGTGCCCCTATGCATCAGTACTCCTGTATCCCTTGGGTAAATTCCTAGCAGTGCTATTGCTGGGTCATAGGGTAGGTCTATTTTTAATTTTTTGAGGAACCTCCACACTGCTTTCCAGAGTGGCTGCACCAATTTGCATTCCCACCAACAGTGCAAGAGGGTTCCCGTTTCTCCACATCCTCTCCAGCATCTATAGTCTCCTGATTTGTTCATTTTGGCCAGAGGATTAGCAGAACAGAGTCGCCGGAGCCAAGCGCAGAAGAGAGGCCCACGGAAGAGGGTAGGAAGGGCGGTGAGGCGGTGCGGGCTCCACGGACTGGCGGGAGGGAGCCGGGGCAGAGGGGTGGCTCGCCGGCCAAGCAGAGCCCCCGAGTCTGGCTGGTAATGAAGCATTATTATTATTATATCAGGGCTTCTCAGAATGCTGCAATGCCCTGTGAAAGTAAGTTTAACCTCTATAATGTTTGTAATATAGATTAGTTGCCGTAAGTAGGTAACACTTTATTTCATAGTGATAGTGAAACTGACATTTCTGTTTTAGAGAGGTTCCAACTAATACTTCTCTAAGATTTATCAAACCACAAGAAGATCTTAACACTTTCCTCTTCTCTCATGTGTGGGAATAAAGTGAGACTCGTGACTGTTAGAGTTTGATGTAAATTAAAAATATGAGAGTCTATTTCACTGAAAAGAAAAACGTGATGATATCCAGAGAAATAGACATGTAGGTTCTCCTTATATCTTCCACAAATGTCACCTATCTTCAGCCCATCTGACAATAAAAAATATATATAAAATATATACTGAATACAAGATTTGGATTATATCCTGAACTTACAACAGCATGTAAAATTGTTGTATTCATGAATACATCTGAAAGAAACAAATTATAGTTTGGTCTTCAATGCCCTTAATGATACAGTCAAAACTTAACCCATATTCTATCTTTAAGTCTCATGCATACTGGATTTATTTGGCATTATTAATACATACAACCTCTTCTCTGGCCTCCAGTTCTTGGCTTAGGCTGTTTCTTTGCCTAAATGCCCTTTCTTTATTCTATTTATTCTTCTGTCTTCTATACTTTAATGTGCATCTAAAATGCTACCATTTTTCAAAACTTCTACCCTTCCTTAAATCCAAGCTGAAGTGATCATGTTCTTCTCTGAATTCTCACAGCACATTATGGGAAACATTTAAAATGACTTACTCTGCACTATAATTAATAGTTATCATACCTGTTACTATGTTGTAATCACCTTATAACCATGATTGGTATCTGAATCTTTTTAAAATCTTCTGCAATTTCTAGCAAATGTCTTGTACATAGTAGGAACTCAAATGAATGTTGATAATATGATTTAATTTCAAAAATATTTAATTCAAAAATAATATCCTATTTGTATTAGAATATTTTATCCACTAGTAGAAAGTAATCTACTGCATAATAGAAAAGAATTCACAAATCTCATAGTATTCACTTGAGCACAATACTACAGATCTCATGGATTTGTTTACACTGTAACCCTGGCTGTGGACTAGAAGCAGACCTCTCTGTCAGAGGCATCTAGTTAGTAAGCAGTTGCTGCACTGTCACAACTTATTGACTGAGATCCTACTTTGAATGCTCTGTAGCTTGTTTGTGAACCTCAGAAATTTTTTTTAAATGGGAGTTAGATTAGGGATTTTGCCTCATTTTGTCTTTTAGATTTAGAGTATGGAGAGAAAGAGTAATTCAATCTTAGCTCAGTATTTTCAAGCAGCAGTTAGTGTATGAGAGGGAAGTCAAAAGAAGAGACAGACAAGAAAGGGAAGGGAGGGCAAGCAAGTGAATTTTAAACTTCTTTTATACAGACCAGGTGGTTAACTGACAACATGTTACTCTTCTTTGCTGTTCTAAAAAGGCTTATCTTTTGTCCTAAAAAGTTCGTTCGTTCTTTCTTTCTTTCTTTCTTTCTTTCTTTCTTTCTTTCTTTCTTTTTCTTTCTTTCTTTATTATTTTAGTATAGCTGAAAAACAATGTTACATTAGTTTCAGGTGTACAATATAGTGATTCAACAATTCTCTATCTTATGCTATGCTCATAAGTGTAGTTACCATCTGTTACCATACAACACTATTACAATAGCACGACTGTATCCCTATTTTTTCTGTTGTCTGATGGACGATAGAAAGAATTAGAAAAGAACTAACAAGTGAAATGTTTATCAATCTGCTAAATGATTTGTATGGATTACTTTATTCCATTCTAACAACAATTTGTGATAGAGGCAGAATCATCATCCTTCTTTCTATTGATAACAAAGTTAAAGATCTGGGGATTTAAGTACAGCTATAGGGTCAACAGCCAAGCCAGGTGCACATTTTAGCCCATCGGTCCCCCCAGACCTCCATTATAACATGCTGAATAAACTCTAGTATGATCTGAATTTTGACATTTTCACTATACCTTTTTTCTTACTTTCTCAGACATTCTTTAATTGGACAACTTTAATTTGCTATCTAACTACTGGCTCTAAACATTCTGAATAATTACATAATGAAAGCATAATCCTAGGTCACGGAGTAAATAGCACTTTCTGAAATACTTTTCCCTCTTGAGGAAACACGATGAAGTTAAAGCAAAAATAGCACAAACAGACTTAAGAGTCTGGTTGCAAAGTCAGGCTCAATGAAATTTAAAGAAATCAGGAGATGGGGAAAAGCCTCAAACTGGGGCAGCTGAAAGAAGAACAGATTCTCTAATCATCTTAGTAGATCAGAGTGTTGCTATTGAGAAGAGTTGGAGGGTCGCCCTATTGAGACCCTCTTCAAACACATTTTCTCCCTCAGCTTCAGAACTTGCTTTGTATATGAGACGTCTGAATAACTCTTTGAACCTACGCATTTCTCAGCAGAACTTAGAAAATGAACTGATTAGAAATTTAAATTTCAGAAACATTCAAAATCGCAAAAGAGAGATTTCTTACCAAAATATCGTGCAGTGGCTTCTAGTGAGTCTTATTATACCCTGGTTACAAAGAGAAACACACTGGCATCCATGCCAGTGGATAGACTGTTAAAAATATCCAGGATGGATGGACAAGAAAGGACGAGTAAAGAAAAAAAGCACATGTCAATTCTCAATTATTCAATGCTCCTGTATATACTCAGCAACCATTATTGAATTAACTAGCTTATTAATCTTTTGCACATCCAGCAGGAGGTTGGAAAGGTCAGTCTGTCAATTTTTTTTTTATTAGAGGTTCACTTGTTCAGAATATTGCAATGAACTTTGTAAAGAATACATGAACATAGAAGACAGACTCCTAGACTTCAAGCATCTTTCAATGTAGTAAAGAAATAAATACACAGAATGTGCTCATGACTATGATCAGTGGCCTTTGACATGGCATACATATGTGTTGTCACGTGTATGAAATGTACCCTAGATGGTGTATCTGTCTTATCTGCCATAAATGCAGAGCCTCTGTTCCTGTGCTACTTCAGACATGCCAAAGTTTCAGAAAGTACCCACTTTAAGTACTCCTTTGACTGTCTTTCTTCCCAAATATGATAAATTTCAAGAATGAAGGATCACTATTTCTACTTATTAATGTAACATGTGGTGCTTTATATATTATAGGTGCTCAAGATATTTTTTAATGAGTGATTGAATAAATACAATATTTCCAGTCATGCTGACATGTTCACAGTCACCTTAAATTTTGCCCTTGTTAAAACAAGGCCTTTAAAAAAACATGTTAGCATTTCTTGACTAACAAGAGATAGAGTTTCTTATATAGCAGGGATTATTAAGTGGCCAACTTCCACAGGAAAAAAAAATTGTGAAATGAAGGTAAATTTGATTTGGAGAACTTTCCAATCCACCTTTATTCACCAAAATCCTTTTTATGTTATCACTTTAAGGTCACAACTACATTCTTTCTACATAGATGTATTGAGCACCTATGCTAAAGGCTGGAAGTAAAATAGCACACGAACACCTCACTCTCAGGAAGCTTACAGTCCAGAAGCAGATAAATCAATAAAAGCAATGAATGAAAATTACAAACCATGGTTAAATATTAAAGCAAAGCAGAGTGGTGACAGTCCCCCTACTCCCAAATAGGGATTAGGATGATCAAGGCCAAATTTCAGACTTTTCAATTAACTGTCTTCATTTCCACAGGCAGCTGCACCATTTCTGCAAGGTATTACTACTACTAAGTATTCAGACTGGAATAACTCTAATCTCATGACTTGCTATTGCTAACATGTAACAGCAGTTGGGCAGTATATCTCAGAAAGTAATCCAATCTAAAGTAGAGGTTAAAAATTTGAAAATTTGGAATTATTACAGTTGAAGCCTAGGCATTTGAGTTTTAACTGATTCTTCAGTTGGGCTTTGCGCATACTAAAATTAGTCCTACCACCTTATGCTGACTTTGCTTAGTTAAAACACACCCCTGAGTTTCACACTTGGTTGTTCTAGTTGAAGCTTTTCTACTCTGAATTCAACTCAAATATAGATTTTCAATTAATTATTTTTAAACAAGGTGCCATATAAATTCAGTAGGAAGTCATGAAGTAAAAGCCATAAGCGGCATTTTGAAAAATGCACCAGAAATAATTCAGTCACTCTCATCAAAGAAAAGAATATTAGATAGCAGAGATAATTGCTTCCGACAGAAATTACTTTTCCAGAAAAAAAAAAACATAAACTCTATTTGGCAGTAATATTCTTTGAAGTTTTCACTGAATCCCAAATTAACTTTAAATATCTGACTCTATGTGGTACAGCCTAGCTGTGAATTAGGACACAAGACAATAGAACAGGCAAGTAAGAGTGATCATGTGCGGCAGTGTTTTCAGTGATACAAGATCTGGATTTGGAATACACGGACATAGTGGTAGCTCTACCATTTACTTTTTTGTATTAAACACATCCTTTAATTCCTCTAACCATCAAGTTCCCTACTCTTGGATATGTGGACCACAATTCTTATATCACACTTTTAAGGAGACTTAAATTGAATAATGAATATAAGCTGTATAAACTCTGAAGTGTTATTCAAGTATATAAGTTAAATAATAATCATTGTCACAAATACTTATTATCACTGTCAAATACTTCGGATTATAATGAAATATTAGAGGAGTCTCTATTGATTAACTATACTATAAAATAAGCCTAGGAAACAGAAACCATGCTGTAATGTCTCTCTTACATTGCCAACATAGCTTCGAAGTGTTGAATACACTTTAAGAATTCAATTTATTCAACTGCTTTTAATAGAAAATACTGGGAATTCCTGTTCTGAAAGCGATGCACTAACATGAATTGGATCCCTTCCACAAAACCAACATATGGGTATGTTTCAAAAGTGAGATGGTATGACTAAAAGAGCCCAGAATACAATATAAAAACTGTGAGATACCCATAGGGAGACAAAAAATAACAGAAAGTAGGTAGAGGTCAGCAGAAGACTATGGTACATAAAGTAAGGAGAAGTATGTTTGTGTATTTTTTTCTCTCTCACATGAGCTAGATGAATTTTTGCCCACCCATTGTCACAGACATAAAAATAATAGCACCATGCCAATTTGGCTCAGAAAGAGTAAAATTAACTAAATAAAAGAAATAAACAAAATTTTATTAAAAGAACTGTCTTCCTTTACCAAAACATAAAAAGTCCTAGATGTTTCATAATTGTATCAAGTTTTTAAAAACACAAATAATACCTACAATTAATTCCTACAGAGAAAGAAATGATGCTACCAACTTATTTCATAGGCCTGGCAAAACCCAGACTCTAAAACTAGGTAAGAAGAGTGTTCATGAATGTAGACATAAATAATAAGATAACTGAATACACTAATATATTAAAAAAATAGCTTAGAGATCAATAGAGACTCACTCTTACATAACAAAAACAAAATAAAAATTAGACAAACAGCAAATTAACAATTTTCTTTAACCTATAAGAGAAATGAGGTTTCAAACAAACAACTAATTCAAAATCTGGAAGGGAACAGATGGCCTCCAAGGAGAAACAAGACCAACGCTTGCTTACCTGGTACAGATATTACTATATGCCATAAGTGCTAGTAAGATTTTCAGCTAGAAAAATTTAAATAATTTCGAAAGGCTCAATATGGGCCAGTTTTAATACTGTGAAGCCCCTGAGGGTCTGCAGACATAGGGATGTTCCATGATTTTACAGGCTTTTGCTTCAGGAAATCTACTGGATGTAAACTGGGGAAAATCAAGGAAATTCCTGAAAGAGCTTCCTCCATGGTACTAGCTTGGGGAAAACAGAAGCCAGTTACTAAATTCTATCCAGACATATCAAGAGCCTTTATCTGCAGGGGGAAGATTAAAACAACAACAAAAACTGTAGCCTGAGTAAACCATTGGAAACCCACCACAAGCTAAAGGAGAGAACTGTAGCCAACACCCAAACTCCATCACCTGTGTTATGTCTCCTCAGGAAAACAAAGCCTTAATACACAGGGGGAAAGACAATAACATTAAACCATTAGGCCCTGGTAGAAAGACAGTGAAGCTGAGGCAGGGCAACAAGATTTAAAAGAAAAAATTTAGGGGCACCTGGGTGGCTCAGTCTGTTAAGCGTCCAACTCTTGATTTCAGCTCAGGTCATGATCTCACAGTCGAGAGACTGAGCCCCATGTTGGGCTCCATGCTGGGTGTGGAGACTGCCTAGGATTCTCTGTCTCCCTCTCCCCCTTCCTGCTCACACTTCCCCCCTCCTCTCTCTCTCTCAAAAAAAAAAAAAAAAAAAAAAAGAAGAAAAAAAATCTCTGAGACCTAGAGTGAGACGACAATATGTGCTATCTCTAGGATTACATCATAAGAAGGGGTAGGAAAAATTGTGGAGGCCACACACCAGAGAATTAGGTTCACAGTGCCAGTCTAAAACAGGCATAATGAAAACATGACAGTTTTTCTAATCCTCACTATCCTGCTATTAAATATAGAGTTAAATAACACTGGAATACAGTATCACTCCTGACTAAATTAAAACAAACTACAGGTTTAGCAGATATAGATCTATACAGATATATATATATAGATAGATAGATAGATCTAGATAGATAGATATAGATATACATAGGTATATATAGATATATATAGACACATCTATATATATAGATAGAGATATATAACCTATATACAGATAGAGATATATAATCTATATATATCTAGATCTATATATATAGATATACATAGATATATCTATGTAGATCTATATCTACATAGATATATCTATATCAATCTATATATAGAATTGTAATCTCTGAAGAAAAAAGTGAGAATGAGATACAAAGTATATTTACATTTGAAGAAATAATGGCTGAGAAATTTCCAAAATTAGTGAGACACCAAATTACTCATCCAAAAATCTTGAAGGAAACCATCTTAAAAAAAAAAAAAAAAAAAGCACTTTTTCAAACTGCTGAAACCAAAAGATAAACAGAAAACCTTAAATACAGGGAAATAAAATACATTACAGAAAAACAAGGATAAAAACTGTAACAGACTTCTTACCAGAAACCAAACAAGAAAACCGAGCAGTATCTTCAAAATATTAAAAGAAAACAAAACCGACAAAAACTTGTCAACCAAGAATTCTATCCCAAACAAAAATAAATTTCAAAAATGAAAATGGGGAGGAAGGGAAGCATTTCTGAAACTAACAAAAGTTGACACTGATTGCCAGCAGATTACTACAGGAATAAGAGAAGTTCTTAAATTAGAAGAAATATGATATAGGTCAGAAACTTGGATCTACACAATGACATGAAGAGCACTGTAAATGGAATAAATAATGGCAAATTTATCATGTTTTTATTTGCTTTAAAAGATAACTGGCTGTTTAAATCAATGATAATAACAATATAGTTATGTGTTTAATATATATGTACAAGTAAAATGCATGATAAAAATGGCACAAGGGACAGAAGGGAGGAACTGAGAATATACTGTTATCAGGTCCTCATTCTACATGTCTGCTTGAAGGTAGACATAAATTATTTTTAAATGTATATTGTGAAAGAAAGAAAGAAAGAAAGAAAGAAAGAAAGAAAGAGAAAAAGGAAGATGGATAGAGGGAAGGAAAGAAACAAGAGAAAGGAGAGAGGGAGCAAGAGAGAGAAAGAGAAACGGAGGGAGGGAGAGAAAGAGCAATGGGGGATACTGCAAAGGAGAGAGAGGAGAGGAAAGAAAAATAAGAGGCAAAATGAAAAAAGAATAAAATTAAAAAAGAAGACAACTAGTATGATGTTAGATTTTAATTTAATCACTTGAAATATGAATGGTCCAAACAACCATTCAAATGACCAAAAATCTCCGATTGGATAAAAAAGCAATACCCAAGTACATGTTGTCTATAACAAATTCACTTTTTAAAACATAAACTATTAAATACGCTAAAACTAAAAGGATAGAGAAATGCATACCATGAAAATAAAAAAAAATTAAAAACCACAAAAGAAAGCTGTTGCAGCCTTATTAATTTCAGGCAAAGTAGTTTTAAGAACAAGGGAGATTATATGATATAAAGAGGGGCATTTTATGATTATAAAGTGGTCAATTCACTGAGAAGGTAATTATAAATGTGCATGAACCTAACAAAAGAACTTTAAAATATATGAGGCAAAGACTGATGATCTGACAGGAGAAAATGAGAAATCCACAATTATAGGTGGAGACTTCAACATTCATCTCACAGTAACTGACAGAAAAATTAAGCAAAGAAGCTTTAAGTATATAAATAACTTAAACAGCACTCTGAACTATTTGTCTTAACTGACATTCATAAAATAATCCACCTAACAGGAGCAGAATATACATTTTTCTCAAGTGAACATGAAATACTTTAAAATTATAACACAACCTGGGACATACGTTAAACTTTAATGAATTTAAAAAGGATATAAATAAAGTACATTTCAGACCATAAAGGAATTAATAACAGAAAGATATATGGAAAATCCTCAAATATTTAGAAATTAAACACATTCTAAACTCATAAACCAAAAAGGAATTCACAAGAGAAATTTCTAAAATGATGAACCAAAACATAATAAAAATATAATATGAAAATAGGTGGGATGCAGTTAAAAGAAATGATTAGAGGGAAATTTTAGCTTAAATGCTTATATTTAAAAAGATGTAAAATTAGATCTAAGCTTCACCCTAAGAACTAAAGAGGAGCAAATGAAATATAAAACCAGCAGAAGAAAGGAAAGTACGAAGATGTGAGCAGAAATCAATACAATGAGAACAGGAAAAATAAAAATTAACCAAACACAGGTTCTTTGGAAAATCAGTAAAACTAACAAACGTATAGCAAGACTCACAAAGAAAAACAGAAGGCACAAATTACCAGTATCAGGAATGAAAAGAGGGGCATCATTACTGATACCACAGACACACACAAGACAATAAGGAAATACTATAAAACAGATAACCCGAATAATCCTATACCTACTAAAAGAATTAAATTTATAAGAAAAAAGTCTTCCAAAAAGAAAACTCAGACCCAGAAATTTCCACTGGCAAATTCTACCACACATTTAAGGAAGAACTAATAATTACATGCAATCTCTTCCAGAAAATAAGATGGAACACTTTCCAATTCAATCTATGAGACCAGATTTATTCTAACAACCAAAACAAGACAAAGATATTTCAAGAAAATAAAATCATAGACCAATATTCCTCATAAACAGATGCAAAAATGATCAACAAATTTCCATTCCAGCAATACATACAATAGTTAATATATTACAACTAAATGAAGTTCATTGTACGAATTCAAGGCTGATTTAACATTAAATATCCATCACTATAGTTCATCATGTTACTAAATTAAGTAAGGGAAAACATATGATCATCTCAATAGATACCAAAAAACACTCAACCAAATTCGATATTCATTCTTGATAAAATCAAACAAATGAGACTCACCAAACTAGGAATAGAAGGGAGTTTCTTTAATTCAATAAAAGAAATATACAAAAAACTTGCAGTTAATATCATAGAAAATGATGAGGCTGAATTTTTTCCCCTTAAAATCAGGAAAAAGACAAAAACATACCTTCTCTCACCACTCCTTTTCCATGTTTTACTGGAAGCTCTAGCCAATGCAAAATGCCAAGAATAATAAAAGGCAGACAGATTAGAAAGGAGGAAATGAAATTACCTCAATTCATAAATAACATGGGTATCTATGGAGAAAGCCCCAGAGAATCTAAAAAGAAAGGTCCTATTCAGTGATTTCAAGATTGCAGGGTAAAGGTCAACATACAAAAGTGAACTGAGTACCTGTATAGCATTAACGAGCAACTGAAAGTTTAAAAGAAAATCCCAATTCCAATAGCACCAAAAATATTTACATATAAATTAACCAAATATATGTAAGATCTGTGTATTAGCCATGTTTTCCAGAGAAACATAACAGAATGTGTGTGTGTGTGTGTGTGTGTGTGTGTGTGTGTGTAAAGTGGAGCCTTGAACAACACATGGGTTAAGGTCACTGGCCCCCCACACAGTTGAAACTCTATGTATAACTTTTGACTCCCTCAAAATTTAACTAGTAATAGCCTACTATTAACCAGAAGCTTTACCAATAGTCAATTACCACGTATTTCGTTTTATATGTATTATACACTATATTCTTATAATAAAGTAAGCAAGAGTAAGTATAATGCTATTAACAAAATCACAAGGAAGAGAAAATATATTTGCAGTGCTGTTCTGCATTTACTGAAAAATATCCATGTACAAAATGGACCCACACAGTTCAAACCCATGTTGCTCAAGGGTTGTTCTTTATATACAAACACATAGAGAGAGAGAGAGAGAGAGAGAGAGAGAGAGAGAGAGAGAGAGAGAACATTGACTGATAGATTTTAAGTAACCAGCTCACTTGTTTTTAGAGGCTGGCAAGTCCAAAATGTGCAGAGTAAGCTGGCAGTCTGCAGATCCAGACAAGATCTGATGTTGCAGCTCAACTCTGAAGGCAGTCTAAAGACATATTTTCCTCTTCCTTGGGAACCTCAGTCCTTTTTCTCTTAAGGACTTAAATTGGTTAAATGAAGCCCACACACACCATGGAGAACAGTCTGCTTTCATCAAAGTCTAATGATTTAAATATTAATATTATCTATAAAATATCTTTCACGGTGACATTCAGACTGGTGTTTGATCAAGTATTTTGAATCCCATGGCCTAGTCAAGTTAACAAATTAACCATCACAATCTGTAACTGAAAACTCCAAAATACTAATGAAAACTATCAAAGAAGATCTAAAAAATGGAGAAGTATACTATGTACATGGATTGAAAGACCCAATATATAAAACTTAATATGTATAAGTTCTACCAAAATTGATCTACAAAGTCAATGCAATCACAACCAAAATCACAGCAAGTATTTTTATGGATTTTGCCAAGTTAATACTAATTTACATGTAAAGACAAAAAAATAGGCTAACCAAACATTCTTGAAGAAGAACAAGGTTAGAAGACTCACACTCCCCATTTCAAAACTTACTATAAAACTAAAGAAATTATGACAGGGTGGTACTGGAAGAAAGACAGATACAGCCTAGAAGTAAACCCAGATGAATAGAGTCAATGGATTTTTGATAAAGGTACAAAAGCAAATGAATAAAACCAGCATAGTCTTTTCAACAATTATTGCTGCAACAGCTGAACATTTTCTAAAAATGAACCTCAACATACAGCTCATACTTTATTCAAAAATTAATTCATAATAGATCATATAAGTGCAAAGTGTAAAAATAAAATTTCTAGAAAAAAACATGTAAAAGAAAAGAAAATCTTTTAAGACTTCAGGTTTGGTAATAAGTGTTTTTATATGACACTAAAAGCAAGATACAAAACAAGAAGAAAAAACTTGGTAATTAGGACTTAATTAAAGTCTTAAACTTGTTTTTACAAAGGACGTTGTTAATAAGATGAAAAAACCAGTTACAGACTAGAAGACGGTATTTGTGAATCAGGTAGCTAATTAACACTTGTAGGCAGAATATACTAAAACCTCTTAAAACTCAATAAAAATAAGGAAAAAAAACTCCTCAATACCAAAAATCTACCAAAAAAAAAAAAAAAAAAAAAAGAAGTAGAAGAAGAAGAAGAAGAAGCAACAGCAACAGCAGCAACAGATCTGAACAGATATTTCACCAACCTCAATATACAGGTAGTGTATCAGCACAGAAAAAAGTCTCAACATCCGTAGGCATTAGAAAAATATAAATTTAGAACACAGTAAGGTATTGCTATGTAACTGTTAGAATGGCTAAAATTAAATGAACAAATCTTGATAATAAGAATCTGGTGAAGATATAAAACAATAGTAACTCTTACTCATTGAGGGTAAGAATTCAAAATGATGTAGCCACTTCAGAAAACAGTTTGGCATATTCTTAGAAAGTTAAACATATAGTTATCATTGACCCAGCAAGTGTCAGACTAAATAAACAAAATATCATTAAGGATATAAAATACTATATTAGTCAACCTTACTTAATTGACATTTATGGAACATTCCACCCATCATTCAATGAGACAAATCATACATTGAACCATGTGAACTAGTCATAGTAAATTTAAAGGGCTCACATCACAAACATTATATTCTATGACTAAAACTAAACAATTTACTTAAAAATTACAGCAAAAAGATATTTGAAAATCAGTGATACACTACTGGGTTAAACCAAAATCACAAGTTAAAAAAATGACATGTCAAAATTTTTC
Source organism: Acinonyx jubatus (assembly GCF_027475565.1). Classification (NCBI taxonomy): domain Eukaryota; kingdom Metazoa; phylum Chordata; class Mammalia; order Carnivora; family Felidae; genus Acinonyx; species Acinonyx jubatus. Next base: position 162,780,023 of record NC_069382.1, on the reverse strand, counting down.
AGATATACCTAAAGCAGATTAGAGAAAAATTATAACTCATAAAGTATAACATCAATAACCTAAGGTTGTATTTTAAGAAGTCAGAAATAATTGCTAATTAAGCCCAAAGTAACTGGATGCATAGAAATAAAAAAAAAATCAGGGTAGGAATAAATAAAATAAGAAAATAAAAGACAAAATTAATGAAACCAAAGCTGATTAACTGAAAAAATCAGTAACATTGCATTGTAAAACTTCCAGCTAGACTGGCTAATGAAATAGAAGACGCAAACTATTAATAACAGTAACATAAGTGAGGCAACACTATAAAAGTGTACAGGTATTAAAAGAATAAGGAATATTATTAAATTTATACTAATAAATTCAACAATTTAGGTAAAATGGAAATATTTCCTAAGAAACACATATTACCAAAACTGATTCAAGAAGAGACAGTAAAACTAAGTAGCCACAGCTACATATACTAGAGAAGTTGCATTTCTAACTTAAAACCTTTCCACAAAGACTGCTCTAAGCCAAACTGCTTTACTGATAATTTTACCAAACACATATGAAAGAAATAATACCAATTATGATTTTATTTTTTACACAGAGGATAGAATTAATCACAACTCATTCTTTGAGCCCCACATTACCTTGAAACCAAAACCAGAGTAAGACCTTATTAGGGAAAAAAAATACATAAAAATCAACATTAAAATGCTAATAATATATTAGTCAATTGAATCCAAAAATGTAGAGAAAGGAAAATAAATCATATGTAAATAGATTACCTCAGAATGAGGAATTGGTTTTACATTTGGAAACCAACTAATGTAATGCACAGTAATAAGAACATAAAAAAGAAAAATAAAATTCATGTCAATAAATGAATAAACTAACAGCCTGCATGAGCCTCAGAATCTGAGTATAAACTCTTCACATAAAATACCAGATTAACTGCTAAACTGCAGGATATAAGATGTCTGAGAGGCTACACAAAAGAGGAAGAAGGAAGAGGAGAGAAGAGGAGGAGGAGACGGTAACAGCAGCTGGGAGCTAAAAAAAAATCTTACTAAAGTATCAGCTGTTGAATAGTGCAGGAGAAACAGATTTCACAGTTTGAGTCCAGACAAGTTAATTTATAAGGAGAAGAACAAAACCATCATTATCATCATCATCATCAATCGTCATCATCATCAAAAGCAAACACGAGTTTCTAAGTTGTTAAAGCGTATTACTTATGATGTCCACTTTTCCACTGAAAATTACTAAGCAAGCACAAAATAAAAGTGAAAGCAGAAAACTCTGATGCCTATTCATGAAATAATAAAATATGACTCTGATTAGGTACCAATTCTGGATATACCAGGCAAAGAATTCAAAGAAGCTAGAAGTATGTTCAAAAAATTAAAGAGAGTTATTTAAAACTTAAAGGAAAACAGAGTTCAATGAAGGAACAGATAGGGAATCTCATCAGAGAAACAGAAATCATAACAAAGAATGAAACAGAAACTTTTGATCTGTGGGGGATGGGTTAAATAAATGATGAGTATTAAATGAGGGCACCTGTGATGAGCACTGGGCGTCATACAGGAGTGGTGAATCACTAAATTCTACACCTAAAACGAATTATTACCCTATATGTTTACTAACTGGAATTTAAATAAAAACTTAAAAAGAAAAAAAAAACTCTGGATCTGAAAAGTACAACCAAAATGTAAAATTTACTATATGGGATCAACATCAATTTTAAGATGAAAGAAAAAGAAATACAGAAATGTGAAAATAAAATTTGAAGAATAGAGAGAAAAAATACTGAATAAAAATGAATAAAAGCTCAAAGACTTGTGGGGTAACACCAAATGATTCAATGTACATGTCACAAGAGTCCCAGTAGTAGTAGTGAAAGAAAAAAATATTTAAAAAAATAAGGGCTGTACTGTTCCCAGATTCAGTACGAAGAAAAAAAAAGAAAAACAGAAATATTAACTTACAGATCCAAGAAGTTTTACAAATATCAAGAAGGATAAACACAAAGAAAATCATACTCCTATACTTTATAGTCAACTTCTGAAAGCTACAGATAAAGAGAAATCTCTGGAATGACACTACATAGATATTAACAATGATTCAATAATGGATTTTATAACACAAACAGTGGAGGACAGAAGACAACAGAATGGCACAAAGTACAGGAGAAAAAAGCTCACCTAAAAATTAATCTATATCCAGTGACACTACCTTTCAAAATTGATACTGACTTTTTAAAGTTTTTATTTAAATTCCAGTTAGTTAACATACAGTGTAATATTAGCTTCAGGTGTACATCACAGTGATTCAATACTTCCATACAACACCCAGTGCTCATCACAGCAGGTGCACTCCTTAATCCCCATCATCTATTTTACTGACCCCCCCCCCCCACATACCTCTTCTCTGGTAACCATCAGTTTGTTCTCCATAATTAAAACTCTGTTTTGGGGTGCCTGGGTAGCTCAGTCGGTTAAGCGTCCGACTTCTGCGGTTCGTGAGTTTGAGCCCCGCGTCAGGCTCTGTGCTGACAGCTCAGAGCCTGGAGCCTGCTTCGGATTCTGTGTCTCCCTCTGTCTCTGCCCCTTCCCTGCTCATGCTCTATCTCTGTCTCAAAAATAAATAAAACATTTAAAAAAATTTAAAAAAAGAATCTGTTTCTTGGTTTGCCTCTCTCTCAAGACTTTTTTTTTCTATGCTTGTTTTGTTTCATAAATTCCACAAATTTAATATGGAATGTGTCTTTCTCTCACTGACTTACTTCACTTTAGCATAATACTCTCTAGCTACATCTATGTCACTATAAATGGCAAGATTTCACTTTTTTATTGCTGAATAATATTCCATTGTATATATATACCACTTCTTCTTTATTCATCAATTGATGGGCACTTGGACTGTTTCCATAATTTGGCTATTATAGATAATGCTGCTATAAGCATCAGGGTGCATGTATCCCTTTGAATTTGTATTTTTGTACTCTTTGGGTAAATACCTAGTGGTATGACGCTGGATCATAGGGTAGTTCTATTTTTAATGTTTTGAGGAACCTCCATACTGTTTTCCACAGTGGCTACACCACTTTGCATTCCTACCTACAGTGCAATAGGGATACCTTTTCTCCACATCCTTGCCAACATCTGTTGTTTCTTCTGTTGTTTTTAGCCATTCTGACAAGTGTGAGGTGATGTCTCATTACAGTTTTGATCTGTACATCCATGATGATGAGTGATGTTGGGCATCTTTTCAAGTGTCTGTTGGGCACATGTGTGTCTTCGTTAGAAAAATGTATTCATGTCCTCTGCCCATTTTTAATAGGATTACTCATTTTTTGGGTGTTGAGTTATATACACTCCTTATTTTGGATACTAACCATTTGCCAAAAATGTCATTTGCAAATATCTTCTCTCATTCCATAGGCTGCCTTTTAGTTTTGTTGACTTTTCCTTTGCTGTGCAGAACCTTTTAATGTGATGAAGTCCCAATAGTTTATTTTTGCTTTTGTTCCCCTTGCCTCAGGAAACATCTAGAAAGAAATTGCTACTGCTGATGTGAAAGATATTATTGCCTGTGTTCTCCTCTAGGATTTTTATGGTTTCAGTTCTCACATTTAGGTCTTTAATCCATTTTGAATTTATTTTTATGTATGGTGTAAGAATATGGTTCATTTTCATCTTTTTGCATGTTGCTGTCCAGTTTTCACAACACCTTTTGTTGAAGTCACTGTCTTTTCCTCACTGGATATTCTTTCCTGCTTTGTCAAAGATCAACTGGCCATATAGTTGTGGGTTCATTTCTGGGTTTTCTATTCTCTTCTATTGGTTTATGTGTCTATTTCTGTGCCAGTACCACAGATCACTGCGGTGATCTGATCAGGTTTATAATATAAACCTGTAAGGTAAAGTCCAGAATTGTGATGCCTCCAGCTTTGCTTTGCTTTTTCAAGGCTGCCTTGGCTATTTGGGGTCTTTTGTGGTTTTATACAAGTTTTAGGATTGTTGTTGTAGCTCTGTGAAAAAATGCTGTTGGTATTTTGATAATGATGGAATTAAATGTGTAGACCGCTTTGGGTAGTATAGACATTTTAACAATATCTACTCTTCCAATCCATGAGCATGGGAATATCTTTCCATTTTCTTGTTGTCTTCAATTTCTGTCATCAGTGTTTTATAGTTTTCAGAGCACAGGTCTTTCACCTCTTTGACTGGGCTTATTCTTAGGTATCTTACTGTTCTGGGTGCAATTTTAAATGGAGTTGATTCCTTGATTTCTCTTTCTGCCACTTCATTATTGGTGTATAGACATGCAACAAATTTTTGCACATTGATTTTGTATCCTGGGACTTTACTGGACTCATGTTTCAGTTCTAGGAGCTTTTTGGTGGGGTCTTTCAGGTTTTGTATATATAATATCATGCCACCTGCAAATAGTGAAAGTTTTACTTCTTCCTTATTGAAATGGATACCTTTTATTTATTTTTCTTGTCTGGCTGCTGTGGCTAAAACTTCCAGTACTATGTTAAATGAAAGTAATGATAGTAGACATCCACGTCTTTCTCCTGACTGGAAAGGAAAAGTTCTCTTTTTTTTCCCCACTGAGGGTGACACTAGCTGTGGGTTTTTCATACACGTCCTTTATTATGTTGAGGTATGTTCCCTCTAAACCTACTTGTTGAGGGTTTTTATCATGAATGGATGTTGTACTTTGTCAAATGACTTTGAAATACAATACCTTTAAAAAAGTCAGTTGTTAGTTGCGGATACACACTAAAGGAGATGTTAAAGGAAGTCTGGAGGATTGAAGAGAAATGATACCACATACTAACTCAGTTATATAGCAAGACATATAAACTGTACATATATGTATAGTGTGTGTGTGTGTGTGTGTGTGTGTGTGTGTGTGTGTGTGTGTATATATATATATATATATATACACAACTGTGTATGTATATATACATAGGTATATGTGCCTGCATACTTATTTATGTGTACACACACACACACACACATTTCTTCCTTTCTTTCAAAACATTTTGCTGATAAAAGAAGCCAAACACAAAAGGTACACGTGGCATGATCCCATTTAGATGACATTTTACAAGAAACACAAGTAACCTTTGATGACAGAAAACAGATCACTACCTGTCTGAGTTTGGGACCAAAGGCAGAAATTGACTGAAAGGCACCAGGGACTTTTTGGGGTGATGTAAGTTTTCTATATATTTTAATTGTGGGGATGAGCACCCAAGTGTATTCATATCAAAACTCATCAAACTGTACACTTAACATGGATGCATTTTACTCTATATAAATTATACTTTGTTAAATTTAACACATAAGCAAAAAACTAATGAATTTGGCAAAATGTAGAGAATTTCCATTTAATGAAGAATACCATAAGCAATGTTAAAAGATTCAAGACTAGGTAGGAATGTTTGCGATGTTGCAATTAACGAAATATTAATACGAGCGTACACAATGAACTCCTGAAAATCAACATGGAAGAAAGGAAACCCCAAAGGAAAGGTGGGCAAAGGTAGTATTTAAGAAAAAGAGGTTCA